>NC_052046.1:25836007-26151000 GCF_015832195.1 Motacilla alba alba
ATTGACAGAAAATGGTTTTGTTGTAAAAGCACCGATTTAGACACTTTCTAAACTTGTCTTAAGGAAAAAAAATCAGAAAATCTTCAATGACTTCTGTTCAGAACCACAGCAAGTACAAAACTGCAAATCTTACACTGCCAAACAGCTTCCCACTGATTATAGTTTAGAATATTTAGCTTCTGCAGCTCCTTCTCTCATTACAACACTTTTAACTTGCCTTCCAGCTTTTAACTGTTTATCTCTCTTTGTAATATTGCACATCAGTGTCCCATCTATTTCTTCAGCATGTTTCCTATTGGCCTCCTCTCTTTCTTCCTGATTTGACCTAGATTATCAGATCCAAGTTTATCACAGGCAGGCTTGAGTAATCCCAATAGATTTTTTAATTTATATATAACTATATATAACTAAAACTATAACTATAACTATAAATATAAATATATATATATATATATATATATACACACACATACAAATACACGTATATATGACCAACAAAAAAGATATACATATATGTGTATATATACATGTAAAAATATGTATATTTTATGTGTATGTAACAATTGACTATATCTGTAACATAATATATACACATACGTCCTGTTCAGAAGGTGTAATGAATGACACACAGGCAACTGAAAGCTCCAAGATAAGCGACATATATTGATTGACATGTATCAGACAACGTAAGTGGCCTTGGAATAATACATATAACAAAATTAAAATAGAAACTGGTGCCATGACCCAAAGACTGGAGAAAGACCAGATAAACTTTTTCCATGGTATCAGGTTCCTACCAACACTTCAAAGAATTACAGAATATTCTGAGGTGGAAAGGACCCACAGGGCCATCATCAAGTTCAACTCTTCAGCCTCCACAGCACCATCCCAAGAGTCACACTATGTGCCTGAGAACATTGTCCAAACACATCTTGAACACGTCAGGCCTGATGTTGTGAGCACTTCCCTGGGGAGCCTGTTTCAGTGTCCTGTGGGTGAAGAACCTTTTTCTAATACCCATCTTGAACCTCCTATGAGACCACTTCACACCATATACTCAAGTCCTGTCACTGGGCAGTATATACTCCTCCTCTTTCCGTCATGAGGAAGTTGTATACTGCACTTGCTCCAAGCAAGCCATGACACAATAAAATTAGGGGCTTTGTTATTGGATAATGTGTCAAGAACTCCTGTTTTAATAACTACTTGATAACCTGCTTACACCATCTGGTGAATATTATGTGTTGTCTGGTAGTGACCACTGGGTAAATTAAAGAAACTGAAATATTCATTCTGAGGATTCTTTTCCCTGCAAAAAAAAAAGAACAAGAGAAGACTAAATGAAGTGCCAGAAATGACACATCTACTAAAGGTTGCATTCAAACAACATGTGTTGAGAGACAAAAGCCAAAAAAGTTTAAATTAAGGCTGCAATATCTGTGCTGACACACAACTTATCCTTAAAAAAAATGGAAATAAAATTTATGAGGGCAGCGAGATATAAGGAAACGATCTGAGAATTATTGTTAGAAAACCAGCCCAGATTTTTAAACTTAATTCTAAATATCCTGATTCATGTAAATTAAATGTTATATGCTCTGTATTCATAAAAATATTAACTTTCAATTCCTACAGCAGTAGCAAGTCACTCTATTAATCCACAGTAGATATTTCAGTTACATCACAGCTGCGATGCATGGGGCACCATGCACTATAATCTGCTTTCCTATGTGCTCTTCAGTGGCACCACAGTGGGACAAACAGTCACTTTGCTGCAGTTTCACATGTTGATTCAGTGATAAAGTACTTTACAGATTAGTCTGCAAGACTTAAAGGTCAGGATTAATTGTAATGTAAATCACAAAGGTATTTTATCTTGACAGAACTTACATACTGGTTTAATATTTCTTGCTGAATCTAGAGATGTGTTTGCTTTTTCTCTGTGACTGTTGTGTAAAATTGGACTTTAGCCCAGAAAAGAAAAAGGGATGGCAGCCTGTTTTGTTTTTCAGTAACAACTTAATTTCTGTTCAAAAAACAAAACAAAACAAAACAAAAAAAACACAAACCAAAGAAAACCCCAAAACACCAAACCAAAAAATCATCACCAAACCTCTTCTATTAATACAAGAAAATCTTTCAGGATGGAAAATCAGTTTGTGTAGATGTTCAGCAGGACATTCTTGGAGTTATACTTGGGCTATCTGAAACCAAATGATCTCATCACACAATGCTGAAGCAGCATCCTTTCACAATGTCTTTCACAATGTATTAGGAAAAAAAAACAGCAACCAAACAACCTGACATTTACAGCCTGACTAAGACTGCAATGGTAGTGACAGAGTGCTCTAATAACTACTCCACTCACAGGTGAGCTGACTTGCATTATGCAGTTCTAGGACTGCAGGGCACTGTCCCCTTCAAAAAGGCTGAATCAGCTCTTTTGTACCATGTTTACAGACAATAAAAGTTCTGTGTACTTGTGCATTACAGCCATGGCCCTACCAAATACAGTAACTTGCACTCATCTTCAGAGTGGCATTTAGAAATCACAGATTGGCTCTCTATGTCTTGTGAAGGCACTTGTCAGCAAGGACTTCAGGGTTGCCTCAGGTATTAAGTACACACATTCCTCCCGTTTACCCAGGCCTACATGTTGCCAGGAATGGGACTGTGGTGGTGTAAATCCATCTAAAAAGTGCCTTGCAGGATGAGCTGAGCTGGTGACACTGGAAGGCTGCATGGAAAAGGATTTGCTACTGGTGAATGACTCCTTTAACAGAGTCTAGCCTTAGGTTAGCAACAAGAAAAGTACTTCCTTCATTTGAAAGCCTTGCTGTTTTCCCAGTCTTTACTTCAATGTTTAGTCATTTGGGAAGAAACCAGGCATTTCCATTTTCCCTTTTGTGTGGAAAACAGAAGGGAGGAAGACAGGAAAACACATTATAGGGTGGAGAAGCTTAGAGACAAGGCAGAAGCATTATTAGAAGTCCTCACCACCACAACCCTGGATTGATGTGGTGACTTGGTAAGATGTTGAATTATGCAACCATTCCCACAGATGTACTATTGCATTCATTTTGGGCCCTTGAATGTAGCTAGACTTGCTGACCTCAGACTGAGCTTTTAGATAGGATAAACAAGTTGCTGTGCCAGTGTACATATCAAGTTTGGAATTTGAAAAGTCACTGAGACAATAAACATGATGCTAAGTTTACAGATTCACTTTTTCATGCAAAATCACACTTTAGTCTATATTAAGAAAGCTCTCTTTTCAGTCAAAAATGTGGAGCTGTATATAAACATACAGTTGCCCAACTGCTGTGCCTATTTTGTATTTAGATTAAATGGCAAGTTAGTAGATCCTGGTAGATTTTCTGGATTCCTTTCACTGAATTCCCACGATTTACATTTGTTTGTCTTTTCTAAGTTAGGATTTTAAAATGCAAATATAGCAAAATATCCAAATCTATCATGCACTCCTAGATCAAGTTCTGAGGAAGGATGCCAGTTACAATTCAAAAAGTTTGCTTCTAATGAGCAGAAAAAACTGGTGTTCATGAAGGAAAAAAATGCAGTTTCACATAATTCTACAGATTATTAAACTTTGCAGTTATTTCAAACTGCAGTTAACATTATAGCAATTTAAAAGAGGGATACTGGAGTCATATTACTATGTGTCTCAGAATATAAAACAAGCATAAGAATCTGTCATACACCAGGAACAGTTTACAAAAAAATAGTAAGAATTAGTAGTAATTATATTCTTGTTTGTATTAGTTGGTTTGGGGTGCTTAAATTGTATACTCTGGCCTAAATAAACAGTGCTGTTGACCTTGCTAGTTTGGATTTAGGATGTAGTGCTTATTTACACAGAGATTTTGTAAGCTATGCAAACAAACAAACAAATAATGAAATTAATCTTTCACATGAGTTTGAGACCACTCTTTTGGCACCAACTCACTTTTAGACAAAGAGAACACATTTTATCAATTTCAGAACACACAAATTTCTTTCAGTCACTCCTTAGTTTATTAATTTTAATATCATTACCCTTCCATGTAAATAGTTCTTTCCAAAACTAAAGGGAAAAACAGACTCAGAGCCACCAGATTCTTGGGTTCTCTAAAACACATAGTTTACAGGCTGCAATCAAATTAGATTAGCAACACATTTAGGTCATTTTGATTTTTAGATCTGCTAAAGAAAAGAAAAAGTAATCTTTTTATGATTTCAAGTGAATGAAATCTGATATAAAACTTACTGCACATTTTTAAATGTTCATTGAGCAATATGAAAAAACAAGAAATTAAATGCTACAAGCCTGTATTAAATTACAAGGTCATAACTATTATTATCATTGGGGCATTATAGGTCATTTATTCTATCTCTTATTGATCACAGATCTTCATAGCAGCTTAAAAACAGTGATTGCCTAGTAGATTACATATATTGTCCTTTATTTTTTTCAAGAACAAAATTGGAATTAACACATTTCCTTGCATTGAAGCCTGTGTTCTAACACAGATCAGCCTGATGTACTCAGTACAGCACCATGAACTCACTGTCAGATGTCTGCAGAAGGTTCCCATGGAAGACCCCTAAAACTAGCATGATATAAGAATTTGAAGCCTCCAGACCCTATCCAGTATTCAGTTGCGCTGTAACAGGAGATGCAACAGCTCCACTGCCTTCCATGAACCTTAAAAAAAAGCAACGGTACAGGTACCAGTTAAATACAGCTGAGCCTTTAATTATCACAATGCAAAGTTTCAAAAGACAAATATCTTGTAGGTGCAAAGACTCTATAATTTCATATGTCAACATCCCTTGTGTCTCTGATGCCCGTGACAAAAAAAAAAGAGAAACAAATGCTAGCCTACAAAAAATGTAGAAGAGGTGTAAGTTTGCACCTTATGTGACTTAATCCATCACAGACAGTTAGGTGAGCACTGAGATACCACACTTTACAATGGTAGCAAGGAGAAGACAATGTCCCTTCTGCTGGTATATGCAGCAGAGCCTACAGCACCTGGGACAAAACCTCCCCCACTGTGCTCCATCCTAACGCTGCCTCTCCAGCTGCTCCAGTGCAGCTCTCTGGGGCAGGTCTCTGGATAGATCAAGAACATGAGGACTAGAGAACTTATACACGTTTAATTTTCATTCCATTTGCAAAATATTAGCCATTCCCCATGATTCTGACATGTATCATGTTTCATCTCATTGAAGTAGAGGGAAATGCCTGCCTTTCACTCTGTATTTGGAATAATTAGGTGTGTTGGATTCACAAAGACAAGCACAGAAAGGCCAACATTGGGCTCAGCTCTGTAAGACATATTAATAGGGGAGAAGTGAGTGCAGATTTATCCTTCAACTTTATCACAACCATACACAATTTTCTGCAGGTTTTTTTTATCCTCTTTTTAAACTCTCATGAATAATAAATACATTGTAAAAAAAACTACCTGGAAGTCTGCCACAGGTAGTGTATCAGGATTCCAACACAAGATGAGCGTAACAGAAGCAACTTCGTGATTTAGGAAGTGAAAGTCACTTCCGAGGGATGTGTAGGTTCTTATTTTCCAATGGTAGCAGAGGAATTTGAAAGTCCTTTGGAATTTGAAAAAATGAGGATCAAGGGCCAAGACGCTGGTGACTGAGAGGGCCACCTCCTGTTTTTCACTATGGAAATCAAGCTGCAGATTCATTACTTACTCAAATGTGACCTGAATATTTCATCTCAGTGTTCTGCACGTGTGTCAGAAAGGGCCATTGAACTGAACCAAACAGGCCCTTTGCTGGAAATTTTTTTAATGGCTACACAGCACAGATGTTTATCAGTCTTTGATGTAAGGGAAGAACATTTTACTTCAGTAAATACTAATTCAAAAATACATTTTCACTCATTTGAGCACATTTAAGTACAAAACTCTTGTTAAAAACAAAAGAAATGTTACTGCATCACATTCCCACCACAACTGGGAAAGAATTTAAAATAATAAATATGTGAAATAGCGAGGATAAATAAAGCTTTGCTTCCTTTCTGAGAAAAATAATAGTTACTGATAGCATTAGAAACAGTATTAAGATAACTTCACTCTAGGCATACAGGAATAAATTACATTGCTTTTTACTTCACATCTAAAAAACATGCTGCTTTAACTTTTTAGAATTTGGGTGACAAATTGATCTTGATAAAAGGCAACAGAACAAAGAAAAGAAAATGTCACTCCTCTTCTGCCTCCCACCCAGACAGGGACATAGGAGGAGGAGAAAAGATGTAACACCACCTATCAGGGTGATCACTGATCAAGAAATGCTGCCATGTAGAAATTTTCTGACCCTTTTTTCCTGGTTTTTAGAAATCTGCTCCTCACTAATCTACCTCAGCAAGGTAAAGACCGGGATGGTGTTAGTGAAAAGAGGGGGGAGGATCAGAGACAAGCCAAGCTGCGAGGTCCTTGCAGGAGCTAAAAAGGATGCTGAGGAGTGGCATGGCAGAGGGGATGAATCATGAATTAAGGGACAGGTCAGCCACAGATCCTCTTCACTGTACCACCTCAGAACCAGGAGACAAGAAGGACAGTGTGATGGGCAGCACAATTGGAACAAAGCTGAGCCTAGTAGAGGGGAAATGTACATGAGAAGATATAGCAAGGAGCCTTTGTAAGAGCAGAGCACTGAGTTGCAAAGCCCAGAGTAAAGCAGGGTGACTGCTTGAGGCAAGAAAAAATTAGGACATGAGTATACTATCTGGCTATCAGCACAAAAAAAGGACACATTCAGATATAAAATCAAATAAAATTATGAATGTATCTTTGAATAAGTACATATTTTCTCAGTAAATTCTGCACACCACAAGCAACCAAATATTTGGTTTTTGTCTATTTTTATATATCTGCAAAGTGACGCAACACAGAAACATAAGCCTTCAATACATGCAAAATAGTTCTTATCTGTGATGCACAGAAGTTGCCTCTTAGTTGGCAAATTTCGTGTAAATGGATAGAAAAAGCCCACAAACTTTTTTTTTTTTTTTTTTTTTTTTTTTTTTTATGGTGTGCGTGCATCCCGAGAGAGAAAAGATTCAGGTATGAAAATTCCACCTGACATTTGACTACACTGGTTTTACTTAAAACTTCAGAGTCCACTTCACTTTTAGTCGTAACAATGGGTCCCCCTAGTGGGTAAAACCGTAATTGACTAATTTTGTCCTTCATTTTTCTGAATACAGCTAAGTATCACATTTGATTACTAAGTGAAAGTTGCTGCTTTTAGGAAAGTGAACATAAAAAGACATGGTTAACTTTTGTGCAACTTTTTAAAAACATAATGCACAGCCGAAACGATATATATTCCTATTGAACTGTCTCATTAAGCAATCACGTAACATCTTGAACATCTATGTTTTAAAACAATAGTAATATAAATAAATCTTTCTGTGAAGATTGCCCTGGGTAGGGCATAAACAATTTTTCAAACAAAAAAACTGTGTGAGAAAGAAAAATGAATCCTGCTAACACTTTTCCAAGTCATGAAATTCAGTGTTTCACAGAGAAATTAATTAGATGCTGTTAGCATTGCAACTGCTTCCATAAATGTGGCAGTCATTATAAACTAGCATAATTAATTAACTCACACAGCTCCAGACATCAGCACCTATTTTATTAACTGAAGAAGTCTTCATTAAGACAGTGGGATTATGGTTTGCTCTTTTAGGAGTAGTGGGGAAATACCTAACTTCCAATGGGGGCTGAATAACTGAATCATTGCCTTTTTTTAATATCTTTTTAAGGGTGGCCCAGTATGATCTACACTTAACTAGCATTTTTTATTG
Organism: Motacilla alba alba; assembly: GCF_015832195.1. Classification (NCBI taxonomy): domain Eukaryota; kingdom Metazoa; phylum Chordata; class Aves; order Passeriformes; family Motacillidae; genus Motacilla; species Motacilla alba. Next base: position 25,843,848 of record NC_052046.1, read on the forward strand.
ATTTAATTTAATTGGGTAGTTTGGATGTGATTTTTTTAATTTATATATATATAGCTATCAAAAATACCATAAAGACATTTTAATACTTTCCTTTTCAGGTACAGCACACTACTCTTGTTTTAACCTCTTTGTGTACCTCTGCTTTTCACTACCCAGGAGAGCACATATTGGCTGGGTTTTGGACTTTTTTAGCCCCATCACAAGTGGGTTAAAATAGATCTTTTTATTTTAAGAGTTTTCACAACTCCTTTTTCAATGGCAACTGTTCCTGAATATATTTCTTTATTTTCCTATATTTTAATTTATAGCTGGGACAGTCACTGTGCTGTAATGTCTCTGACTCCAGCAGAGGAATGGGAAGAGTGCCTGCCAACACCTGGGAAAGAAGGAAGAGGCTACAGAACTTGATGTGAATTGCTGCAAGCTTTTGCTAACACAAATTGTCAAAATCCTTTCCACGCCAAAAAAGTAGGCTTTAAATCAGTCAAACTTCAAGGTCACTTAAGAAAAAGATCCAAAACCATAACTAACAAAAAAAAAAAAACCCAAACCCAAACAAAGAAACCCCAAACCAAACAACAAAATTTAAAAAAAAAATTAAAAGCTAAAAAAAATCAAACAAATAAGACCTCTCAGAAGTTCATTTCATTAAATTATAATTAAAATAAAACATTCATAATTATAGTTTGCAATTAAAAAAAATTATCCATATCTTATAACATCATTTCTGCTACATATTTTAAATTATCTTATTTAGAAAAGCAGCCCCTTCCTACTAAACCCATTCTTTATCCCTTTAAGAGGAAGATTTTAAAGGAATTATTCCTTTAAATTTATTTCTTCCTTGAAATTCATTTAAATACTCTTTTATAAGTGGTTTTCGAAATAGTAAAGGCTAAAAGGTGGAAAATACAACTTCCACCACCAATACGCTCATATGTCATTTCAAAAAGACCTACATATGGAAATTTCCCACTTCTGTATTCTGAGAGCTATCACTTCTGACTGCTGGTAATTGCCAATGTGTTCCATTTGCTTAGCAACAGTTTTGCAGTAGATGTACCATTTGTGCAATCATAAAAGACACTTGCACATTCTTTAGAAGTATATGATCCTTCTACTGATTTTGTGATAATGTGTAACATCTTAGTAAGAGTGTCTGAATAGATTTGTCCAGATATTTCCCTTGCTGTACCTTAGGGAAGCACCAAAAACACTGTCCCACTTTTTCCCCTCTGCAGAATTGTTTTTCTTTCTTTACTTAAAAATAGGAACATTCTAAGCATCCCTACAGACTTACATCTGTGGTAAGTACAGAAATTGAGTTATACAAAAGTTTTCCTTGTGCAAGTTGGTATCTTCTATAACTTACTGACTTAATTGAAAGGTCGAAGAAAACACAGCTCTTGCTTCAAGCAGGTTCCTCCTGCACTAAGGCAAGTTGCAGTTACAGCCATTTACTACTTAATAGTAGGATCCAGTTTAACCAAAACAAATAAAGGGTTGCTTACATAAGTGTGTCTTGGTCTATTATCCCATCCCACTTAGAGAGGTTTTGATCTGTTTTGTGCCATGGGGCAGCTGCCGTGCCTCCCCACCACCTCCCCCGCCATTTATCCTGCTGTTTGTGTAGGGGTTTTTTGTTTTGGTTTTGGAGTTGTTGTTTTTATTTTATTTTTGTTTGTTTGAGTCTTTTTTGTTTTGTTTTGGTGTTTGGTTGTTTTTTGGGGTTTTTTTCCCGTTTTTACTTTGGTGCTGTGACTAAGCTTATTGAAACTCGCTACAGCGCCACCTGCAGCTGCAGGAGAATCACCGCACCGGCCCGGCCTAGCTGGGGAGCCACCAGCACCTCTACCGGCTGTGACCGGAACTGCACCAAGGGGGAAATTGCCTGACCGCCGAAAGAAGGCCGTTGTTGGGTCTCTGGGGGGCTTCAATATCTAGCATTTATTCTTTTTTTTTTTCTTTCTTTCTTTCTTTTTCTCTACTTTTCAGGCACCTTTTTTTTTTTTTTTTTTTTTGTTTGTTTGGGGTTTTTTGTTAATAAACAGGTTGGGTTTTTTTTTTCCACTTTCACTCTCTGGTATCCATTTTTCTCACTGGCAGAAAAGAGAGTTATTGAAGACCTTTCTCTTTAGAGGAAATAAATGGCAATTCCAAGGTGCTTTCTTCTGAAATTTGTCTTAACAGAGCAATGCATCCATCAGATAGGAGTCCACAAAAAACCTCCAACTGTGTGACGGGCTATGAGCAACTACAAGCAATCTGCAGGGCAAATGGATTTGGTGCAATTGTCCTTATCCTCTGTTCTTGTGTAATTCGTGATAAAAACTTTTGCTAACAAAGTTTACTTTGTAATATCCCAGAACTGCACATAGGCTGCAAAACTTTCTTATTCTAGGGATTTAACAACTGAAAGATTTCTCCACGCTCTGCTTCATGTCTTAACCACCTCACAATCTCCTACAATGCCAGTCACAACAGAAACATCTTCCTGAGCTGCAGCCACAGTGCAGGAAAAGAAGCTCTATCCATAAGCTCTACTATGAACTAGAGAGTCCAAAGACAAAGAGATCAACCTGATGCCCTCCCCTTTGGGCTGCCATTCCTCTCATGCAGGCCTGTGGCTTAGCTTTAGAGCTCAGGGCCAGCTGTGTGCCTTCCTAGTGGCTCTGTGCTCATGCCTCCAGGCACAAACTGCCTCTTTGGCCTCTGCTCTGTTGCCAGACAAGTGATCAGTTTCTCTTTTCCTCTTTGCCAAGTTCCAACAGCACAGTTAAGCACAGCTCTGCTCTACATGGTAGAGTCAAGCACACCAGCAAAACACTCAAGATGTTTCTCAATTCAAGCAGAGCCTTCACATGTTGCAGCACATGTAACCTTAACATTGTCTGACTGTTGATGACTTAACTGTGCCATGGAAACTTTTGCATGAATAAACATAAGCCAAATATGACTGATGTCACAAACCTAGTACATAAAAGACAACTCTAAAATAAGCCAGTAGAGTAGTATTTGGTGCACACGGCACTCCAACATGGTAGTTTTATTAATTTGAAAGTTCTCAATTTCCTCAAAGTTGCATGCGATTAATTAGAGATTAATTAATGGGATTATTGATATTTGGCACAGTTATAAACAATTGTTACTATAAGCTCTTAAAAAGAGCTTCCAGTGATTTCAGTGCAATGGATTACAACATTTCCCAAGCTGCCATTTTTAGACTTCCACCAGACATCACTGTCCTCTGTAGCAGAAATGACAGAAGAACATCTGTCCCTGGTACTCCAATCCAGATCTTGCTCATTTAACACTAAACCCACTTTTGCAAGTACAGAAATAAGGGAGACATTCAACAGCACACCTATTACATACGTAGTGATGACTGCTGAACTTTGACAGTATTCTACAACAGAGATGATAAAATGTGCCACCAAATTACTCGCTTCCTCTATTATATCAGGCAAAGTCTAACAAGAAAAAACTGGGACTCCGTATCCTATGATACACCAAGAGGACTACAAAGAAAGTACCAGGATAGATGTGAACCCCACAAAGCACAGAGAATTAAATGTAGCATCAATGCTGGGGCCAAGCTGACAGTTGCAAATTTAGAGATTATTATCTTACCATGCTCTGGTTTCTGATCTGACACAATTATTGTCAGGTTGGTGAATACCAGGAAAGTCAACAGGAATTACAACCTCAGTACACAAAACTGTGAGATCAGCAGTCAGCAGCACAGAACAAGAATTGTTTCAAAATGCAAAAATCTCCACAACAATTAAATGAGGAAAAAAAGTAAAACCCGAACACTGAGACACTAGTACCAGTACTATTGAGAAAATAGTATCATTATTCTGATTGTTTTCCCTTCTTCTGTGACACTCCCACACTGAGCGACTTACAAGACCTCTCTCCAGGTCACTGCCTGTTCATGGAACGTTATATATTGCTCCCTGGCCCCTAACAAATGCTGCCATGTCTGCAAGAACAAAGTAAGGTTTACCAAGTATATTGCAAAATCTAGAAATAAGGCCTCAATTCAGAAGACACAAAGTACATCTTACTGGAAGAGTTACACATAAGAAGTGGTCACCTATCAACCAGCCATCTACAGAGATGGTACCATCCCCCTAAAGACCACTGCAGCATGTTAGAAAACTTGGCACATTTAAAGGTAGGGTTTTTGAGGAAAAAGTTTTTTGAAGACTATGACAGACCTTTCCAGTTCTTTATCACTTTGTCTGCAGAAACTAAAAGTGTCCCTGAAATAGTTAAAAAAAAAAAATTAAAAGCACAGTCAGAAGCTATTGAACTGGACAATTCTCGTACTGATCCTAGGAAACTCTTGTTAAGAGCCATCCATAGGCTCATTCCCAAACACTGTATCTTTTCCCCTAAACATTCACCTCCCAAACAAATCTTCTAAGATTGCAAAATACGGGTGAGGAGTTGTGGAGGTTTGTTGCAGGTTTTTAATGGATTTTTAAAATACGTTTTATATTTCATGTGGAGTGTTTTTTTGCTATTAGATTCTAAAGCTTGCAGAAGTTTGCCACTGTCATTGTCTCCACAACTATCAGAACTGTGGATACTAGAGAGAGAATTGCTGGCTGACATCTAAGTGATTTAAGCATGTTTTGAAATCATGCATAGTTGTGTGTCATTTGTTATCATACAGGGGTAACAGAGCTAATAAATGCCATCTTGGAAGATGCATATGCTTGCCCATTTAATGTTGCAGTTCATCAAAAAGAGCAGAAGTGAAAGCTTATAAATGAAAAAAGAAAAAAAAAAACATTTTCTCTGATTCATTGACCCTTCTAGTTCAGCTCAAATTGAGCTACAATAATAAGACTTTCAAGTAGTAGTAAAGAATGTTTTATTAAAATGGAAGTTTTTCAAACCTTATGTATCAAAACTAAGGCCACAACTAATGCTAACACAAAGTCAAGAACCTCAAAAGGTTTCTTATATAATACAATGTAGAAATCTGAGACAAGGCTATTTTACAAAGTTACTCAAACATTCTGAAATGCGGCATTACTAACTTGCTCTAAAATGTTATCCTAGTGATAATTATCCTACTGATAATATTTAACAATACAAAGTACTGAATTATCAGTGCATATAACCCGTTTTTATTTTGGTCCTGTGACAACTAACTTTCTGCACCACTCTATCTACCAAAGTGAAGGTACAAAACATTGTAATGGAAGCTGCCAACAACTCCTCCCTTTTGTGGTCAGTAATTTCTTTTCTTCTAATGCTAAATATCTCCAGTCATAATAGCAATAAATTCTTCTTGATTGACTGCAAAAAAAAAAAAAAAAAAAGAAAAGAAAAAAGGAAACAAAAGAAAATTATTAGACAAACAGCAAACAACAATATACCTTAAAATAAAATAATGCATATCTGTACTTCACTTAAAGGCTTCTCTGTTAGTATTTGTTGCATCTGATCCATTACTATAAGTGTTTACAAATTTGCTTCTAGAACAAGGGTTTTGCACAGTTTTTTTTCATGTAACGTGAAGTCAGAATGCAAGCTTTATTATGTGGAATACGAAACCCAGAATCTAGCTCACTTATAATCACTTACATTTTTTCTAATTATAAAAGTAAAAATATTCTAAAAGTGAAACATGATAGAGAAAAAATCCCCAAGAACCATATGTAAGATGCAAAATACTATTATTTTAAAGGGTTAAGAATGGTACCTAAATTTTATTAAGTACTTCTCAAGCAACAATATCTTAGTTAGTTATGACTGAATTCAGTTTTATTCTTAAAATCATAATTCAAAACATTTAGATCCAATTTACCATCACAGATCAAAAATGCTATTCCTGTCTCCCAGATGCAACATTTGGTAACACTTGCCAAATACAAAACAAATGTTAAGACTCTTTAGCAATTATTCCATAAATTAGCTAGATTTAAAATGGACATTTGATAAGCCTTTCCCCATCTGAACTTTCTTCATTCTTCATTTATAATTAACAGAAATTTTACACAAATGCACTTGAAGAAAATAAGTCATAATAATACATTAATTAGCATTCATTAATTATTTTGCTGCAGTTATAGCTGAGGTACTGACCTTACTCACACATTAAAACACAGCCCCTGTAAAAGAGTGAACCAGTGAACATGTTCACTCTGCAACTAATTACTGTTCTGGAAAATGATTAGAATAAGATGGTGGTATGGAAAAGACAAGAGACATACAAAGCCCTGACAATTATCCATCCCAGCCAACATGTCCAAGCTATTCCTAAACAAAAGCACAACAAAGAAGGAACTACATTCACAGCTAGAAGACTATTAAAGAAATTCAACTATGTTAAAGAATTAAAACATCAAAAAGCCTAAATATGTCCTGCTGTGATGTATGTAAAAAAATAGGAAGCAAGTATATTTAGTCTAGCTTAGGGCCCTATGCTCTGAAATACCAGTCCATCATATAGCTACATCTAGTTCTAAGACACAAACATACTGTCACTGTATGATTTTAAAAGCATTTCCACAGCTTTATCACAGTAACAACATAGTAACAGCACAAATTCAAACATAGTCTCAAAAATATTCTCTGGTTTACAACATCCTTAAAATCACGCTATAAAGTGGAAATAAAACACTACAATGACAAATTTTGGAACATTCAAAGAAACCTCAAAAAGCAGATTAGTTACAATTCCCAGTGACCAAAGTAGTCCCAATTAGTCCCCTTCAGATATAGGATCTGTTCACAAGTTAAGCACCATGAAAGCAGAAGCACTGTTTTTCATGGCATCAGATTTCCCTCAACTCCATGACGTAAATAATCATACAAGAACAAACTAGAATCACAGCTAATAGAAAGAGAACATTGACTTAGAATCTTAAGCATTAAAGGTGTGTATTTTTTTAGAGGTGGGTTTGGACTGGATAGTGTTTCCTATAGTTGCATCCACACAAGATGATCAAAATTGCATGAACTGACACCATGGAGTTTTTCAAGTTAGTTGTGCTCAAAACCAGAAGTAATTATTAAACCCAGGAACACCAAAGTATTTACATATTTAAGGGAGACAAAAATACGTCAAATATACTTTCTTTGACAGACATCTGTGTAGTACTGTACTCTGGTTTTGCTTGGAACATAAGGGTTCATGTAACCTGAGTACCATACAAGATACCTTAAAACAATCTCTCAAATGTAATACAGGGTTTAAACCAAAAGTGGTATTATTCCTGTATTTGATAGATCAATAAAAAATGCTAACAATTAACAATTTGAAATTTTTTTGGAAAGCAGGAAAAGAAGGAGAAATAGATGACAGCAAGATTTTGACACATTTGCAAGGTGTTTGAAGACAAATGAAATGGTGATTCACAGAATAATTAACTTTCTCAGAATGAATCTTGAAAAGCTAGGAACAGCCTCAGTTTTCTTTAAAGAACAAAAAATACACAGGATACTTAAATACTTTAAGGATAAACAGCACCGCACACAAAAATTATGCTGTCCCTCTTCCATATTCAATCTTCTGCTTGGTTGCTCTAACAAAAACAATGAATGGATGATTGAATAAGAGGAAACTGAGCTACTTAGTCGTAGCTGATCAATTTGATTTAAAAAAATGTAGCACTGGCACAAAACAATGACTCAATAACCCTCCTAAAAGGAACTAATGGTATGTGTTCCATATGTAGTACCCAAATAGCAATGTGACAAAAGAACATTGATCCACAATTCTGACATCTCATTTGGCAGATCCAGGAGATCAATGCATGACAAAACATATTTGCACAAAGAATTCTAATTCCACTCACTTCTACAGCTATAACTTCCGAAAGTAATACCCACATTGAATAGCATAGAAGACTACCTGTCAAAAGGCTGACAACACAATTTTTTTCCACTAGTACATGTGCGTTTTGAGCCTAACATATGCTCACAAGCATAATATCATTGTCACAGGAAAAACTGATGACCTGCTAGTGAAATCTAAGATATGAGTCACCACCCTGTAAGAATGGTGCTGGATGAGCTAATACAGTCTTACTGTGCAAGGTCTTAATTGAGTGATCCTCAAAATTCAGGTATTAAGGTTTCTAATGTAAAAATAAGATTGTTTTGAAGATAATGAAAAACTCTAAGTTTCAGTGTTCACAATGATTTAACAAGCATAGTATCAAACTTGATTTGCTAATTCATTTTTTATCTACCTAGTAAGTCCCTTCTGCAGCCTACTCTGTATGGACCTTGTCAGTTGCAGAGCCACTTTTCACACTATGCTTTTCAGCACTCCAAGGCTCAGAAGTATCTTAAAAGAGTCATGCAAGCTGATCCTACATAGACCCAGGCTACTTCCAGCATGATTTATTATCCAACCCTGAAATCACAACAATGACACATTGCCACTTAAAATATATTGAGTAAGTGACCAAAAGACTTTCTCTCAGCACTTTACCACTTTTACTGATTATTAAGGAAATAAAAATGTAATGTAGGTACACAATCTCTTACTTCTACCTTCAACTACACTTTCACCCATCTTTTAATAGACATTGGCTGAATAAGAGTTGGTGGTGAATCAATTAGATTCTTAAAATCTGGGATTAGTAGCTGTCAAAAGCAATCATCTGCATTATTTGTAAGCTAAATTATGCTTGAGATGAAGGTAATCTAGAAGGAAATGAAAGAGGACATTTTCAAAACAAAATAACACCTAAAAAGGGAACAAAATCAGGAACAAAATGATATGGTGTTATATTTGCCAACACGTACTTTCTCCATCTCCATCCTTATCAAATTCTTCAATCATAGCCCGCAGTTCTTCATCAGACATATTTTCATCCAATTCTCTCGCAACCCGGCGCAGGTTTCTCAGACTTATTTTACCAGAGTCATCATCATCAAACAATCTGAATGCCCTGAGTATTTCTTCTTGTGGGTCTCTGTTCAGTATCCAATCAGTCACTACAAAAAGGATACTTAAGTTAGACTAAAAAATTCAGAAAGGTAAACTCAAAATGACCTTTGCAAACTAGGACAACATGAAGAACACACGTCTGATTTCACCTGTTCTTACATTTCTATAGAATTCAATGGGCATATTTGTTAGGTTTTTGACTGACCTCTCTTTCTAACCTCTGTTTTCCCAAGCTGAGTTGCTCTTTGGGACGTAACTGTTGCAGTAGAAAGCTGCATGGCAGTTCAGACACAGTCACACTTTCCTCACATCTTCCAATAGGAATTTAAAGTATACACAAGCTGCCTCTCTTTCAAAATTCCAAATTTTCAGAAAAAAACAACATTAGCTCTTTTAGATGAAGGTGTGATTTTTTTTTTTTTTTTTTTACTTTACATGTTTTAATCAGGATAGAATTTTGAGCTGGGGAGAACACTGAAACAGTAAGTGAAGAAAAACATCCACACGGAACTTCTGTTTTAAAAATAAAGCCACACTAACACAAAAGCCCCCATAACCAACCAAGTGATCACATCCCAGCCCCCCAAACCTGAAAACAAAAAAAGACTAAGCACAGAACTATGAAAAGGATGCTGCTATGAATTACAAGGTGTCTATTCTGAAAGGACTCTTCAGCCTTTATTATTCTTTTCAAGAAAGCCATTTGTCAGTTTCCACAACAGAAAATACAAACTTGCCTCATGAAGTACTTCTCCAGTAATTACTTCAGACCAACCAACAACGATGTATCTCCACATCTTTGGACCTGCCAGTCTTACATTGCAGGGCTAGTCTTGTATTATCAAGCCATTAAAATCAAATCAACACTATTTGCACAGAAAGAACCACTTACCATCTGCTACTAACTGCAGATGGAATGTCTGCTCTGGCTTAGCTAACTTGAGAGGAAAAAAATTTTTCGTGCTTATACAAGCCAACTACAGCAATCAAGTTTATATATCTGCAGATTTACCCTAAATTTAAATATTTTCTTTTAAAACAACAGTGCTGCATGACAGTATTACACAATTTGAAAAATTCTACCTTTTGTGGCAAAAAGACAACTGAAAAATAATAAATAAATTATAAATAATAAAAAATTAATTATATTTATTTATATTTAATTATATTTATTAATATTAAATTATAAATAAATAAATAAATAATAAAACTGAGCAAAACTGTAGAAGACAAAATATAATTGCATCTTTATGTATTTCAGTTGAGCATTAAGAGAAATTGATGGCTCAAGAATTGCTTACCTACACTCAGCAGCTCTTCACAGCTAATGTCTCAATAACCTGTTTTATCTAACTCCCCAGTCTTTCTGTTAGAAGTGATATCATATTTAATTCTGTGTCAAGGTCATATGGCACCACAGCAGTATGCTACTTCAACTCAAATTTTCTAACAGGTTCAATTCCCTTTTAAGTATATACTGCTCTTTCTACAAGAATTTCCTGCCTTCTTGCAGCACTTAATGACTGTCTATATTGACAGCCAGGACAGAACAAGAAAACAATGAACATGACTGGGCATCGGGAATTTAAAAAATAATTGCATGGTAATTACAGAATACTCATTTCATACAATATTACGTAATGTAGTACATAATGTAATTTGTAATTTTAAGACTAGTATTCCTATCAAGTCAATACATTCATTTTCTTCCTAATATGTCCACACAGATTTTATGAATCAGAAAAGAACCAAAAATAATGTTCTCTAACTTGAAATATAACTATAAAAATATTACCAGACATTAACAAGACATTTTGTCCAGTACTAATCTGTAAAACAATTAAATGTTGCCACATTTCAATCACTAATTGTTTTGATACATTAAGATGATTGCTATTTGTAGCCAAGAGCAAGTACTGGGGGATTGGGTGTTTTGTTACATAAAATCTACAGAAGTACAATACCTTGAAGAAATGGACTATCATGAGCATAATGAACTATAATGGACATAATAAGCTAGAAATGTAAACCCACACAGATTTTTGGTAAACATAACTTGTATGCAAAAGCATAAATTATGCGTAACAAAAATCCCCTAAAATCTTCAAAGAAACATCAAGTCTTAAAATTCTGCAGATCACTACAAACTCAAAGTACATACAATTTCACAATACACAAATTTCAGATGAAAGACACCACTAGTGCTACTGGCTCTATCAACAGTTCAAAATTCTTGAAGTAGATTTTAAATATTGTACTACAATTTCTCTAATCTTCTTTATATATGAAGTCTGTAGTCTGCTTGTCTGTGTATGCACTCCTTCCCATGAAATTCAATGCCAAATACCTTTTCCACAGCAGGAAGAAGATTCTTACAAAGATCCATGATCAAGACAAGAACATCTACACTTTAAACTAGCATTTATTCCTCTGTGTAAGCTTGAAAGAGATTGTGTATACCCTACTTCCTTTTACACTGTAACTATCATTCATCTCTACATATCAAATTAAAAATTCAGAAAACAAATATTTATCTTCCTTTACTATTGACCTATATTAAGCAAAATATTAAATCAAATCTCACACTTCTATTTCTTAAATAATTGAAGAAGTCCACAGAGTACAGCTTTGAAATTGTACTCACTATTATAGGCTAAATATCTCAAGAGGTAGAAACACAAACAAACACATACCAACTTCTTTAAAATCTTCAAAAGTGATCTTGCCTGTTGATTCTCGATCATAATCTTTAAGTATTTTCAGGACATCAGCTTTTTTCACATCAAAGCCCAAGGCTCTCATTGCCACCTTTTGGAATAAAATGGGAGTGTGATCATAGATATGGATCAAAATAAAGATTTAACAGATTTTCCTTTTGATTTCAGTAATTACCTTCTTGCCCAAGAGAGAAAGAGCATACCAATGGTTTAGTAATAATAATAAATAAATAAATAAAAGGAAAAAAGAGCTTAGGATATTAAAACCATTTAGAACTACTGTGAGGAAACGGAACATCTAGTTACAGTGAGAAAAAAAAACACCTTTGCATTTTCAGGGATTTTACAGATTGGACCAAATGCATCTCAGGACAAGTAAATTTATTCCTCATTTCCAAAATCATTTCAAAATCTTATCTTCTTAAGACAAAACTGAAAATCATTCTGCAAATTGTAGGCAAGTGTATGTTCATGGATTTACAAGTCCTACAAGACTTAACTGCTTTTCTAGTCAGTCACAGAAGACAACCTACATTTCACTTTTCCATTAGCACAGAAGTTCACATTTAGTTTCCCCTTTCACCTTAGAAGGCAATTGCTCAGCACACAGCACCCTAACTTCCTCCAAACTGATGAATACAGGCTAACCACACATGGAAAACCACTGAAGTAGTTATTCAAAAATTGACGCTATATGCTGATTTTGTAGAGAAGAGGACAAGTAGTTTTTTTCTTTATGTGCTTCTTCTCTTTCATAGTATAAGCTTCAGGGTGACAGTATTTGATTAGACAGCTAAGAAAGAGCTTTTCAAGTAATCATGACAGCTGGGAATTCAAAGCATACCATAACCAGAAAAAGCATAACCATAACCAAGAGAGTGCCCAGCACAACCCTAGTCACAGTGACTTCCAGCAAAGATAAAATAAGTGAACTCTGAAATAAAGAGAAGGGGATTGTTCTACCTAACACACTCCTGTAGCAGCAAATAAAGTAAAAAAAAAGACTTTTTTCCTTCTTCTAATTACTTGTTAGAGCCACACTATAGAGCAAATAAACTGGATTAGGCATTCTTTCAAAAAAAAGAAAATCTCACCCTATATGTGACAGAAACACTAGCCTCTCCAAAGCTACTTTTTTGTTCTCGATGTCTTAATTAGAATATAAATGCATACAAGATTTAAGGCGAGCTTAGTGAACACCATTTACTACTCTGTAGACTTTCTGTGGAAGGCCTTACCTAGAAACACATCCTAAACTCCATCTGCTATTAGCTATCATTAGGAGCATCCTTCTTTGGGAAGGGCAACTACTGAGCCTCCCTCAAAAAGCACACCTTATTCCTACAAATCATAGGCTTTCTTTTGAAAAATACAGATAAGCTCTGGCTTGTAGTCAACAGTTTTACAAATCTGATTTACATCTTTTACTTACACATCTGAAACCAACACCAAGCTTTAAGTTATACAGTGTCTTTAAAAATAATCAAACAGTTTTTCAAGAGTTTTTCCCTCTGTCCAAGCTTATCCTTGGACAGTTTTTCCCTCTGTCCAAGCTTATCCCAGGTCGGCAATTATACTAGGATTATTTACAATGCTATTCTGTTACGTATGAAGTATATAAAGTGGGAAGAAAAGCTTATTCTTACACCAACAGAATATTTCCCCCTTTTTTTTCTTTTTTTTTTTTTCCTTCGTTCCTTTAACCCAGCAACACATCTTGAAGGAAGCTTTTAAAGATACAGCCAGCATCTTAAGAATTCACTATGGAACAGATATATTATCTGCTATAAAATTGCTTAAATGAAAGGAAACTTCTACCTTTAATTCATGATAATTTATCGTTCTATCCTTGTCTGTATCAAACAATTCAAAGGCATCTTTAATTTCTTGCTTCTGTTCCTCAGTCAGTTCTCTTCTTTTCTTCTTTTTAGTTTTGTCTGCTGAGAGCTCATTCCTGTATAAAGAAAAGGCAATGTAGTGTAACAGATTTCTACTGGGAAGATGCCACTCTAGATAGCCTTTTCCACCAATAAGAAACTCACTATAATTTTAGGAATCACTAGCTTACCTAGTCAATATTTTTTCAGCTTGTATTCCCAGTTTAAAATAACTTTAGAAATAGCAATTACCTTGTGAGATATGAATGACACCTCCCATCTCTCACCCAAAATAAAACCAGCACAGGAATTTTTGTTAATAAGCAACAACAACAACAAGGTAGAAAAATTACCAGTTAAAAAGGCTTCTTGAGGTTACAAACTAGATTAGCAGTTGAAATTATACAACCCGTGAAAACAGTTTCTACACTGTAGCTTAAAAAAATAAAATAAATGTGGGGACCGACAGGCCAGTGGAAGCCAAATCAGTCTGGCTACTAAAGCGAGCATTAGGTGCTACAAATCAGCTTTGTTGCCTGTAACAGTTCTTAGATAAATAGTACTTGCAGGTTAGATCCCACATATATACACTGCTTTGAAGATTTTTTTTTTGCTCTGTTTTGGTATATACAAAAAAGACAAGACCTCCAAATCAGCAAATCTTGCTCAAAGACAGACCCCTTTTCTTCGGCTAGTCTAGGAATAAACTTATATTTTCAGAGGAGCATAGTAAAAGGACGAAAAAGGGAAAAAACTGCAGCTGGAGGAGAAACTGCAGCTGGATCTAAGGGAAAAAAATTTTCCAGTGCATATGGTGACGTGCTATAACAGTTCCACTGGGAAGGAGTCTCCATCATCAGAAATTTTTTGAACCTAACTATAAAAGGTGCTTAGCATCCTCAGCCAGCTTCATGTAGAAGCTGCTGTGATAAGGAAGCTGGACTAGATGACTTCCATAAGTCCTTCCTAACCTAAATTACTGTATTTTTTATGTTATACTCTCAGGAATAGGCTTTTTATTCTCATTTGTCCTTTTGCACCAGAGGCAGACTGAGCGCTGCATCAAGTGTAGAATGCATAGATTACTGATCAGAAAACTGCAAGATTAACTTTCTAAATCCCTAATGCCCTTCTTTGTTGACAATTTGCTACTTTTAATCAAATCCTAAGATTAAACACTTATCTAGACTTAGCTTTCAGCCACTGAAGTAAAAATCCCAAATACAGACAAGAAAAGTGCAAGCTGCAGAAACTGAGCCTGCTTCAAACCACAATACCCTCAAAGAGTAAGATGTCCTTAACAGACCAGTTGAGACAGTATGATTTCACACAGGCTCTGGATTATTACAACTCTTGAAAGGACTAAAATAACTCTGAGCTAGCTACGTAATTAGGACTGGGAGAATAGTTCAGACCTAGCGAGCCCAAATTTTGTGAGCTGCAATGAAGAACTCCATTTATAAATCTGAAAGCAGATTAACACCGAACTCTTCTGAAAGAGCAATCTGGGTACTTAAGTGTTCATTTACTGCTTACCATACAATAGTTTATCAAAAGAAAAAGCAGTACTCAAATAGAAGCAGTTCAGCGCCACATCTGCAACTACTTTAACCATACTAGGCATGAAGTTCTTACACTTGAAAATAAAGGCTAACAGTTGCCATGTAAGCGTATTAATTACACTCGAAGACAAGAATTTGCCAGGTATTGGGATTCACAAGCCAGGCTCCTTTATGCAATAGCTACTAAATCAGAATTTATAAACAAAACAAAGCCGAACAGTTTAACTTTATGCCTATTCATAGGCCTTTTGAAAATACATCAGACAACCCAGAAGCGAATCTCCCAAGGCCAGACGCGCCGGACCCTTCTCTCTTCCGGCAGAGAGAAGGGCCTGATCCGCCCCCGGCCGCGCCAAAGGGATCAGATGTGATCGGCTGGAGGCCGGGGATGACCCAGGCCCTGCCATGGCCTGACGCGCCCGGCGTTCCGCCAACATCTCCCGAACGGGGGCGGCGCGGCCCTGAGGGACCCCCACCCGCGCTCCCGAGCAGGGGAAGCAGGAAAGCGCCGTGCTCGTACCGACCTGAGGGCCAGGCTCATCGTGCCGCTGCTAGGCAGCCAGGTCCGGCTAACGTGCCGCCTCCCCTCTGCACGGACCGCCCGCGTCCAAGCTGGCGACGCTGCACTCCTGCCCTTGACGACGCCGCTCAAGCCGCGCCCCTACCAATTACCTAGGTCTGATTGGCCGAGGGTCGATAAACTCCCGCCTGCGAGCCCGAAGCACTCTGCTATTTGCTGAAATCCTGCCAATCAGGGCGGAAGGGGTGGTCCGTGCTCTGAGCTGGCAATGGTTTCCGGCGGCGCGTTAGGCCGGTGAGCCGCTTCTGCCGCGAAACGGGCGACATGAGAAAGTTTTCCTAAGGAAGAATGTTTCTTGATGTTTTGTCGGGTCTCCTGCCCACCCAGGGGTGCCAGATGTGGGTTTTCCAGCCCCGGATTGGGGTGACCCCGAAAGATGGAAAAGTCTCTCCTCCAACCCGTGCCTTCAAAGAAAGACTCAGTAGTCCTCTGTTGTCTATTCTCAAGGTTGTTTATTGTTGTTTATCTAAAAGATTCTTCTCCTTGAACTGCTGTGGCCCGTTCAGCAGATCAGACAAAGGCACACTGACCTCCCAGGGGGCTGGTGCCATCTTTTATATCATATATTACGTACTGCATGTTTATACTTTTTCCCCAATGCCTACTTTCTATATTGAATGGTGACTTTCTACTCTAAACCAATCTGTGAGTGCCAACATCACCAAAGACATGGAGGCTAGGAAGGAGAAAGAAAGAGGACAGGGCACACCCAAATCCCTCCATCTTAGAACTCCTGACCCCCATGTACAAAACCTGGACCCCTGCGTACAAGGCTTAAAACCTCCCTGTACAGCACTCAAAAATCCTTCCTTTCACTTTGTGACTACTTCTACTACAATACCGAAACTTGTGTGTATGGCTTGTAATTCTTCATACAGAGTTAGTAATTTGCTCCATGGGCTAAGATTGAAACCCCACGTGTGTCTTTGGCTGCATGCCAGGGTCTCAGAGCCCCCTGCCAGCGGCTCTGGCCATCCAGGGCACCCAGAGGGATGTTCTGGATTCCAACAATGTTTGATCTTGATTTTCAAGCCTAATCAACAAGAAAGGAGATTTAATCCTTGGAACAGATAGACGATACAAAGCAAGCTTAAAGTGACGTCCCGGGGATAGAAAGAAAAATCTTTTGTTGGAATTTCCTTGTTAAGGTCTAGGGCATGACGTGTTTCAGTGATGTCAGACAAACAATTCAGAATTTCTTGGCCACAAGGACATTTGACAGAGCCCCCAACATACGGAAGAAATGATTAAAGGCAACTCAGCAACTGTGCTGAATCTGCCGGCTCAAAAGAAGGACTGGGCATTTGGACTAATGAGAAGTAAGAGAATAATTAACAACAGAAGTTAGCATAATAATTAATAAGAGAACTATGTAACCTGAAACCAATGAACATTTATGTATTTGCTGAAATGTGTAAATACTAAAGAGTTTTAATAGTTGGTGTGCTTGATTTGTGGAATACCATGCAGCACCAAGGCTTGTGCAACTCTGAAATAAATAATCCATGTCTCCCTCAAGTGTGTAATTATTGGCTTATTGCACACTAGGTAACAAATCTGATTTTTGTGGTCAACACTTCTACTGGCCTTGCTGTACCCTGAGTGTGTGGTGGCTGTATCAGAAGAACTCCCCGTGGCCCCAGAGCCTGCTCACTACTGCTCACTCCAACTATTGGAGGTGCGGTGAGCTGTGGAGGAGCACATAAAAGCGGCATTTACAGAAGCATTTCTAGCACTTGTACAGATTTTGCCTCACTAAAAATTTGATTGAAATCAATATGTACTGTGTGGAGACCGAAGACCTTAATGTATAGTTCCACTGACATTAATAGTGTTATGTCTTGCAAAACAGTCAGTGAATCAACATTACATATCTGTGTGGAGAAAATGCTCATATCACTGGTGAGAAAACTCAAATGAGTGAAAAGTGCTCTGGTCTGCATCAAAATAATTGTCACTGTGCCTTGCTTCATAAACAAGGGCTGTTTCATAACTAGCTTTGACAACATAGTACATTGTTACTAACTGGACCATAATGATATTCAGATCTTTGCTAATACTATGTTATGCAGTCTGGCTAGATAGACTGAAAATTCTTAGGCAGTGAAAAATTCCTTCAAGCGTTTCGGTCCTGGCAGCATGTCTTGGAGATGTTTTGGAAACCTGTGTTTCCAGTAATAAACTATTATTGGGTTTACACTGAGTATAGAGTTGAATATGTAGAGTTTGGCTTGCTCAAGATACATTTTTCCTGAACAAAGTCAAGCAGACATGAAACTTATTTTGCTATCTATTCATATTATGCCAGGTCCACAGATCAAATAGGCAGAGGCAAGAGGTTTGTAATTGACCTCCATTTACAGATGGTAGCTTTGCAATTAAAAACATAAATTACTTGCAGGTTTGATCCTCAGCCTGTACTGTGGTGCAAATATAACCACAGATTAATTTTTTTGGTGTGTTTTATGGAACACATTTACTTGTCGAGAGAGAAGAGGAAGCATTAACTGAATGGTGAGTGAAGTGTGTGGGAAAGTAGCACCAAGCGCCCCCAACTGCACCAACAGCCCCAAATTGCACTGATTCACCCCCACTCTTACCTCCTCTGTCTGTTGATCCTGGGTTTCAGCATAGGAGCCCTTGATTCTTGCCTGAGCTGCACTGGGGTTATTCCTGTTCTTGTACAGCGTGCTGCTCTTGCTGACATATTTACCAGACTTCGTGGCCTGGCCATGAACTTGAGTCATTACCTTGCCATCGTCTGCAGTCACTGGGCTGCTTACAGGTCAAGTTACTCTACAGGGAGGTCACAATCCCTGCCTGTGTTGTGACTGCACTTCGCTTCCAAGTTGTCCTCTTTCATAGTACACCTGTGCCCTGGCTGCTCTGTGTCAAGCAGAGTGAGGTATTTACCTGACACTGATAGTCTGGGTGTGCTTCTGGAAACTGGAGATCCACATTCAGGTCCCTAGTTCTAAATTTATAAGCTAAAAAGTTGCTCCAGAAACCAAAGTTCCACTCTTCATACATTGATTTAAGTAAGCAGCAGTGCTCATACTGCATGGGAAATGGAGGTGCAAAGAATTCCAAAGAGAAAAGACAGGCTTAAATAATAATATCTAAAAATATGGTGGTGATAGCAGTGACTTATAAATCCTTGTATTTTTAAAGTTGGTTAAACCCGTCCTAAAACGACCTCTTATGAATAGCGTTGGTAAGTTAGAATAGCACTAGCCTGTTCCTCATGCATACATATTATCAGCTTAATAAGAAAAATAATTAATAATTAAATATACTTCAAGATGTTGTTACTGGCTTTTACTTAATTTTCAAACTCATCTATTGCTTTTTTTTCTTCTGTAGTCCTAATTTTATTAGTATTTGAAACTATCCTACCACTCTGTTGTCCTAAACTGAATTTGGGTGTGCAGAAGACTATAAACCTCATCCCAACTGCTCAAAATCAGTTCACCTATCAAAACTGTAATGAAATTAATTCTGAATTTTTTAAAGGAGAAGTTGGGCAAGATTTCATGCAAGTCAAGAGAGTTTTGTTCATGTCACTCTTAGAACAAATCATATGTAAAAATACAAAGCCATATTAAAAACATACCAAGTATCATTGCAAGTTTTGTGAGATACAAAGCTGTGTTTCGTGTCAGGTACATACAGGCAGCATGTGTGCTTGTGATTGTGATATGTGTGGAAACTGATCATGGGACAATTAAAGGATGAATTCCAAAAAAATAACTGAGGGAGTAAAGCATGGAAGAAGGCCTTTGAACTTATCCTTTGTTTGCAATTAACTTTTATAGCATCTGAATTAAAGCTTTAAGGATGTTGCTGCTAGACAGGAACTTTTTGCACGTAGCTAAGCATTAAACAGCTTTGCAATAATAACCTTTTGAAGTATAATTTTAGAATATTGCTTGTAATAAGGAGCTTTGAAACTATAAGTTTAGAATATATGTAAAGGAAACATGCTTATCTCAACACCTTAGCAAAAGAGTAAAAAGCAGCTTGAGAAAGGAAGATGAACATCAACCCAAGGATTGATAGCTTCGACCAAGGGAAGCTGGACATCACTGCTATGAGATTTATAGTCTTTGCAATTAAAAGGTGGGTCCACATCTGGAGTCTGGACCGCACCAGCTGGGAGGCCTCTTTCTTCTTTCGGAAGTCGGACCCCACCATCTGGGAATACTCCTTTCTGGGGTACATCCTGAAAAAACTAACTCACAATAGTGTATAGAATTATGATGTAAAAATCGGGAATAGAAACTGCTGAAAAAAGCTTATGTGTACCCCTATAAATATCTGTACACCCCAACCATCGGTGTGCAGCTGGAGGGAAAACTTCCCCCACTGTACCCAGCGCTGTTTTGCTCATACTTTACCACATTAATTAATAAATTGATTGCTGCTTGAATATTGGTCTAGTCAAGCTTCTTATTTATAACAGTTTGATGATTGTGAACGCACTTCTTTGTGCATCTGGGTCAAACTGCTGGGAAATACCTAGCACAATCGCAGAAGTGTTTATTAAGTTTCTGAGCCTTTTTCCATGTCAGGTCCTTGTGGTTTTTTGGGTTTTTTTGGTTTGGTTTTTGTTTGTTTGGGGTTTTTTTTGTTTGTTTGTTTGGTTTGGTTTTTTGGGGTTTTTTTTTGGTTGGGTTTTTTGTTTGTTTTTTGGTTTTGGTTTGGTTTTGGTTTTTTTGGGGCGGGGTTGGTTGTTGTTTTGGGGTTTTATGGGTTTTTTTGTTTCTTTGTTTGGGTTTTTTAAATTTTTATTGTTTGTTTTTCCAATTTTAATTTCTGTTGAATGCCTCATTACCTCCCCAGGACTCTGTTGGGCATGTGTGGGAATATGCACAGTTAGGTCTAAAATAATTTTTTAACCAATAATTTTCAAATTATTGTGAGATTAGCTTGTCCAATAAAATCTGAGTCGTTAGGAGTAACCATGCTGAAGACGGATTTGGATAGCACAGTAAAAGCAAGGAGCAGGCTTATAACACCGCTGGTTTCTATTTTCATATTCGATTCTGTTATTTTCATGGTAAACGCACACCCCGCCCTGCTTGTGGCGTCGCTCCCCGCAACGCGCGCGCTGGCGCGATCAGCGGGCGAAACAGCGAGGGCACATTCCCACCCTACGGACGCTGCCCAGGAAGGGGCATCTCGCCGCTATGGACCTGCACGTGCAGTAACAGGCTTTGGAGTAGGATGCCACTACGCCAAGCAACGCGTGGCTGTGTAAGCTAGTAAAGTGACTTCGCAGCATTCTAGAGTGCCTGGACTACTGATGCACCTCGGAAGCGCTTTCTGACTGGTCTAAAAACCCGGTGCAATACAGCTAAAATGTTTTGGCTAGCAGCTCCCTCGTGTAAGAGTTAACGTCAAATGAATTTAAAACAGAACATAATGAATGGGTTTTTTCATTGCTTCTCGATCATTTCTATAGTTCCTAATTCAATTTGAAAGTGAAAGGACTTTAGATGGAGTAGTAGTATTTTGGGTAATATATGGTTGAATTTTTAGACCCAAGAGGTACTGCTTACTGATTTAAGTTACATATGCATTAATTATTAACAGGAACTTGGACCACTGTTGGTTGAATGCTGAGACCTAGATTTTTAACATTAAATATTAATAATTCCTCCTTTTCTTCTACCTTTATCTTCCTCACGCTGTCCTTAACAGAGCTGCATTATTTTGTTTTTCTTTGGTTACAGATGTCTGCTCTTACAAGGCAAAGTGCATGTACAATGCGTAAACATTTTTAATGCAGTTTCATTCTCAGAAGCATAAATAATTCTGCTAGCAACTTGTAAATATACTCCATCTACAATGAAAAGTGCTTCTGTTGAGAAATACCTAGAAATTACTACTTAACTGCATAGGACTATAATATTTTATTATGATAATATATGAAAAAAATTAATTATGTGCAAACTGTTAACAGCCTTGACAGATTACAGAACAAAACTTCCCATCTGATTTTTAGATCAGTTCCTCAGTCTACCGAAAACTGCATTAACATATATTTAGATTTTACAAAGAAACCAACACAGTTCCAAACGCTCACATGACACAGTATTTAAACTTACAATGCATTTCTAAAATATTTAATCCAAGTAGTGTTAAAGGACCACTGTCAAACTCTTATGATTAAAATTTGGTAAGTTTTAACAAAAATAATCAGAAACCATTCTTTTAACTTAAGATCATTTAAATATTGTTTATCTAGTAGTGAATTTCTTGTAATACAAAAAACAATTTCATGACCCTCAAGAAACTGCTTTCATTTGGATTATAGCAGCAGTTTACACTTTCGGTTTTGTGCATTTAAAGTTCATTTCTGAACGAGGAAATTATCCCCTAGATTTTCGTAAAGTAAAAAAGTCAAAGTTTTGGTTACATACTTAGTGGACTTAGGCATAGCTTATTAGGGCATTTTGACAGTGATCTGGCCATTTAAGGATCTTAGCTGATAGAGATATTGAGCACAGATTTAAACACAAATTTTGAAGGATGGAGGTTATTCTTTCCTTTTGAACTGACGTTGCCTGTGAGTCTTCTTGTAAAAGCTCAGGCTTTACAATACAGTAAAATCTGGCTACAGAGATTCTAATATTGGATCAATTAAACAAACTGACAGAAGTATAATACAGAATGCCAATTCAAAGTGATCTTACTCTTCTAGTGAACATCTGCAAAACTTTAGCAACTTGACATCCATATTGGCAGGCTTTGGATTTCTTGGTGACTGCTTTAACGCACAGGGCTACCACCAGGGCTCCCACAGTCTTCACAAAAGCATTGTTTAAAAAGAATGATTATTACTGGTGTTACACCACTGTCAACTAATTTGCAGGAATTCAAATACTGTCAGGTAACCTGTGACACTATGGCATCCTCTAGATAACCGGTGTAAGCTTTAGAAATATATATACCTTCAGCCTGCTTCCCAGGCTGTTTTTGTATTTCTTCTTCTGCCAACTGAGGCAAAGATAAACACCTCTTGGTTTTATGACATAAGTCTACCCACTGAACACTCCTCATGTCACATACTGATGTTCATGGATTTCTCAAAAAAAAGAGACTGTGAACTGACTGATAACAACTCTTTCAAGTGCTGCATCTCCGCACATGGCCTGCTCACTCACAATTTTGCTTCAGCTTGGAGATAGGCACTTCTAAGAACTAGGCAACAACCAACCAGTAAAAATCCTGGTAAAGAATATATTCACAGTAAAGGCAGGAGCACAGTTATCTATGAAAAGGAAAATGCCTTATCTAAGATGCTTGCTTTTATCATTTTTAGACAGAGATGCTTTCTAAATTTCATAATAGGTTGGTCTTTTTTCCACAAGAATTTGCATTTATTTAGAAGGCTATCAACTTCCTCTCCCTCATGCCTTAGACAGAGTCCTAACCTCTGGCTCCCTTACTATTGGCTATGATGGGGGTAAAACTTTCTGCATGAAGTGAAGGCCAAACAAAAAAAGCTAAACTGCACTAAAATTTGAGAGAAATATTTGAAGTCTTTTTAGGAACATATATATGTCCATGTACAAAAATAAATTCTGACAGTGTCCATTAAAAAAAGTTAAATATATACAAACTGTTGGAATAATTACACAAACTCTAACCATTTCAGCAGCTATTAAATATCACACATTCAATTTTCATAAGCAAAGTGCAATGCTATTTAGCATTTCTCAATACATTCAACATATTTTTTGGAACAAACTCAATGCAACACACTTTACATTTCAGAACAACCATGTGCAGCACATACTTCAGATGCAAACAGTGAACAATTTGAGTTACA
The DNA here is from genome assembly GCF_015832195.1 of Motacilla alba alba. NCBI lineage: Eukaryota > Metazoa > Chordata > Aves > Passeriformes > Motacillidae > Motacilla > Motacilla alba. The sequence goes on from NC_052046.1 coordinate 25,867,344, forward strand.
TTCAATTTGTGATAAAAACTGTACTGGGTGCTAAATGCAGCACCTTTACTACGGCAAGGTCATGTTAAAGCCTCAATCCCTGCCCTAGATTAAGAACCAAGTTACAACACCATCACATAAAAATACCCTTTAGCATAAACAAATGCCTTAAGCTTGTCACAGTTCCCTTCTCTCAGCTTTCCAGAACCACAAACTCTCCAAATATTTTTCATAAGCTGATCAGAACAAAATAAACACATCCAGCAAAATCTCAGTCCACTTTGTACAGGGTAATGTAACACATTAATTCACTAGTTCACAAACCGTCTAATTCCTAACTCTAACTCTTTGCCTACAAGCAAAACACTTCCCTAGCCAATGGTGAGTGAGAGTGCTCCTGCTTGCTCCCTCTTGCCTGGTGCAGTGGTTCCTTGCACGCCAGGAAACATGAAAGCCTCAACAGTGTGTCTGCACCAAAACCTTTTGTGATAAACTGACTTATCTGTGACTTCCAGCTTGAAAGTTTGTTCTATAGAATTTCCACGTGTTTGTGTATTTTAAAGAAAATGCCAGACAAGTACTTTGCAAAGATAAAGCTTCAAGTTGTGAGAGGTGCAGCAAATACCATGCCCACAGGTGGCAATGGCTGCAGAATTACCACATTCTGCTCACTGAGTCCTGCATAGGTATTGCTCCTGCTCTGACCTAATGGCACTGCTCCTAGCACGCACTAGGTCTTAGCAAGAGCTCTGTTAGGTCAAAACCTGAGCAGGAGGTGATGAATAATCACAAGTCTAGAACTATATCAACAAGGTTTCAGGCATGAATGTAAAACCTCTCATTTTAGTCCATCTGCCAGAGTTATAACAAAAATAAAACAATATATTTCAATTTTACATGCAATAGATGTAAAAACATGCTCTGAAAAAGTAGAAAGAAAAACTATAGCTTTGGCTAAAGCTACTAGTTTACAGAGTTTTTATAAAAATATGAATAAAGTAGGAAAAAACAGGGAGAATTTTTTAAGCTCACCTGTATCAACTGACCATCTTTTGGCTAGCGCATACTCCTTCTGCTTGTTATTGATGCTTTCACAACCCATTTGGTTTTACAGCACGTGACAGACCACACAAAACTGACTCACTGAGAAGTGATTCTTGAATTTGCAACACGAAGTGCTATGCTTGCAATGGATCTCATAGCACAGGTAGAAATCTTGTGACAAACTCCAGCTTGGGAAATGTAGTTGGAAGCTAACCGATACAGCCTTTCTGCTCCAAATATGTTAAAGTGCCCAGGTAGTACCTTCTCCACAAGACCTCTGTCTACTAATTCCATCAGGCGCTGGCAGCTTGCAATGTAGTCACTGATTCTGCTGTAGGGAAGCCAATCGATCATAGATCCATCATACACCACATCTCCGCTGAACAAAATCTTCCGGTCCTTGTCATGTAAGCAAATACTGCCTCGTGAATGACCAGGCATGTGCATGACAGTGAGCTGTCGATCTCCGAGGTTGATCACATCCCCTGCAAACAGATTTGTTACAATTTGGAAATTGTATATATTTGCCATGTTTCTTAAATGACATAAAAAGAACTACCTACTTATATGCAGAGTTTATACATATACATATCGAAACAATGGTAGTGGGGCATTTATTTTCTTTGTGAGTGCCAAAGAGGTATCTGAAATATAAGCTTAGCAAAAAAGTATCTTCCAATGACACTAACAGTTAACACAGGCTTGGGTTGTATTAATGGAATATATTAATATTCTAATAAATTGCACAGTGTGAAAAGCAATGCAGTAAAGAAAATAAAATGGGAAACAAATAGAACACATCTAAGCTGGTTCTTCTTTGACAGTTTGGAAAGAATGTATTTCACAATTTATTATAATTTTATGCTTAGACTTCCTTTAGAATTGCACTGCTGTTACTCCTGAAAGGCATAAGGCTAAAACATAAATTGCTTGAGGAGAACCAAGACAGGCCTTTACACACTTCCTTCATCTCATTCATGAAGACATAAAAATAGAAGTTTCTCACCATTAGGTCATTTTTTTGACAGCTTAAATGTGAATGCCTTTTAATTGTACCAGCCACTGAACTGATACTTGTGTCTAATGTCTCAGTTAACATCTTAGAAATTCTGATGCTACTCTGACAGCCAGGGTACTTGCTCTTTTACAAAATTTTTTTAAAAAATAATCCTTCCTACTTTTTGAGGAAAAAAAACAACTTAAACTTCTGTTGATTTAGGATAGTTAAATGTCACTATAATTATTTAATTATGACTATAGTTAAATGTCATCCAATCTTTACTGAAGCCTTCAGTAAGTTCAGTTCTGCTTTTCCAGCACCTATGTGGGATGGCCTAATAAAGCCAAGAAGAGAGTAAACACTGTGCCTAAGGCATCACATGTCTGACACCCGCCCTTTAACATCTACTTAACAGTACTGCAGTTTAGGTGTTCCGTTACCAAAAAACCTAGTCACTGTCTCCCATTAGAGACTAAATGACCTTTTTTATCTTCAACGAGCCCATTCTGTAAATGCTACATCAGTAATAAGTGATTTTTTACATTTTACATAAGTCAGGTAAAATTCAGAAAATATATTTATGTATAATTCACATAAATTCTGTAAAATAAAAACTGTATTCTCAGTAGATATTTCAGGAATTGTTCTGTTAACTGCACTTTTCATGTTCTGACAGCTTATAAACAATAAATGTCACCAGATGCCACAACATGACCTGCTGACATACCGTTTGAAGTCTAAGGATAAACCTGAGGTACTCAATTAGTCACCTAAAACATTGCTGAGTGAGTCTCATTCTAGATAGAAAAAACCCCAGCCGCCAAAACTTTCAGCACTGGTAGAAATGGTTTAACCCAGTACGCGTCTTTTTCGTCCCATGCTGACTAAGGCAGGTGGCTTTTAGATCCACAGGAGTGACAAAATTAATCGATTTAATTATTTTATTCGAGGAGCTGGGTAAACCAAGAGGCGCTCAGCGGCAAAGAAGCTGCTCCATAATACCCAGAGCATTGTGCCCCAGCACCCCTAGGCGCGGCGAGGCCGCCCCTTACCCTCGTGCAGCAGGCGACTGGGCCGGACGGGCGGGACGCGGAACTGCCGTGCGCTCCAGCCGGGCCGCGGCGGTCGCGCCACCTCCCGGTCCGACAGCCACGTCACGGCCTCGTAATTGTCGCCATGGAGCAGCGCCGCCGCCTCGGCGCTGTGCACCGCCACCTCCTCGAAGTGCTGCAGCCCGCCCGAGTGGTCGAAGTGGACGTGGGTAGCCACGGCCAGCAGCGGCCGCGGCCCGGCACCCTCGGCCGGCGCCAGCAGCCCGGCGTCACGCAGGTAGTCGGGTAGGCTGCGCAGCCCCAGCCCCGCATCAATCACCACGTCTCGCTGCGAGCCCCGCACCAGCCAGATGTTGGCCCGGTTGCCTGACTCGTAGAAACGTTCCTGGATCCAAAAGATACCGCCGCCCAGGGGCTTGTGCGCGAACCATTCCAGCGCCGACATGGCCCGGCCGGCGCTGTGGGCCCGCGAACTGCCCCCCCCCCCCGCTCCGGCGGCGGCACGGGCGGGGCGGGGCGGGCGCGAGCTCAGCCCACTGCGGCTGCGGCAGGCGGAGCGTGACGGTACGAGGTGAGAAGTGGGGAAGTCCCGGGAGGCTATGGGGGTTTAGGTGTGGTGCGAGAGGGCGCGTGTTTGAGCCCCCTTCCCCACTGAGACTTGGCGGCGGAAGTAGTAAAGGCGAAGCGCCCCGGCCGTGCGGGGAGCGGCGGGACCCTCTGGGGGCGACGGGCTGTCAGCGAGGGGCAGGGAGCGGGAAAGGAGCGGAGAGCAGCTGAGAGGGGTGTTCTCACACGGCAGAGGTTAGTGACCCTCTGGACAAATTCCTTCTCCTGCTTACCTTCACGGGCGTTAGTTTAAAAAGACACCCACAAAACCTCTATATTTAAAGTTCAGTACTTTTTTCTGTATCTGTTCTTCCCTTTAACTGATGGCACCTGCCTCTCAAAATCAAGGACCACAACCACCAGAACACGATCGGGAGTTTTGTTGTGAGGAAAGCGTAGGATACCGAGCGCTCGTCCGAGGCTTAGTCTGTTTAGGTGTACTGTTGCTGCATCAGCCGCCCAGCAGCTGTCGGGGATCCGGATTCCACGGGCATTTCCCTCCTGAAACAACATCTGCCTTCCCCTGAGTAACTGCCCGAGAAAGTGCATGGAGGAATTTGAAAAGCCTAAATCCGAAAATCTTCTCTTTTGTACATGACACATGAACTACCTATAAACAAGAAAATACACCCAGGTGATCCTTGAGACATTCCTGAAGGCAAACAGAACTCTAGTTGTGGTAACTTTGTGCTTAGTGGCTTAGTTGTCCAGCTCTTCAGGATTTCTCCATCTGTCACTTTGTTCTGTCAGTAAACATAAATCGTCTGAGGTTTTGAAAAAGTCATAAGTTTGAGTAAAAATGTGAAGTTGAAATGCTGCTAGTTTTAAAGCTCACTACTTCTCATCAGACTAATGCTGTTTTAAGTGAATTTACTAAGAATTAATTTTAAAGCAGCTTTTAAAAAATGGACCTTCGTATTCACTACATTTAATGCCTTTCCTTGTTAGCTCAGCATCTTGTTTAACTTTTATTTTTATTTTGTGTTGTTCTGCTGTTGTTTCCCCTTTTTTTTTTTTTTTCATCTAGATAATTGCTCATGTTAGAAGTTTTACAGTGTCTTTTATCTTCTCCCTTCTGCAAGGCTCACATCTTGCTTTTCATCCTATTTTCAGAGGACCTTCCCTTCCTGGAACTTCCCGGAACTTCCCTTCCCGGGACTTCCCTTCCCTTGTTTTTCTTTAAAAAAATATTTTTTTAGGTATCTCTGCTTATTTTTAGACAGTATACTGTGCTGCAGAGTGGCATGGGAATACCGAATATGATTTTGTTTTATCTACATAGAGCTTATTTCTGTTGAAAGTAACCAGTAGGAAAAAAAAAACTGGCATCAACGAATGTTTTCTCTGGCCTTAATAAAAAGGCCTTTGCTTCTGTCTGGGGAGAACCAGGTGCACTCATACAGATGCAGCAGTAAGTCTGGAACAACCTGGTTGTACTGAGTAAGTACAGTGACTGTGCAGTTAATAGTGAACAGCTCATGGGATTTCTGGGCTTGGACCTTGCACCAATCTGAGTGGTCTGTGGGAGTGAGCAGTATCACAGTGCTTCAGCTTCTCTCGGGTCCAATTTATTGACATCATCCCCCCATGCTCATATTTTGATTTACTTGTCAGTGCATGGGTCGTGCAATTAATGAGATGAAGCTTTGTATAACCATCAAAGTGGAGAGATGTGACTGTAAATGTTTTGGAGGCTCTTCTTCTTTTATGACCTTTTTAAATATTTCAGTTAGAAACAACGTCCTTTTTTTTTTTTTCCCAGCAGTTAACGTGCAGTCCTGCTGGAGTTTTCCATGACTTTTGATTATCTTAATTACCTCCTTGCCTGTGTCACTTTATCAAGATCCAAAAATAGTTACTAAGATAAAGGACAAAAAATAGGATGAAGAAGTTATGAATGACAAACACAAACTGGTTTTTGGAGAAAAGTTAAAAAACCACTAGAATGTAGTCCCAGAAAGTTCAGGGTTCTTAAACATTTTTTCACTTGTTTCTGGTTCTTCTGGTTGAACCCAGTACAGTGCATCTAAGTTTTAGAAGAAGATGGCTTAAAATTCCTAGGTTAGGAGGCAATTTCAGGCATGCAGAGGTGGCTAGCAGAAATAAGGGAATGAAGCTGATTTTTATACTTGTATCAAATTTACAGTCTGTGGAAGAATCTTAAGATGGGCATTGAAAATAGCTTGCTATTTAAAAATGATCTCTGGTTTTAAAATGACTGCAATCTTTGTTAGACACTAACTTTCTTGGTAATATGTACATCAATTTGAGACATGTAAGGAAAATATATCTTTTAAAATCTCTAATGTGGTTGTGATATTTTATGAAAATCCCTTTGCTAGGGATTTTCTTCTCCTGAGAAGCTGAAGGACCTCAGCTTCAAGTGTAAACAATTTGTTATCTGCTACTGTGGAATGCAGCAGGTGCTTCCTCGATTGGTCACTGTGGGATGTTTCTACTTGGTGGCCAATAGCGGAGGCAGCAGCTCTCGGACTCTCTGGGAGTCACAGAACTTTATTATTCATTCCTTTCTATCCCTGTTTCGCCTTCTCATAATTCTTTTCTCTCTGTTCTTTGTAGTATAGTTATAGTGTGGTCTTTTTAATGTAATATATATCATAATATAATAAACCAGCCTTCTAAAATGGAGTCAAGATCTCTCCTTCGCTTCACCAAGTCCTAACTGCCCTGAAGACCCACAGCAATACTCTAATATTTTCCATACATCCAAATGGCTAGGTCAGGTAGAGGAAGAGGACATGCTTCATTTGCCTTCAACATGGAGACTACTAGCTTTGGTAAAGGTGCAGCTCTACCTGATGACATCTGTAAGCCTCCACCACCATTTCCAGTAAGTACAGCGAGTATCTTGGAGCGCAGTCTTTGTTCAGGTAAACTGAACATGTGTTCACACTCATGTTTAGAGAACATAATGAAATACATTAACCCCCCTAAGAACTTTGGATTTTATAATAGTGTAAGTCACCATTTTTCTTAAATCATCATCAAAGGGGCTTTCCTGCCCCTTTGCTAACTGTTGTATCACATATTTAACTGGATTGCTTGCAAGGCGTTAGTACATTGAAGTGCTCATCATGATTTGGTTTTCTGGACATTACAAGAATAGAAACACTGGATACTTGAATTTGTCTGAAATGAGTTTACATTAATCTTTGAAGTTATAAATAGATTTGCTGATTTAAGAAAATTACTATTTATGCAAACATGAAAGATTGTGTATTATTGTCCTATACCGCAGAAGCCAGCATTTGAAAATAACTGAAAAATACTTTTTGTAATTAAGGGAGCGTAATTGAGACTTGGCGTTTAGAATGTATTTGAAAATCAAAGGGGAATAAAGACTATTTTCTGACTGCGTTTTGATGTGCAGGGAAGCTTTTGATTTACTGACCCATATATTATTCATCCTCTTAATCCAGCATTACAGTTAAGATGTGTGATTTCATATTACTGAGTCATCTGGAACTGTTTTTTATGTGAATGTTGCAGTCTGCTTGGTAGCACCGTTCTGTGCCATCTGAATTCTGTATACTCTGCATCTTTTGAGGTACAGTCAGCTTTACAGGAGAATTTACAGTATATTTAATGTGTACCATGGAGAAGGTAAAAAAGCTTTCTTCATTCTGTGAACAAAGTTTCAGAACAAAGTTAAACTTCTCAGGGCAAATCTGGTGTTATTCAGGAAAATCAGAGTTAACCTAGCTGTATAAGTAGAATCAATAAACAATTCAAGTGTTGATTTAATGACTGGACAATGACCAAAATTATGTTATAGCTTTGACTAACTTATAATGAAATTATTTGAAGCAGTGAATTATTGCTGTTGCATATTTCTATTAGACACTTTCTGAGTTCACAGAAAGTTTCTGTAAATGCAGCTAAAAACTCAATTAAGAAGTGTGGAGGATTTTGTGGACAGCTGGCTAGCTGAGAAAAGTCATAGTAACATAATACCGTTGGCTAAACAAGAAGAGATAAGCATGGGAATTAGCAATTAGTGTAAGGCAGGGATGTTGTGCCCTTGGTACAACTGCAGGATAATGAGAATGATCTTTGCTTAGAAATATGAAGAAACACAGAAAAGCTGTAAGAGTATACCCACAAGAATGTAAAAATAGGTGCAGCTGGCTGATAAGCAACTAACCAATAATGAGCTTGCTTTTTGCAATATGTATTAGTCTCATTAACACCAAGATTATATTGATATGTGTGCCTATCAATAAAGTTTGGGATTTGCTGATCACTTATATTAAGTGTTGCTTTTCTCCCGCCGACTCCAACAAAGAAGTATCAGCAACATTTAGTGATTTAAAGTGTTTGCCAGCTAACAAATATAGATGGAGTAGTAGAGTAGAGAAGTAGTAGTAGAGATGGAGAAGGAGCAGTAAGCTCCTTTCATAGTCCAGATCTGGGACTTGTGATAGCACTTCATGCTTTGCAACCTACCACTCACTTATTAATTTAGCACTATTTAGCACATGAGAGAAACAACATCCATTCTGTAATTCTGTCTGTAGTATTCTGGATATTTTTAAGACTGTTTTTGCATATTTATCTTTCTCACTTTCAAGATTCAAGTTAAACAGAACCCCCCCCCCCCCAAAAAAAACCCAACAAAACAAACAACCACAAAAAATCTCCCTGAAACCCTAAATCCAACCCTTAACAATTCATTTAAATTCAGCTGGTAAAAACTGAATTGTGTGAGGGCCTGGTTTTAGGCAACACAACCTGTTTACCTGATAATAATCATGGGAAGAGTGTCCGAGTTATTGAGATAGCATACTTAATGTAGCTGTGACACTTATCATAGAAGTGGTTAAGAACAACACTACTCTGACTGAAGAGAGAAGGAGTGGTTTCTGAGAAAGTTCAGTTGGTGAGAATAACTGCTTCTGGCATTTAAGTGTTCAGGATTACTATGAATGTGTAAGAGTTTTAATAAATTTTTAAATTTTTTCCTTGATTTTGTGGTACATTTTTGCAGAAAGATACAGTGAAGTTATAAAGTATATAAATTTAGGTGTAAACATAGTTCTTATGCGTATCAAAATGCAATGAAATGTATTTGAGAAGTAGTATAGTGCATACTTGCACTCTTTTTTTATGTTTCCTGTAGCTTTTATTTAATGTACCTGTATATTTGGTGGATATCAGGACCTTGTAAATAATAAACATGATTTGTACAAAGTATGGACACTAAGCCAGTGCCTCTGAAAATAAAAGAAGATGAAGATTACATTTTGGCCTTAAAACAAGATCTTAGAGAAACTACGAAAAAATGCCATACTTCTTCACAGTAGGAGATGAACATTAAAGGTTTGTTTGTGTGGTTTTTATTTTCATTTATATCTTTACTTATTATTCTGTGAAGATGGAGGTAGTGAAAAGCATGTGTTGAGGATGAGTTTCATTCTTATAATGAGGAAGTAAAAATGGCAGCTTAAACTAATAGGGAATTCTTCTGCTTTTACACATATTGAAGTGCTGTAACTGGAAAGCAACTACTGGGTGGAAAAGAGAGGTATCAAACATCTATTCCATTTGGTATACAGTAATAAACACTTAGACCATCTACATGCAACCTTTTCAATTATATGCTGGTCAATACAAGCCAATTTGGTATTTCTGTGTGTTAGAATACCCTAAACTTTTTCATTAGAGCAAAGAAATACGTAGTAAATAGTTTAATTCAGCTTTCATTGAAATTGTGTAAAGACACAGTAAAAATAATCAATATTATATTTACTAGATGGAAATTGTAAAAGGTATTCATTTTTTCCCCTAAGTCCATTGAGGAAATATCAGTGTTACTGACAAGTCCTTTGAAATATGAAGATTGAGGTGAGGATAAGTGATTTATTGAAGTTTTTATCAGAAGTAGAGCTAGATTAGAAGTCACTGCTTGATCTTATTCTGTGGGACCTCAGATTTGCTTTTGCTTACACATAACTTTAAAAATTGCTTTGTTATTGTTTGATAACAATAAATGCTGGAGTTATACTTGACATCCAGTCATACATCATTATACTGTTAAAATTCAAGCTTCCTGGTCAGAAAACTGAGCTAGTGGGAAAGAAGGAAAGTGGGGCAGAAAGACTGATGTGTCTGTTTACCATACTGTGAGGATATTGTAAATCAAGAAGTCACTGGTGATTATTACTGTGAGAAGTGCTTCTTTTCATTTAGGATTTTTTGTAGCTTTATTAGCTGCTGAGTGCTTATTCTGAATGTTATAAATGGCAAGTGCTGTTACAGCTTCATAAAAGTGTTTAAAAAACTTGACGTGGCTGAACATTGGATAATATTTTCCTTCCTGTATTGTGACAATTTTGAATAATGAGAGCTGACTTGTAACCTAAAATGTAAGGTTTCAATTCCACACAAAACCCATCAGAATATTTTCTGGGTAAATATTCATGATGATAATGTATAGGTGCATAATCCAATCCCCTCAGAATTTTTGTTAATTTCTGTTCATGGTATAATGGTGAATTCTAGGTGTTTTTGAAATTGTATGCAAGTTTTTTAAAAATTATGCTTTGAATGTAACACTCCTTATTGTCCAGTTGTTCGTGTACTAAAGCCATGTATGAAATGGAGCAGCAGTGTGAGCAGTGAACACACTGCCAGCCAGATGTTGTGGCTCATAAAAGACAGAGTATTTCCCCTGATCTGCAGCTGGAGCCCAGGTGGTTCAACCAGGTAAAAGTGGTTATGAGGCAAGAACAGACCTGATCCTTATTTCTAGATCCTTTTATGATAATAGAAGACTTTTGAATTACTCTTTTATCATATGTCCTCTTTCATCTTCTAGGTAAATAAGTTTCAGTGTCTTTGGATTTCCATCTCACTAGAGGCTAGCTGTGCTCTTGATCTTTTCAGGCTTGAAGTTTGCTATTTCTGTTAGAGGCACAAGAAAGGAAACTGCTGTGTCTGAGAGCCGGCCAAGGTTATTTCCAATCTACCAGCTGCTTTATGGGACAATGCTGTCTCTCTTTTCTGACTTTACCTCATGTGATCATTCTTACTGTTCACCTCAGTATTATGTTTATTCCTGAAACCTTCTTTCTGAGGTGGAGAGATCTCTCTCTGTTGCTGAGTGTATTCCTTAGTAGAGCTGGCAGTTTTGAAAACTCTTGTTTTTCCTACCAGAATTGTCAGTTGCAGGGAAAGCAGGTAGACAGCCACTTTGTAGATTCAAATAATGCTTGAAATGTTTTTGTCACCCTGCAAGGGTAAGTTGGTAAGTTGAGGTATCTTGTGCCTGGAAGGAGGTTAAATGGATTAAAGTGTTTAGCTGCTGTTTTGGATAGGATGCAAAGCTTTTCCATTGCAGAAGTACTGGAAGTCTTGGAAGCTGATCATCAGACACAACCTTTTGAGACTTGGGAATACTGGATACTGTTTATGATTAACAAAGTGATGTTAAATGTTACTCATTTGACATGGTTTTCTAATAAAGGTTTGATTGTGAAACTCTTGTAGAGCAGAGAGTTAGTGTTATATTTGATGTTTCAACTTAGTCTCTGAATAAATCTGCATTGAACAATTCCATGCTTTTCAAGGATAAAAGAATAAATTATAGTATTTTTGGAGTACTGGGTGTTACTAATTTTGGAGTGGGTTTTTTGTTTGTTTGGTTTTTTTTTACTGGTTGATGACAAGAAACTGTTCCACATGGGATTAGAAAAATACTCTTTATGTTCAGTACAGGTAAATATCAAGGACTGTGTCTGGATTGCCTTGACTGTGAACTGAATAACACTTTCTCTATAGCATTTGAGAGATAGTCAGGAGTACCAGGACAATGCAAAGGAGCAGGAAATGTGGACACCAGGAAATAGCTGAGGTTATCAAAAGGTTAATTTTCTATGAACCTGTGAAATGTACTGATCTTTTAAGTATTTGATTCACTATTTTTCAAACAATAAAAAAAGTAAGAAATTATTACCAAGTCATATATTCCTTCCAGTCCTGTATTTTGAGAGTTAGCGTACTTGGCATGATTTCAGATCAAGGTGAGTATTGTTTTGTCAAAAAAAAAAAAATTGAAAGAATCTGCATTTATTTATTTATTTACTCTGTTGTAACAACTGATTGACAGCACAAATGCAGACTTTACCTCTCACTCTTGCTCTCCTTTTTCCTTACTCACTTCATAAGAGTTTTGAACCAGGAGCAAACATTGATGTTACTAAAAATAAACCAACCTTATGTCTGTCATGGGAAGCTATGTTTTATAACATTAGCCTTCCCCAACCATATCTTTATAGCTCACTACTGCAAACTTAATTACATAATAAGTAAGTTGAAGAGCCTATAGGCCACTGGAATGGCTGAACTTTGTCTCCTTGGGATAGAAGCCAGTTGTCATTATGTGGGTAAAATGGCAATCCTGACTCCCATTCCTCAATTTAAATTACAACTAGAATTCCCTAAAACTGTGCTAAACATTTGTCTTGTGCTAAAACATTTTGGCATGCAGGTGCATAGGATTGAGCACCCTTGCTTTCCCTGGTGGCAGGGGAAGGATTACTGCCGTAAATAATTTTGCTATATTAAGCTGTTATCTGTACAGATTGGAGAAGACTCCAAGAGAGATGAAACCAAATAAGGCAAAAAAAAAAGGTATGTTATATATTTTAAGAAACAAATATTACATAGTAGTTGAGAGAGAGAAGCTGTAACAGAGATAGTTAGAGGAAAGATGCTAGAAATGTTAATTAGTCTGAATCATTAAGGCTTTTGGCAGATTTTTTCCTTAAATATTTTATTAGTCTGCCTTTTGTGATTTTTGCTTTTCTTCTGTAGGATGTTTTAACTTATTGGAACAGACTTACCTTCCTTTTTTTCTGCCTTTTGTGTTGATGTACCATATTAACATACAAGATATGTAGCAGTGAAAATTTATAAAAAATGCACAAAAATCCATTTTTTTGTTTTGAAAACTTGTATCTTTAGTCAGCACTCATCCTTCTATTCAATAGTAAGTGACTGTTAGGTTTCCTTTATGTTTTGATTTCTCAATTATCTTGTTAATGATTTGGTTGATTTTTGAATTTTTTAAGCCTTTTATATGTAGTTTAATGTGGTTGTTTTCTGTTTTCCCTGATTTTACTTTATTTTCAGCTTTTGTTTGCAGAATCGTGAATCAGATCCTTGAAAGCAGTTGGAACTGGTAGTGGTAGTTCTTACAGAAAAACAGGTTTTTATTACACAGCATCATTTGTTTTTCAAAGTGTTTTTTAGTATGCATGACTTATTTTAGGTTCTCTGTAGAAATTTATGGCCTCCTGTTTTTCGCTGTCTGTTTATATATAATTGTTTGCTTTTTTCCAAGTCTTTCATGTGTCATTTTTCAGTTCACAGAAGAAACAGGGAAAGGAATGGGAATGTGCGTAGTCACAGAGACTGGCTCAGCTGGAATCTTTGTTCCCTTTTAGAGCATCATTGAGAAGCATGATATAGAAGGTAGTCTGTAAGATTCAAGCAAAAATGAAATAATGATTTGCAAAATCTCCAAAGGTGGGACCAGAATATACCTGGGGTTTTATTCCAAAAGAAGAAACCATGGGCTTTAATAAGCCTATGCACAATAGTTTTCGCTCCGAGATCATAAAAAGAGAATGACTGCTCACTGGAGGAATTTTTCTTTCTTTAGTTCCAGTTTCTCTACTGGCTCTTAAAAGTACATTCCTCTACATGTTATGATGGCAAAGATCAGCTGACCATCAGAACTTGATTGGATTAAAAACCAGGTTCCCTTAAAAGCAAAAACAATGTGGGGCTAGGGGTTTTTGTGGACTTCTGATGATACAGTGTTATATATGAGTCAGGAAGTTTGTACATAGCTGATCAATGACCCATTAGAGCTCCTGGTACGTGTTTTTGTTGACACATAGCTTAGGTGACACTTAAACCATGGTGGAACAAAGGTGAACAAATAAACAGAATTTGTACAGAAATTCAAACCAGGCTCCTACCATTTTCCCTTTTTAGCTTGCAGGAGTGGTTTTGGGATCAATGCAGTTTCATGCACAGGGGCAGCTTTACTTTTACACACCTCCCCTCCCTCTTTCTGGTTTCCCTAGATGTTTTAACTGAAGACCTCACCACCTGCCTTCTCAGTGACAAAACTTCGGGTAGAATTCCACATCTCTCCCACACTGACTGTGGGCTGTGAAATGCAATATCCTAAATACCAGCAGTGCCTGCTGGAAAGAAAAAATACATAAATAAGATAAATAAACATGTCATCTGGGTTCAGTTGACATTGTAGGCCAGCCATATGCATAGGTATATAGTACTCAAATGTTTGCATTTTAGCCCAGGTATTTGGAAATGAGATTTAGACTGTATTCCATTGCACCTCTTAGGTATATAACATAGGGAGCTATTTTGCTTGAAGTTCTAACAATGGGTCAGTCTCTAGTTTTATAAGGGCCAAAGATGCCCAGCTTTTAGAGACAAATCTCACATGTCTGTTTGTTCTATATGCATTATCTGTAAAAGCCTGCAGGAGGTTGTGCAGGGATGATAATTCTGAATTGCACTTTCTGCTTGTTTTCCTAAAAAGCCTACTTCATTCTGGATGTGTTTGCTTTGATGCTTTCATGTTTTTGCAGAGCAGCTTGACTCCCCTGAGCTCTGTGCAGTGCTTTAGTCATATAATCCTTTCCTAGGCAAAACACTGGAATAAACTCAATGTTATTTATGACAAATGCTTTTGATAAAATATAGGTGTTTTCTCACCAGTTCCCAGTGTTCTCCGTCCTTGAGTATTTGGGGAACTTTGGTTTAGGGTGCTGCCATTCAAGTAATTCTTACCGGGGTATATAGTTTGCTATTTTTGATCTTTGCTCCACCATACAGTTAATCAGGGAGTAACTTGATAAAGGTTATGTTCATGAATCAGGGGACTTTGCAGACATACACTACATAAATTCATTGGATGAGACCCAACTGTAGTCCAAAAGCCATGTAGCTATAGTAATCATGCCTTCTGTTTGAGCTAATGAACTTCTGCATTTTTTTACGTCTACCTGGCTGAAGCATCCATCATCAATGTTTTGTATAAATTAGTAAAAATTAGTTTTTATCTCTTCAAGAAGATCAAACATAACAAGTGAGATTCTGTTATAGTTTCTTAACACATTTTAAATGTATAGGTGATTAGTATTTTATGAAGCTGAATGTTGGATTTTAGCCCAGCTTTTGGTCAATTACTTGTTCAAACTGAATTTCAGACTGGCCTTCTAGACATCTCTTACATAAATCAGACATTTACATCTCTGTGAATGATGTAGCTCAAAGTCTCAGGTAATTTTAATACAGACAGCATGGGATTTCCATGGCATACTCAGGATGTATTTACTCTTAAGAACAAGTAAAACAGGAGAATTTGTCTTTTTCACATTAAAAAAAAATAGTGATGTATTTTACTTCACCAGGTGCAAAACCAAAAAAGGCAAAAAACTCTGAGCCTAAAAGTAATCTGGATGTCATTAAAGAAAATGAAGTAAGACGTGCATACTGTTTCTAAATTTTACAATAGAAATTGAAGGAAAATGAAACCTAATATGTTAATTAGTACAAATGGAATAACAAGCATAGACTTTTTCTGGTCTTGTCTCGCTACTCTGACAGACAAATGTTCTGCAACGTGGTGGCACAAGGGTTAGGCTGTGAGAGAGAGTCTGGCTGTGGAGAAATTACTTTCTTTGCTTTTGTTTGTACCTGAAGAAACAGCTGCTCTTAACGGGGTAGCAACACAGCCTAATGTGAATAGTAGAGCTACTATTGGAGCTTACAGAAGGAGGAACTGGTGCCAATGTTTTTAAATCTGTTGGTGTTTCACCAGTCTACTGATGTTGGAACTTAAACAGTTTACTCAGTTGAGAAGGAAGAACATACAGAACATAGGAACATACAGACATGTAGAACATACAGAAACTTAGGACATGTCCTCTGCTTTGTTGGCAATTACTTAGCATGTGTCAGTGGGAACCTTTAAGGTGAAACAGCTTTGTATTTTTTCTCCTGGTGATCTGCCAGTTGTTTAAAGCAGTTATATTATTACATACAATATGTGGCATTGCTTTATCAAGTATGATATGGTCTTCTGTCAACTGTTCTAACAGTGGATGACAAAGGGAAATTGTCATCTCAGTTTATTACACAGGACAGTTTTTTATGGCTGATGCTTGACCAAGTAAATCCTTATTAAGTTCTTGTGCTTCACATCATATTGTTTTAAATACTGACACACAACATTTGCACAGCTTTGTTATGCTAACTGTCTTGCTGTTAACTGCATCTTAACTCTGCAGTAGTATGGAGGCTATGCTGTTGTTGTAACATGGGATTACCTTGTTAAGAGATTGCCTTGTGACAGGTGCTAGAAAAGAAGGATGAGGAAAAAGAAAAACCTGAAGATGAGAAAGACAAAGAAGGTGAAGATTACGATGAAGCAGAAGAACAAAGAGGAATATGATGAAGAGCATGAAGAGGTACAAGTTAGTTTTCCTATTTATACAGTCAGATCTCAGTCATTGATACCGTGTTGGCTGGCAAAGAAATGTCCCTAGCTCCCAATAAGGCAGAGTTGTTTTGGGAGAAATTATTACATTGATTATTTGTTGCACTACATTGATTTATAAATTTAAGTGACTGTTCTAGACTTATTACTCACAAAGAGCTCTGATAAAAAGATCTTATACATAAGAATGTGTGGAAACAATCAATACACACAATTACTTCTTTTTATGACAAAAACAGTGATGTCTGTTGTTTCATATATATCAGGTATTCATTACAGGATTTTCCTTTTTCTTTCCCAATATTCTATTACTGTTTTAAAGTGTGGGTGCTCAAGTGCAGTTTAAATCATGTTTCTTCTATAAATTGTCTTCTCTACACATACAGTGATTTTTCTTCCCATTGGTTTAGGAAAATGACTACATTTCTTCCTATTTTGAAAATGGAGATGGCTTTGGTGTTGTCAGTGATGACAATATGGTTGAAGAAACATAGTAGCTGTTGTTTCTAAGTGTTAAACTGCTCAAGCCTTATACTACATGAAGAATAATTCTGGAGATAGGCTGAGTATAAATAGACCTAATGCTTTAGGTCTGTTGGTTTTAAGCAGACTCTCCAAAAATACATTGGAGTTTAATGGTACTATTCTGTAAAAGAGGCTAGAGAATCCTTTGTTTTGTTCTTTTGCTAAGTGTTTTGCAGACATGCCTTTTTAAGGTCCTCTGGAATGCCTACAAATAGAGTAAGCTTTATGCCATTGTATTTCCTCTGCACAGAAAAGAAAGTATGCATTTTACTCGAAATTGTGTCTAAGCATTTTCACTAGTCAAGTCTATGCCTCAACAGTAAAATGTTGAAACAAATAACAAAATTCTTGATGACCACTGTAAAAAAAGGACACAAAGCCTTTATGGACATAAGCTGCTTGCTGGTAGCTGACTCCCTTGAAGAACTTCAGATAACTTCTGAGTTCAGATAACTGAAAATAACTCACAACTACGCATTTCAATACAAACTGACTTGGAAGGACCTTAGTAATATATACAAACATGACAGTAATTTGAAGAATCATTCATCTAGTTAGACTAAGACGTTGCCTTTAGTATTTTGGTTAATAGGGACACATTAAAATATGTTATATTACCTTAATGAATCAGCAGAAATCATAATTAAGGATAATTTGGCTTAGAAGGAATATATGGCAGAATTTAAGAAATTATGGAATCCTGGTTTACACCTGTGTACTCACTAGTGATGGAAACTTGCAACCTTTGCCTCAGTTTCTCCACCTGTTAGGGCAGTACTTTTTTATCTCAGCTGTTAAGTGAGCTGGCAGATGTAATGATAGCTGTCTATGTAATTGTTGATGTACTTATTTATTTTCCTACAGAATGAACTAGACAGACAAAAAATCAGTAAGAAACAAGCCCCAAAATATAGAAAAGGAGTGTGGTGAATTATTTTAATGCATGATGTCTTAGTTAGAAAAATAAGAGAATGCCAAGAAAAAGCCAAAGCTGAATGTTTGGAAACATCTTTTTTTATTTGAGAACCAACAGATGTAGTGTTGAAAACTGACTAATGAGGTTAGATGCTTTAGGAACACTGTGACAGCACATTCTCTGTATTTTCTCTGTGTCTTCTGATAGTAAAAAATACAATTTTTTATCGTTACTACATTACTGTTGATGAGGGATTTTGGGCTTTTTTTGTTGCTTGATTTTGAAGTGTTATTTTCTTAAGAAAAAGTGCTTCACCTTACTGATGACTGGGAAACAATTCTGCATTATTCTGTGAACTTCGGATATACAAAACACAGAGAGAAGATGTGAGTGAGGCAAGGATGCTGAAAATTAAATTTGCTTGCCATGACTATAACTGCTTCTGCCACCTGTTCTGCCTGTGCAAGGTGAATGGTAAGACTCCTTACCCCCTACAAAAGAAATGCAAATAGATGGAACCATAAAATTAACGCTAGAAAAGAGTTACTGCATGAGTAACAATTTGTTGACAAGTTGTGGCTTGCCTGAACAAGTACAGTATCTTACTGAACAAGTACAGTATCATATTCTGCAGCAGACAGTAATTCTTGAGGACCGATTACTTTCTCCATTCATCATTCTTCTAATGGCCAACTTCCTTCCTACTGTACTGTTGAGAAATATTACTCTGGTAAAAATCAGGTCTTTTTGAGTCCTTTAAGAGGTAAACTGTAGTCACCTCTGTCCTCCAGAGGTAATTGCAAAGTCTTAGGCTGGACCCTCCAGGATTAGTTTAGCTATGGTAAATAAGGCAATAGATTAGGAACAAGTTCTACAAGGACACAGATCACAGATCAGTGCCAAGGCACTTCTGAAGAGCAGTTAGACTGTGCTCTTCTAGATTTTCTGATTGATCTGAATTTATTGCAAGACAATAATGCCAAGAAAGCTTATGACTGTTCTTCAGTTTTCAACAAACTTCAGATTTGGACATGCATATATTCAAACCCTCATTTATAGCACAGAATACTGCTTTCAGTGTCATCTCACTGTCTAAGAACTTCACTGATCCCTCCCTTAGTTGTTCATACCTATTTCTAAGAACTAAAAAGTTCTCCAAAATTTATGCAGAAAAGTTCAAAGTTTACAAGGCATCAACAGAACAAACCATAAAGGCTGCAATTACGGTATGCTAGATATGAATACTGCCAACAAAGTACTTGCTGGCTAAGGATTTTTATAGTAGATATACATAAAAATTTGCCTAAACAAATACAAGTAGTAGCCTGCTGTAATAAAACATGCAAAGTACATAGAACTAAAAATGTATTAGATGCACCATTTTCACTGCAGTCTAAAATAAAATCTTTATTTTACATATACTAATTATGTTTTTCTAAAAGCAGAGGAGCAGAAGGATTTAAAATAAGACTTGCATCCTCACTCAGAAGTATTTCACAAAGTTGTATTTTCAGCCCTTATACAAGTTACAAAGACTGTTTGTGAGAACTTATTCCAAAGTGTACCAGACTTAAAACATTTAGATTTCATATGATCCAGAAGTGCAATATGCATTTAAATTTAAAACCCATTTTCCAAACATGTTGCAATTATTCCAAAAGGTGATTTACAACTCAGTTATTCCATGTTTGTGGGGGTTTTGGCTCTTTTTTTCTTTTTTGTTTGCTTTTGGGGTTTCTTTTGTTTATTTGTCTTTGGTTTTGTTTGTTTGTTTAAGAAGTCAGTTTCTAGAAGACTACCTTCACAGATTTTATCTTGAGTCAGATTAAAGTTCCTCACAGAGCAGTTATCCTGTTTATTCCAGGCTGTGATGATGAATTACCGGCTGTGTTGTACTTTGGAAAAAAAGCTGTAAAGATCCCCACATTCTGCAGTAAGGCAAGCCAGCTGATGGTTGTGGATTTACCAAGATGAGGAGTCCTACAGTCTTGACAAGAGTTCTACTGTATCTTCTGATAAAGTTAACTCTAATTAAAAATGAAGTCCGAAATATGCTACATAATACATATAATAAAAACATGCCAAGCTCTTGGTTAGAATGGAATATGGTCCCATAAAATAGCTATTCCTTTGTGGTTTTCTGAAGACTGCTTATCCTAAGGTAAATCAAGGCACATCACCCTTAACTCGGTGCCAGTAAGACACAGGTCTTTGACACTGTAAAAACCCAAAGTCTGGGACACACTAGAGGACTCTTTAGCTGTACCACCACAGACCTCTGTATCCATACATCAACAGGTCAGAGACCTTCCTGACCTAGTGGAACCACAACCACAATTCACTTCATTTCTGTACCAACAGTAATTTAGTAACCGTAAGTCCAGGTATGTGCTATATATTAGACTTATGCTGCATCATCACATTAGCTAATTTAATGTTCTTTGATGACTCCGCAAGAAATGGAAGGATTAAGTATTAGAACTGGTGAGTTTCAGCAACAGGATGGGAGAAGAAGCAAAACAATAAAATTATGCATTATATACCAAGTGTCATCCTATATAGAAAACATTTGTTTTATGCACCAGAGCTTTCTTGTCTGAGTCACCTTTAAAAGTTTTAAGCATGAGAGCTGTATTGCTTTAGCCATCATAAATTATTTTGTGAAGCATTTTTGCATATAACATTAGAACTGCTACCTCGGTGTTTATGTTTGTCTTACTGGCATATTCTAGTAAAGATAAGAATGACTCTTTGAAAAGATCTTTGAAAATAAGTGTTATGCAAGCCATCAAGTTTATGCTGTTTGTAATCCCTTTTCTAGGGTGGAGACTATGAGTAGGCTCACTATCTCCACAGATGCTCCTTTAATCAAAAGGTTCAACAGTCACAGATCATAGTTCAGGTACGTAACTTTACACCATTTTCCTTCAATCTTTGGCCTGCCTCAATTTCAGTGTAATACAAGTTAGGCAATTTTTGTTCATATGCTTGGCATGCCAGTGAAGACGATCTGACCCACTTCTTGGGGAAACAGGTGCTCCAAGATTAAATGGTGCATAACTCTTTACTCTCAGACTCTCACAAAACATTTTGGAGTATCTCAATAGTTAGAACACATTCACTTTACCTTTTTGCACTGTATAAACTTGAAAAGGTTACAATAGTAGTTTAAAGGATGCTGACTGTTTTTCTACTTATCTCTTTTTAAGTCCTAATCCAGTTTGTTATCTTGGGTTTTGGTAATAAATACTGTTTTGAACAGGGCAATGGAATTCTTGCTCCACAAGGCAAATACAACCAAAATAATTTTAGGCACCATCTCAGTTTTTATTTAAAAGTATTCAGTACACAAGTACCTCCTTTCTGCATGAAGAGTCCAGAGGTGTGGGGGTTTTATTTATGTTTTTTATGGGTTTGTTTGCTTTTTATTGTGAAGCATTCTTAGATGGGGAAGAAAAAGAGAAAACCAAGGTTGATCATGAAATGCCAAGAGAAACATTTAAGAGGGGATTGGTTAATAAATACATTAATATGTAAAGTACAAGTGTGTAGATGCAAGTTGTCTATTCTGCTCAAATTTGCTAGCAGGCATTAAATATAATTTGAAGTCTTCTATGACATTTCAGGAAAAAGTTAAGAGCTTGAGGTTCATGGGCACAAGACTAGTATTAGCATGCTCAGTACCCATATGACTGCTATCTGATCAATCACTTGGTCCTGAACTGAGATTAACTGATGGGGAAACAGAGAAATCTATTAGCAGAAAATAAGGACTACTGGGGCAGTTGCAGCAAGGTGCCACACTTCTGCACTTCTTTTATTCTACACATAAGTGACCAGATAAGAATGCAGTCTAGTCAGTTTTCAGCAGGATACCAAGGAAGAATGTAAAGTTTCAAGAGGACTGCCAAGTGGACTGTGTTGAGGCACAGAATCACAAAGAGAAAACAAATTACCCTAGTGCCTATACTGAAAAGTACTAAAGAATGGGTTGACCATAGGCACAAGATTTCAAGATTACAGTTTAAGTGTTTGCTATTGCCTCTGTAAAAAAGAACTTCATACTGGCCATTAATTATGGAATGACTGAGTTTTACTCTATAAGAAAGATTAAATTATGAGAAAACCACTTTAACTTAGAACTGTAAACCTGATATTAAAATGTCAAGTGTACTATGAATTCTGTAAATCCTTTCAGATGTTTAAAAGTTAGCTATCCCCATATGTCCACTTCTGGGCTGTAAAACTCAAAGACTCCTTGTCTGTTAGTTTGAACTATATCTTTTCACCTCATCATTAATTAAGAAACATGCCTATCAAAATAGAAAAAAAAGTGCAAAGCTTCAGAGATGACTTCATACCTTAATATACACCCCAATCTTGCAAATTGTCTATCTCAGGTATATTCAGAGATGCTGTGATCCCCAGAAATATCCTTGTAGTGGAACACTGCCCATAAAGGCAAGTCACACATCAGTATACTTCTCTGCATTCCAAGTGCATTTTGCATTCTGTGGATTCCCCTTTACCTAAGGTTATATCACGTATCTACAAATAACAGTTGTCTAGGGTCTTCCACTATTAATGCTGAAGGTCTCCTTGATTATCAACTTTCATAATATTTGTTGGATTTATTCCATTCTCTGTTTCTTTCTGATGTGATACTGCTGTGACAAACAAATGGGGAGATTCCATTGGAAAATGGTGACTGACATCTGCTTTCACTAGAACTTCATAATACAGGAGATAAAAAACTGGAGTTACTATGCCAATAATCAACATAATCACTACTGCTGTCCACCATCCTATACCCCAGTCTGCTCCATAGTAAGGATCCTTAAATTTTTTAGTTTTACCATCAGTTTCAAAACAAATCTGTTGGGCTGCTAAAGCAGAAACAACTTCATTGAGATTCTCTCTCTTTGTATCATTACACTTCACTATTTCTTCTATATCTCGATCGACTTCTTTTAAGAAGTTGCCAGCAGTCTCATTAGCAGAGAATTTATCACAAAGAAATGTTTCCTGTACTTCTGGGGAACAAAGAGCAGGCCGAAGAGCTGGTCTTCCTTTCGGGGATAGATGGGTTTCAGTAAACACACTGAACTTTTTCACTGGAATTCTGATAGACCTCAGGGCAAAAAAATCTTGATCGTTGATAAGATTGTTAACTCTCTTGATATCTGCAACCTAAAAATGAAAACAACAGTTAAACATCGTATTCAATGGAACCAAAAGTCTCTTAACAGTACTACACCTGTAAGAAATACAAGTCTTTTGTAAGGAAATAAAGACAAGGCCTTTGTTTTTGCCCTATGCAAGTCAGCTCTCCATTTTCATATTCTTCAAAATATCATTTTTCTCAAATTAAGTTCAAATTTTAAGCTGAAGTCTAAGGCAAGGCCTTTGGTTTTTATTATCATTAAATTCGGGTTTTATTAATTTGATACCCATTCATACAGTATGAAGTCAGAAGAGGTCAAAGACCAAATCTGAACAACTTTACAGCAAGAAGGAAATTAATTATGACACAAAACCCATCTCACTTCAGATAAGACTGAAAGTCACTTCACATAGATACATTTACTATTATGTATGTTCAGTTATCAGTTGGCAACTATCTCTGTGAAATTCATGAGAATTCACCTCACTTTAAGTTTTCAAATTATGTAAATTACTGTTAATTTCTAATTCAGTGAAAAACTTCTGAGTTAGGAGTTGTTACAAAGTATGAGTTTGCAATTCATCCAGCCACAGGTGTGTTTTTTTGCTGCTTCTGCGGGCTAAGGCAGAAAACAAGTGAAACTTTTAAACTACTGTTATCTACCTTACCCAAGTCAGCTTTACCCTTTTCCTATTCTTGTTCAAAATTAATCTCATTTTGCCTGCAGTAAATTCAGATTTTAAGTCTAATGTGAAACATTGTGCAGGGATTTAAGTGCACTGGATAATCACTGGCTTCACTTTCAAATGGTAACTGCCTCACTGTAGAAGGCACAGCCACAAACTCCACCATAATGAAGTACTTCCAAATCAGTGCTTTTCTGCAACACCTGCAAAGCACACAGGAATAATAGTCATTTGAAGATGCACTGTATCCAAATTCACACAAACCTTTTTAATGTCAAGAAGTCCTTCAGTTACTATGGCAGTGTGTTTGTTAAGTGTACAATGCTGAATAAATTGGGTAAGATTAGGACTGCCAAATGCAGCAAAGTATGAGTCCACTACAACGCAACTTATACTTTCTGCCTCAAGTCCCAGGATCGCTCTTCCACATTCTCTTGAATTTACAAGAAAGAGCACAATTTAGTTATCCTTCCTTTCTTAGCGAGGCCTGACCTCATAAAACTGCTCAAAATAATCAATTGCAGTAGGTTCTGATGCCAAGACTTGGTTAATGAGGCTAAGGTCTGTCATGATTAGGAAACAGTTACAAGAAGACTTTAATACCTCAAGTCACAACAGGAGGCCCACAATTGTGTTTCTGCCTGAAGAATTAGATGACAGCATATTCTGTATGTACAGATTTTCAATTTGACCTCATGGCACCTGTGCACTTAGCAGTCAGTCCCATCAATACACACAGCTGATTTCCTGTTAAAACTGGAAACATCAACCAAGAGCAATGCCATTGCCTTAAGAGTACTTAACAGGCAGCCGAAATTACTGGGTAGGCCAAACATTTACCAGACTAATGTAAGAACTGAGCTATAAATAGTGAGCACAAAGAAGGGTGCACAGGGGTGGAAAGTTCCCAAAAGTACAGCATGCTCATGCTTAAAATACTGGGGCAATTTAGCGGAATTCAAAAGAAAAATATGATTTATTTTCCTACTTTGATGGAATTAGGGCTCCACACAAACACTCAAGATAGTTCACCAACACTCTTGTCACCCAGCCCAACAACGAGGATGGCACTAGATGTGCCGACCTGTGACTCGAGAACAGCTTTGAATGTAACGACCAAAGAGATTGTCACGACCAAAACCATGGACTTGTTTCTCACACCTAAATTAGTTTTAAGGGGAAAAGCCCACGGAACTGGAACCCTGCGGTGTAACACGAACATGACTGAAGTAATTTTCAACTTCTGAGACACAAGGCGTTTGCTACGCGCTGCCTCCGCGGGCAGCCGGCCCGGGACCGGCCTCACGGAGCTCGCGCCGCCTGGGCACTTACGGAGCAGCAGAACTGCAGCGCGACCGCGTTCAGCGTGTCCCCATCCCGGATGTCCTTCGTCAGCAGGACTATATCATCCAGCCTGTCCCTCGACGCGCTCCGCCGGACCTTCTCCCTGCCCCGCGGCCGCAGTTCCGACAGCTCACCTTCCTCCTCGAGTGCCTCGCTCTCCACGCTCACGAAGGGGTACAAGTGACCGCCGCCGAGCGGCTGCGCCACGGCGGACGGCTGCGGGCCACTGCCAGCACCTCTGCCGGCCATGCTCCGTGGCCTTGTGGAAAGGACCGCAGGCGTGGCAACCTCCGCGGGGAGCCCTACGCCGACCCCTCCTCCTCGGCCCCGCCCAGCTCCCTCCAGGCTCAGCAACCGCCGGCCACGCCGACGTGGGGAGGTGAGGTGAGAGTAGAGTAGAGTAGAGTAGAGTAGAGTAGAGTAGAGTAGAGTGGAGTGGAGTGGAGTGGAGTGGAGTGGAGTCGTGCCTGCCCAGCCGGCCCGCTCCGCCCCGGACCGCGGCTCTACTTACCACCGCTCCACATGGGACCCACCCCGATGGCGGCCGCGCTGCCACGTCCGCAGCGTGGCCACGCCCAGACGCCGGCCGCACGCAGCCCCGGGGGCGGGGCTGTCGGAAGGCGGCCCGGGGGCTAGGCCGTGCCGAGCCGGCGGGGCTGGCCGGGCGGGGGAGCTTGTTCTGGCGCTGCCTGCTACTGGCACTGTGTCGCCCCGCTCCGCCACAGCACCGTAGTGCTCCGCTCCGCGCCGCTCCGCTGCGGCCCAGAGAGCGCTGTGGCTGAGCCGCTTGGCGTTGGAAGCCAGAGTGCGGAGCCGGCGCTGCGGGCGAGGAAGTGGTTCACCCTCGCCTTCCCCTGGAGCCCCCCGCGTGCTCTTTCTAATCCTCTTTCTGGAGAAACCCAGTCTGCTCAGATGTGTGAAGTGGCCATGTTTATGAGTCATTAAAAGGGTTTTTCTGAGACCATTTTTCCCTAGTGTTCGCGGTTCCTTTCCACGTTCTGTATCTTTTAGTCCCGCCTGGCTCTTACCGCCTTGCTGCCCCCTCAGAAGCTGCCAGGCAGTTTCTTTATATCCCTTCACACCTGTCTCCTCAGCACTAGTGCTGCAGAGGTACAGAAATCTAGCCCTCGCTGATAGATCTTTTTCACAAGAGAGGTACCACAAATCCTGTCGATATTTCAATTTTCCTTTCCTAGCAGAATAATTTTTGCTCTAAAGGTTTGTCAGCAGCTTTTGGGGTGCTGAGGCAATAATAGGTGGATGTCCTAGTCTAACTAATAGTTAGTGTGTCTTTTTGACACAGCCTTAGCCTTAGCCTTAGCAGGAAGTTTTGGATTGCAGCAGGAGCAAGAACAGTACTCCTTAAAAAACCTGACAGCTCTAAGGCTAAATGTGTTGTAAAAAAATTGTTGAAGACAAATGAGTTTGCCGATCTGGTTCTTGAAAATAGATTAAATTTGATCTTAAGGTAATTTTAAATTAGGGTTTGATTTTTTTACTTTTGTTTTTGAGCCTTGCTAAACAACCAGAGTGATTAGAAACATGTTTGATATCAAAAAAGACAGGGTTGGGTTTTTTTTCCTTTACTTTTGAAAACCAGATGACTTGAGTCTGAAGACATAAAAATAAGAGCTAACAATTGCGTAGCTCTATGAAGTGTCACATTCACACCCACAGAAGCTTAATTGAAGCCACATTTCCAGATGTTGTAAAACAAGCTGTGAGGGTACATTCTGTTCTTGTATGTCAGCCTATTTTTTGTGTATATATATTACACACGTACCTATATTTATCTGTGTGAAAAATGTGTACTTTATGATTGACTTTCTGCAAATATTAAAATGAATATTGTATGTGTTATGTTAGAAAGTTATACTATATTAATTTTCTTAAGTAGTGTGTTAAATATAGTTTCAGGTTATATCATAATGTTAAAATAGAAACTGCTATGTAAGATACTTTTTTTAAGAAAGGACTCGCACCTGATAGCAGCCACAGGACACCTAAATCTTTCAGAGAAAGAGAATTTATTGCTCCCTTATCAGCTGAAAACTAACTTCTTCCTGCCTCGCTCAGACATGAAGACGCTGTTAGGATTAGAGGAAAAAGTTGACAATGACCATACAGAATTCTGTGTTTGAATGGAATTTATGCATCATGTATGAGATGGATGAATATGCAACAGGCAATTGTTTTTAAGGTTTAGTCCTTCATTAACGTGTGTCCTTTTTTTAGTTTATTTTGCCCAGAAAAGGTACCCAGACCATCCGTAATTCTTTGTTCTTATTGTCTCATATTGTCCTAATCTCAATTGTTCAACTTTTTATTACTCTAATTATGTTTTTCTAACCATTTTATTACTATTAAACTTTTAAAATTTTGAAACCAGGCAATTGGCGGTTTTCACAATCTGTATCTACCTTAAAATAGTATTCTGTTGTATATAAGGGATGGATCAGTTAAAATGAAGGTATTCCCAAGACTGTCTAGGTATTCCCTACCCAAATAGCATCAACAAAAGCAGTACATTTCTCTCAAGAACATAGAGGTTTGCCTGAAAGAGTAGAAATATTTTCAGGTACAGAAGTTGGCACAAAAACAAGCTGGCCTTTTCATGCAGGTCTGATGTTTCATGCAGGTCTGTTCTTTTCTGCTGTTTGTGAAAAAGCATGGAATAGTACTAGCATTTAAATGTGATATTGTTTCTGCAGGAAGTTGGGCCTACTTTGTCAAAGCTAATTTTCTCGCTTTCTTATTCTGCACTTGTGAAAAGAGCCCAGTGGATACCTAGTGTAGTTAGAATTTCCTCAAACCGAAGATTCTTGTAAGTCCAGACACTTTCTAAACCATTTGGTAGCCTAGTTAAGGGTATTTTTTTGACCCTTGGGCCCACATAACATTTTCCTTGCTGAATGTTTCAGGTGTAATTAACTGCAAACAGTGTGGTTTCACCTAGATAGGTGCAATTTCTTCTTTCATAGTGTCGTGGTTTGAGAGGAAGTGAGTTTTTGGGAGGTGGTGGTCAAACCAATAGGTGCGCAGATGTGAATATTGGCACCTGGTTTGGCCACTGAGGATATGGATACGCCTCTGAGAACACAGGGGTAAAAGCAAAGAACTCCCAGGAGAACGCTCTCTTGGTTCCGGTGGATGGAGAGGTCAGACCTCCCCTGACCAGCTGCGGGCTGGGCAGGGGAGGGAAAGCCACGGGGCCGGAGGGAGGTAGGCCGGAGCCTTGGGCAGAGAAGGGAGGTGAAGGCCCCTGGCCCCGGCAGGACGAGAGTGAGTTCCCCACAGATTATGGAAGGGTGGAAGAACTCTGTGAGGCATCGGGCAGCCCCCCTTTCTCAGGAGGGAGAGATAGAGAGAGAGAGCTGCCAGTGCTACCTTGAAATTTGATAGCACTGGCCTGGCTGAGAAGGAGAAGGGGGGGTGGCGAGAAGAGTGCCCGGCAGGGCCAGCGTGGGAGTTCTGGATGAGTAGAGACTGTGATTTTAACCCTTCTGTGGGATGATGGAAACCTTGCAAATGCTGATCCTCCGGGAGCTGAAGGAGAAGAGAGACAGGAATAAAGTAGGAGGAAACGTGCAAGTGTGATGCAAGTTGTGCAAGTGAAGAATGACCGAGAGAAGTTGAGAAGAATTCTAGGTGGGAGGAGATGATGGAGTGGCTTTTGGCTGGACTTTTCTTGTATGGCCATGGACAGAACCTTTCCTGTAATACAGAGACTGCATTTTAGGGGGAGGCGATGGCTTGGTGCCAAAGGAGTGATTTGAGCGGAGACGACAGGTGAGGAGGTGATGGTGCTCTCGAGACCCCTCAGCCCCAGGGGGTGAAATTTGGGGGGGACTAGTGTCCCAAAAAGGTGAGAGACTGTCATTTTCTCCTGGAACTGGGCGAAGCATCCTTGAAAAGAGAACCCTAAAAGCAGCTCTGGTCCATGTGCAGTGGTGAGAGCACTGAACATGGAAGGAAGACGTCACGAAGGTAGTGCTGAGTGACGTGAAAACACAACTGGACTCAGCTGTGTTTCCAGGGGAAGCCTGTGGTGCAAGAGGGACTCCTCTCTCCTTGATGAAATGAGAGGTGATTGTCGGAAGGGTGGAGATGGACTAAGAGTTGATTATTTGAAGGGTGATGGACTGGATAAAGATCTAAGGTTTTGTTTTATGCTGCGGGAAATTGAGTGGGGGGAGGAGAAAGGTTTTGGAAGGTTTCCATTTTGTTCTCTGTGTGTTCATTTTATTATAGTTGTAAGATAATAAAGCTTTTTTTTTTCTTTGTTCACAAGTGGAGGCCTGCTTTGCTCTGTTTCTGATCGCATCTCACAGCAGATACCGGGGAGGATATGTCTTCATGGGGGCACTGGCATTGTGCCAGCGCCAAACCATGACACATAGCATCTTCCCAATCAAAGCCTGCTCAGAAATAAGCTTTCTATTTTTATCATGGGTCAGAAGCACAGCTTGTGCTGATTAACACAGCTGTGCTGAAGGTCTAGGTAGGAGCCGCTATCCAACAAAGCTTGGATTGTCAGATTACATGACAAATGTGTGAACAGATTTGTAGGAGTCCCAGAATGATTTTATATCTTTTTGCGGATGCTAGATGCGGGTAGAATGAACCTTCCACCACTGTATTTCTGGAAACAGCAATGTTGAAGATGACAAAATTGAACTAATTTCCCATAAACCCAAAGTTTACTTGTGGGATCTCAAAGAAAATTAATTTTAACTTATGATTTAGGATTTCATCTATTAAGAAGTACCATAACTGGCAAAGAATATTTGCAGCACCAAGCAGTTCTCTTTTGTTTTCTAACGGAAGGTTTCAGTAATAGAAGTGAAGTAACTGCAGTTGTCTATAGCTGGGGAACTGATGACCCAGACCCCATTCATGCTTTTTGAAAGACTGCTTTATGAGAGTCACCAGAGCTGTGGGGGGATCTGTAAAGGAGTTTGAAGTCAGACTTCATACGCAAGGATGCCTGCAGTGGTGTCTAATGATTGACCCATCACACACCACTAGTGGAATATCCTTTTAGAGTTTTTTTTAAATATTTGGATGGTGACGCTATAGCAAAGATCAGGGAATTTCATCATTTCTTTTATCTACAGAGGTATACCACCAGGTCAAAAAAGAACTGCTGAAGCAGCACTCTGCCTTAGAATGGGAAAGAAAGTATTGGAGTTTGCTTTGACCCTGCTACACCCCTGTGTATAACCATTTGTAACTGGTGACATTTTCCCATCAATAACAAAAGGGTATATTCCAAACTCAATGAACAAGACTGGAGCTGCATAGCTCCCATGAATGCTAATGAGAATGCAGCCTTTCTCTATTCCCATGTAAGTTACTTTGCCTATCCTAATAGTGTATTCTCAATGAGCAACAGGGTCAGTGTTAATCACACCATGGCATTCCAACAGCATCTGCATGGATCTGTACCACATTCCTCTTGGTCATGTTATTTCTTGTGTGGCTTGATTAGAGCTAGGAAGTTAAGTATACACATAGAAATTTTAGGAGGATCTTAAGAAATTTTTAGAAAGGTGTTGTAAGGAAGATATGGAGGAGCTGATGTAACTTGTTAATTATTTTTTAATAAAATCCCAAACATAGTCTTTCCATCTGGAAGCTATCCCCTGTCATGTGCCACCACTATTTTTGTAAGTCATTCTATGATTCAGTACCACCAGTCTAGATTTACATTTTGATAACTAGTGTCAAAGTGTCCAAATGTATGTTTCAATTCCTTGAATCACATGATAAATTTTTACTCATTAAGAGATTCACATTGAAATACATATACAGCCTTTGTCCATCTCTGCTTCCCTGCTAGGTAATTGGGAATGGTAGTACAATTGTAGGAAATAATAGTGTCAAGGAGCTCTGCAGCTCCAGTAAACACCAAAGGAAGTTGTTAAGACGTGACTGTAAGATGTAGTAAGAGGAATTTCTTAAGGTCTTTTAAAAAGTATGCAAGAAGTAAATAATGCTAAATCTACAGACACTGCACAGTCTGTTCTCCGGTAGAAATATTTGCATGTTTACATTTAGCTATAATCATGGACTCTTAATATCACTAGGTCCAACAATTGATCATCAAAACTACCATAAATCCTTTTTATTTAGCAAAGGTACAACAACAAAAATGGGTGAAAAAGGACCACAGAATTTAATTTTTTAGTTTATTGTTGTTATGATTTAAATGACAGTAAATGAAAAAATATTATTGTGTTGAGACTGTATTTTTGCTGTGCAATATTTTACATATTTGCTGTTCCCCTGAGGTTACTTGACAGGAATCAGTAATTTTTTTAATTTACTGTATTAATTTAATGTGATCCATAATAGAAGTATTCTGTGTGCCTTTCACAATGCAGCCAGTAGAGTACATTGGTTGTTTGTTATTTTATTTTAAAAAACTGTAAATAACTGCATATTTGCTTCTGATTTACTGCTTAAGTACCATCTGAATAAGAAAGTCTTTTAGGGAGCCCATTCAGTTATGGTAAAAAGTATGGAAAAATGCAGTATAGTTTCTTGAAAATTTTTTTCAAATTATTTAGAGATGGATTTTGTTATTAGATTTGGAATTCCTATCTGTTGATGAATAACTGTTTAAGTAATGTAATAGATGAAATTATTTTTGGAGTGGGTTTGGGGGTTTTTGGTGGTTTTTTTTTTGGTCGTTTGGGATTTTTCCTTGGGGTTTTTTGGTTGGTTGGTTTTTGGCCTTTTTTTTTTGTTCGCTTTAAAGATTATCACAGATTGTTTCTAAGTTTTACTGGATGACTGTAATAAATCCAATCAATAGCTATTACTATTTCATATGTTTTCCCTGGGTAAAGTAAGGAAACCTTTCAGTATATATCTTCTTTTTCTTCTGAGGGAATATTTGTGCTGTCTTCAA
Organism: Motacilla alba alba; assembly: GCF_015832195.1. Lineage (NCBI taxonomy): Eukaryota > Metazoa > Chordata > Aves > Passeriformes > Motacillidae > Motacilla > Motacilla alba. The sequence goes on from NC_052046.1 coordinate 25,899,138, forward strand.
GTCTTTATCTCATTTGGTTTTAATGAATTAAGCATTCAGAGTTTTTTGACTTCTGTTTTCTGCTTTCTCTAGGTCTCAGTTCTGGGGAATTTGATTTATATAGATCCTCTGTGGGTTTCAGCATTGTTTTTAAAATGCAGATACCTGTATTTAAGCAATTTCAAATATCCACTCATTTAGTGCCATGTAAAAAAGTAATTCCTCCACCTCAACTACTTGTCACTAATCTGCTGTTGATGTATCTGAAGATGACACTGCTTGTTTTTTCTTTCCCAGTCACAGAATCACATTGGACACTTATGGTGAGCTGCTTTTCTGCTTGAGTTTTTTCAGATGAAAATTAGTCGGAAGACCTTTATTTTTTTGCTTTGAAGGTATCCAGAAGTGTTAATATGACTTGTTTTGATGGAACCAGCTTACCTGGTGAGCTGTATTACTGTAATACTCTCATTCCTGTTCCACTAATATTGATAACACAAACATTCAGTTGTGAGTTTTGTATTTACAGGGAGAGAGTGTGGAGGAGATCTATTTTTATTCTTGTTGAACTACATAATACAAATATTTTCATGTCTTCATAATGAAATTTTGTGACTGTGACAAAAGATACTTGGGTCTTCACATCTTCCCCTTTTGCAGTTGTTTTTGATGGTCAGTGTGATTTGTCCTAAGAGCCACACCAAGTGGGAATTACAGGAGAAATGGGAGAGCTCTGATGGTTGCAATTGACTTTGATACATGTGTCATACAAAAGTATAAAATGCTGCTGGATCCTGGGCCAGTGCAGCAAACCTGAGGCTGCAGGCAGTTTATGTGTAGATCCCTCATCGGCAGGGATGCCTGCAGGGTACATCCAGCCTGAAGGGAGGGAATACTTCTGTGTGGGCGAGTAAAAGCAGTAAGGTGAGGTCACATATGGAGATAAAATGCTAAAGTAGCTCCATAGGTGCTTTGTTGCTTTGTGACTGTGTGTTCTCTAAGGCCAAAATCTGCAAACATGTATGTTTCTGAGTTTGGTGATATTATAACTCTTTAAACCTGCTTGTGTCATATACCATATTGACAAAGGTTGTATCTTAATTGATACAGACTTTCCTCACTTACAGGTTTCTACACTGGATGTATTCTGTATCGGTAAATTGTTACTTGCAGATTCAGCTGAGAAAAGCTTTCTCTGGCAAACTGTCCTTTGATGTCATTCCACTGGGAAATGGGAAAGTGCCCTCCTATTGGCGTCGGTACCCCTGCAATCCTGTCACTTCTGCAGCTGCCTCTTCCATGCCTCTTCTGTTCTACCATGTGAGCAGAGGCCTATCAGCAAGGAAGAGAATTCTCTGAAATATCCTAACGTTACTTTCATCCTTTGTTTTAAGCTGCTTCTGGCTGGAAGAGTAGTATATGCCAAGCAGCTTTTTATCAAAGGGAGAGGGAATAGTGGAAGGGAATGGGAGCAGGACCAGGGAGGCTATCTCATGGAACGGGTCCGATTCAGAGTCATAAAAGTCTTCAGTATAGAAACAGGTGTAACATCCACAGCCTGCTGAACTCTGTGTTTAATGAGCCTTCCATTTTCACCTATAAGGGCATATGGGTCTAAATGAAACTGTTGGATTAATACTCTCTGCTCCTGATATTAGTGATAAGTAATAATATTGTAGTTGTACTCTGCTGCCTTTCAAATTTTCCATACAAAATTGATTACAACAAAAAATATATATAGCTATTTCTAATCTCAAAAACTTACCAGTATACAGCTTTAGTATACAGCTTAAGAAATGGTTGTGTTTAATACAAAACATGTTTCTTTCAATTTTACATCTGTCATTTTTGGATAAATATGGCATATTTAAAAATATGAAAATGCTTGTAAAATAAATAGTCTCATTCAGCTTTTTAAAGGACTTAACATATGATTACAAATATTCAGTTTATGATATAAATACGAGAATGGTCTACTAGAAACGGACTCTTTGAAGGGAGCATGTTCATGAATTTTAAAATAGATTACTCCCACTCTTATTTTCTTAACAACTTTTGTCTTTCTATTTGATTTAGCTTCTATACAGGACAGCAGAACATGTCAGAAACCTTTAAGCTCTTTTAGAGAGTATAAGGGATGTGAATGCAAATGTATTACTAGTAATCTTCATCAGGAGAGACAGTAACATAGCCCACATGGCATCAGTAAAGTGTTTACAAGGTATTAATATGCCTACTGTGACAAGTTGTATTTAATGGGAAGCAACAAGGCATTTGTTTTATTAGTTTTCCTCCTCCCTCAAGTAATAAATCTTAAAAGCTTCAATATTGATTCAATGAAATGAATGGTTCTGGAGAAACTCTGGCAAATGGACAAATGCTTCCATGGTTACATTGAGCTATGCAGTATGGTTACTGAGCTTTGCTGGTTTCCTCCCTCTGCCCTTGAAGTAGAATAACAAGCCACAGGGAAGCACCATACATGGTGAGCATAAACTGGAAACAACTTTAAAAGATCAAGTTAGCTGATCTTACAAAGATTTTAAACAATATAGGGTTTATTATTTTATACTCTGTGCCCTAAACATGCATTTCAGTAGTTTCTCCTATATCACTTTCTCATGAAATGTTTTTATTTCTTGCCTGAACAACCTCTCTTTTGATTTGGAATGTCACAAATTAAAAGATCATATGAAAGCATGTTTCATAGTACTGTTACATGAGTTATATTTTTATAGGAATATTTACGTATTAAATGGTGTGCCTGCAGCAATGTGGGCCTCTTCAATACCTAGACAGCAAATAACAGATATGTGTAGAACTTTTACATGTAGTTGCTTTAGGATCCTTTGCAGTATAAACATAATTAAGTGGTTTTATTTTCAACCTGCTTACATTTGAGGTACTCAAATTTCAGGTGTCACAGGAAATAAATTATTATAAATGCATTACATTTTAGAAAAACAATACAAAACAATGACGTACAATTATCTCATTAGAAATAACATTTTAAAATGTTGCAGATCAAGTATTATATTAATAGAAGGAAATCCTGAATGTTTTCAAAGCACAAATGAAACTGTATGTATGAAAAGCAGATTTATTGACAATAGTTATATTTTTTCCCGTGGAGACCAACTCCAAAATAAGCACATTATCCACTGTATTAGCACTGTTTTATTGTTTTCTCCTCTGTGTGCTTGACAATCCTCAGAAGCACCATCTCAGCATTGGAATGCTAAATTGTTTCAGCGCCTCTTTGTAGAGGCAAGGATGAATGCCAGGATTCCATGCAGCCAGGAAAATAAATTCAAAAACATGTAAAATAATTACTTCTGATACAAAAATTCTGGCCTTAAAGCTTTCTATTGAAAGTTTATATTTGTTGTAGGTACTTAATTTCACAGTTTCTCAAGTAATTTGTCTTTGATCCTGATGGGAAAAGGTAATCAGTTAGTGAGAAAACATTTCAATATTTCACTTAAAAAGAGAAGAGTCAATTCTTAAGTTGAAAAATATGGAAGATTTTGTGTTTCCAAGTTGTTCTTTCCCTCATTTGAAAGGAAGCAAACAGAATGCTTAGTTGTGAGCTGGGAAAGCAAATAAGTTGTATGCAGCATCTGGAATCTTCTTACTTTTATTTTTAAATAGTTTTTAAGGACTTTGAAATTAAGACCAAATTAGATGCAGGAGATATGGAGAGGTTTTAATATTCTTTTCTTCTTGCTCCCTAAAGTCATGAGTTCTTTCTCAGGGATTTGTTTCTAACTCTCTCTTCTGTGGTCTTTTCTTTCAGATGATGCCAATGAAGGGAAAAGGCAAGGTTTCAAAACAAAGAAACAAACTGGAGTCTATTGTTTCTGGTCCTTTCAGTATTGGTTTACTTGCAGCAGAGCCATTTTTTGCTTACAGACTTTTAATGATTTCAGAATAAAGGGTATCCAAACAAACAAAGAAGTGAGGTGTGTACTTAATACACTTTATTTACTGCTTTTATTGAAAAGAGAAACTAAGGCTGACCCGGAGGCATAATTCTGTGCAATGCCCGATCTATTTTAGGTCCAATACCAGTCCTGATTGTTTGTCTCTGACATTTGAAAGGGTTGGGACTGCAGTGTGGGCTGCATGCTGAGTTGTTAGAAGTGTGTGTGGAGTGTCTGAAGTCAATCACCATCATCCTTCCAGCTGCTTGAAGACTATCACTGACAAAATCCTATGGTAGCTCTCTCTCATCCTCACATGTAACAAAAGGAAGCACAGATCCCTGGAGTGGTATGATGAAAATGAAAAAAATAATTAGGAAATCCTTAGGGTTTGAGACAAAACATGGAGCGTACATCTTGTTGAATCAGAGGGCACAGCAAAAAGTACAGTCATTTTGAGTCGGAATGTGGTTTTGTAGAAAGAGCCCATGAGAATAACTATGTGAATTACTAAGCCCAAGTCTGAGTTCTCATTCATCCTTAGTTTTCTAGCTCAGTAATTAGCAATGTTTAATGAGCTCAGGCCTTCTGTGATTGAGAACTAATGACTGCTAAGGCAGCCCCTCTGATAACTGGTGGGAGGCGAGCTTTGTACAGAAACTGGATGAAAAGAGGAAAACATAAGGTAGATTATATAAGCAAAAACAACATTGTAGAATAAAAGATAAAAATAATCTTATACCTCTGGTATCCTATTTGCCAGTTGATCCACAGAGGAAAAACAATATGGTATCTAGATTTTAAAGCTGAAATATAATAACAGTATGGTATTGAAAAACATACTACTTGTCTCTCATGTTCATGCATTAGGTTCTGCCTGGTGGAAAATGGAAAAGTCTGCACTATTAGAATTGGCTTTAGAAGGAATGCTTCTTGCTCCTTTGTTTGTTTTTTTGCTTTTTGCAAGATGAATATGCATAATAAAGTATCGATCAAAAAATATGGTCAGATATAAACCAAGATGAACTAGTGCAAGAAAGTGATTAAACATATAAAACGGATTATCAAAGAGAGCAACCTGAATTCCTTTTACATGCACAGCAGAGTAATTCAGAATAAAAAAATACACTTGAGGGTTTTTTTAAAAAGAATTTTTGTAATGTTTGGTGAATCATCTCAATATTTCCTCAACTCATAAGAGCTGGGGTTTGTTCTGATTATTAATGTCTACTTTTCCATATTCATATTAGATTGTCCATGCCTTTATCAGTTGCAATGCAAATTTTTATTTATCAACATTGATTTTCTCTTTAGCTGTATACAGAGTCAATAGAGAGATTCTTCTTACCTAACAAAGCTAGGTAGTAGTCTGAGATAACTATTTGGACTCCCTATTTTGTCAGAGGAGGGAAATAACTACCTCTTAGAGGCAGTTCATCCTATCCTGCTAGGAGTCTACACTAGGATGGCTTGTTAGGTGGAATGCTTCTACTTTAAAACATCATTTTTTATAAGCAAAATGTTTTTAGTAAAATGCTTTTTACTAAGTAATTTTTCTAACCTTTCATCATTCTCTAGCATCTTCTTTGCCTTTCCACATTTGTTTACATTATTTCTGAATTATCAGAACTCATTACACATTCGTGTAGTGACTAGGCTAATGACATCAGGAGGCATAGAGTATAGATTTAGATTCTGTCTTGGTTTTGCCCAGATACTTCTGTGCTCTATTTATTCCTTCTCTCCTTTACTGAATGAGAAGAAATTTTGATACTTATTTGCTATTAAGTGGGAGAATTTGTGTGTTTGGGGGCCAACACTGACAAGATCTGAGTTTGCCTTTGTTTCTGTCTTGTGGCTCAGGATTTTCTTGGGATAGTGGTGACTGTTAAATATTAACTCGATATTACCTAGAGTGAGTCTGGAATGCTTCATCTAGGATTGGTTCTCTAACAGAGAACTGTTTCTCCACCCTGAGCACTGAATAGCTGTGAGTTAAGATGAGCTGCATGTTCGGATGCCACTGAGAACTTGAATCCAAAATCTATCATAATCCAATAATAAAACCTGTCAGTTTTGCTGTGCAGAGTAATGCAACAGTGATGAGTAGAAGACCTGCCAAGGTGCTGGCAGGAGGGGCTGGCTCTATCTCAACTACGGCAGTGCAGCGGCAGTTGCTGGGCTTTGAAAAAATTTTGTCCTCTTCCATCCCACCCCCTTTTATCTCCCCAGCAGTGGGAAGGCAGCAGCAGTCAGGAGAGGGAGGAGAGTGCTGGGCACTGCTCAGAAGAGAGGGAGGAGTAGGAGACGGGAATGCATAATGCGTGAGTGACAGCGGGTGCGCAGGCGGCTGGCGGAGTCCAGAAGACGCGGATGTTCCTGTCCCAGGGTCCAGGTACGTTTATTGTCCCTCTCTCTGAGGCAGTAGTTGCTTTCGAAGCATCCTGTGTCAGCGCCAGAGATGTTCCCTGCCCAGCCCGATGTTCTGCAGGCAGCACCTGTTGCAGCATGGACGGGGTTTTGCATCGGCAGACACTGAGCCTGTCGTTCATCCATGAGGGGCTGCTGGAGGATGACAGTCTGCTAAGGTTTCTGTTGTTCCAGCAGCTTCTCTTTCTGCTCTGCAAACCCGGGCAGGGTGGAGACAATAGTCTTTCCAATGGAAAATTCTGTTCTCAGGGGATGCTATCAGGATGCAGCTCAGTCTGGAGCCGACAATTTTCTACTCTCAAAAAATAATAAAACATTGGCAGTTTAAATTAGGTGAAAATAGAAGGGGAGGAGCTGCCTATGCACTGTGTATTTTAAAGGAGAGTGAGTTGAAAGTACGAATGGATTTTTCAAATCATTGTCTAATAAGGAATGAGTTTTAAACAATATTAGAATATGACCTCTAAGTGATTACAATTAGAAATACTGCTTTTGCTTTTTGCTTTTGATGTGTTGATTCTATGTAAGACATTGCATAATCCACTCTTGTTAACCCAGATAAAGTTAAGATCAAATGTATATAGAGCTGCTTGCCAAAAATCAGTCATTTTTTAATGAGTCTGTTTTTTAATGAGTCTGTAATTGCCTTTATAGTGCAGATGTGGAATAACATGTGATTTTAAAAAATTCTATTCATTATATAGAAGCCAAAAGTGTTTTCCATTTTTTTTGATAGTACTTTATACATGTTTTCTAGAATAGATCTTTCAGTCAAGAATTAAGTATTTCTGGACTCTGCCATGAGGACACTTTAAGAACTGAAGGTAGAATACGATATATTTAGTTTATCTTAAGTTTATCTTGTTTAGATATATTTATTTATATATTTTATATTTATATATTTAGTTTTTCTTAAGGGACCTTAAGCCTAGAACAAGCTTCTTCTTATAAACAGGGTTTAGTGTTGAAAGACTGAAAAGAACCCGATTCCTGAGGAAATAAAATAATTTGTGGCATAATAGGCTTAAAATTGAAACTGGCAAATGTTTGATAATATAAGAGCTACCACATTTCAGGGGTATACAATTTCTAATTTGTGGTTGTTACTGGTATTTATGTTTTTATAGATTTCTAAAGCACAGTTTTGTGCTTTAGCAGTTTTCTAATACACTTTTGTGTTTTAGTAACTTTAGATGAAGAAATCAATGATGTTTACTAAATTTACATCTGAGAAAATTAATTAACACTGATAATGGGAGCAGATACTTATTAGTTTTTTAGTGTGGTTTGTGTCCTGGACACAGGAAAATTGATGGGAAAATGTTATCTGTTTTTGTGAAGACTACTGCTGGGCAGTTTATTTGTGCTATCAGTATTTTTAAGGTTGAAAAACAATGCTGGATGAGTTTCAAATTGTTCATGCTAGTGAATGAGATTGATCCTCATGCATTCAAATCTACTGTGCAATTCTTCCCTGAGAAATAGTTGTAAGCTTTATTTGAAAGAAATTTTCAGAATTGGATCTAAATCATAGCCTGTATTAAAATCTCTACTACCCACGGATTTTTGTTATTTAAGCTTATTGTCTTCAATATGGTTTCATTTGCTTTGGAATTCCATTTAAAAAATAGAGTGCTTAAACTTACAAATGCTTACATGAATAATTTAATTAGAATGTAAATATGATGATAGAAATTAAAGTATTGGAAAAGCTATGATAGCATATTCCTTTAGTTGTGTAACACTAAAGAAGAGTACCTCACAGAGGTCTGTGAGGATCTCATTCTTTGGGCAGCAATGATTTATAGCAATTTGTGAGAAAAATATTGATGGTCTATAAATCACCTTTGACATAGTTACACAGCTACCATCAGTGTTCAGAATTGTGACTTGGTAACAATATGGGGATATTCAATAAGCATTTTAAGCATGGCTTAAAAGCGGTCTATAAGCTTAACAGAACTTTAATTTTAGAATGCTTCATTGAAAAATTGGAAAAATATGTTCTTGCATCATCCTTTGAAGAAAGGGAAATTTAAAATTTGTCTCAGCTACATCGGAAGTGTTTTAGTCTCAGGCATTTTGGAAAGCATTGGAACAGTAAAATTTGTGTATGACTCTTGCTATTATTTGAGATAGGGTATCTGATGCAATTTAGCTAAATTTTATTTCTCAATAATACCTTAATAATAATTTCTCAATAAAACCTCTTCCAGGGTGTTCCTGGTATCAGGTCAGTTTAGTTGTTCACTAAGAAAAACAAAAATGTAGGTAGGCAATAGTAAATAAAAAATACATGCTGAAATTATTTGCTCATGGAATATTATGCCTCAACCTTCTAAAAATACGATCACATATATAATTATTTTTACATGTGTAATTCTCTTGATCAGCTGTAATCATTTGTAGAAATTGCTTTTGCATTACAACTCTACAAGACTGGCCAATTACAGTATAGCCAATATACATGGATAACTCTATATAAATATATAAATATATATAAAAATTTAATGTATATATATATATATATATATAACTGTTATATACACATGAATATAACACTTCTTTTCCTCACTAGAAATATGTATGTATATATATATATATATATATATATATACTGTCTAAATGCTTCTCTCAATAAATATTAAGAGTCAGGTGCTGTATAGTATCTCCATCATAAAATTGAATTTTACAAAGCCACTGCAGTCAGTTGTAGGCATTGTCATAGTTCCAAAAATTTAAGAATTACATCTGTCTAATAGGAACTACATTACTATTTCTTAAGGAAAGAAAAAAAAAAAAATATTTTCAGGGGAAAACAATATTACCTGCCATTTGTCTTACTCCAGGTGGAGTAAGACCCACTGTAATATATTTTATTTGGGAAAAAAAATACTAAATCACAAATGTTTTTGCAAATTTCTGCAAACTCTCACTTGCTTAAGTCACTTTCTCAGTGGATAATATCACTGGGAAATACTTTGTGTAAATAAACACTTCCAAGATCTAGCTTACTCTATGTATGAGAACTCGAGGCAGTTTTCAGATAGGATTTTCAAACTGTAAGCCCCAAAATATGAAAAAATGAAAAATATTTAAAAAATGCTTAATAGATTGGCTTGTGAGTATTTCCTATAAAACTGAAGTTCTTGTAGTTTCTTGCGCTGAAATAATTTGAAAATCCAAACCGAGGTTGTAGTTAAGTATGCTCGTACTTACTGAAACAGGCATATTTGACAGACTAAATTTATCTAGCAAAATTAAACAAGAGTGAAGATGCTTTGCATGTTTATCTGAGCTTTTGTGCTTGTGGATTATTTTAATCAGGACAGAATTTTCTCAAGAATATAACAGCAATATATGTTTGTCCTATACCATGATATTTTTGTTTATCTAATCTTGTATACACTCATTAATTAGAAAACTGTTATGACTCTCATTTTCTGATGGCAAAAGAAACTTCTCAGTCGCTTATGCTGTACTGGTCCAATATCTTACTGCTCTGAATTGTTTCAAGCTTTACTTCATTAGGGATTTAACAAGGCCTTAATTCAGCCATCTGTTACGGGTTTGGCAGGCCAACAGATCTGAGGTATTGGTAAGAGCTTTAGAAATTTCCCACATTTTTAAAGGTTAGGAAAAGAGCTACCTTTATGAATAGGTTTTGAAGAATTCTCAGCAAGACAATGGTGCAGAAGTGGGGTAAAAAATGCTTGTCATTCTCTGAAGCTCAGGGTCCCCTGTCTGCCTTTAGCTTTGCTGAAAGGCAATTAGCATTTTAACCAGCCAATTTGGTTACATGCAATGAAGTGTGTGGGTTTGTAACTTGCTGCTTTTGGCTTGGTGCTGTTGAGAACTAGCTTTGTGTAATCCTCTCAAAGCACCTTTCTTTCCAGCATAGTTATTGTTGCTGTTCTTAAATAACTAATCAGCAAAGAGGTTTCCTTGTCTTGGACTGCAGCGTGCCTTAGAGGAATAAAAAAAAAATTGTGACATGAGTTAAATTGTGACATGAGTTAGAAAGCCAGGCAAAGCAGAATACATGATAAAGATATTGTAAGAAGGCTGTGGATCCAAACATATTTTGCTTAAGGAGTTCTCTTCTCTGAGAAATAAATACTTTATTATGTGTTTTATCTAAAACAGATTGCCCAGATTTAAGAGATTAATCTATAGTATAGATTAGAATGAGGGCCCCACACTAATCATCTTTACAAATTACACGGATGTGATTTTACTTCTACAGAAAGAAGTCTTTGGGGGACTTTGTAACACACAGATTCTTTAATTAAGTCAACATAATTTGTTGCAATCTAATGAAAAATTAATATATTTTACTGTAGAAAAGAAGCTTGTTTTATATATGCCTTAAATTCTTGTATCAAATAATATTCTTTTTTGAACTCAAGAAAATCTCGCTGATTCGATTATTATAATAATTAGGGAACACATTAAAAATTCTGTTTAGCTGACATATATATGTGTTAAATTGTAAGAACCCATTGTGGTTAGCAACAGTTCTGTCGGTGTACTTGAAACAATGCCATCTAAATCTCGCCATGAGGTTTAATTTTGCTATTCTGTACCCTAAAATTTTGGTGTTTTTTCTTGCAATAAAATTATGTATAAAGCACTGCTTCTATTTTTAGTTATAAGTATGAAAAAAATTGACTGTACTGCAGAAACCCATGATTTCTTTTTCTGATATATGCTATTCATTCAGGCCATGGAACTTCATTCACAGCCGATACTAGGTATTTGAAACTGTGATAGTTTTGTCCTCAGCTGCCAACATATGTTCCCAACATTTGTTGTGTCAGAGCATGGAGAATGTGCAAGAAACCTCCAAAGTTGAGATACAAATGGAAATTATTGTGAAGTTTAAGATCTCTACTGAAGTATAATAAATGTCTGATTTGCTGTGAAGCCAGCAGACCTTCATCAACTGGATTTCTGATTCCATATGTGTTAAGAGTCTGATCCTATGGCATGCTCAATCATGCAGTTACTTATATGAGTATGAGCTGGGAGTGCTAGGCATCTTAGTAGGGGGCTTGCTTGGTTTTGATTTAGTCTTGTTTTTGGTTTTTCATTTGTTGGGTTTTTTAAATCCCCTTGCTTTTTGGCACAAAAACAGTTTGAGAGAGGGTATAAGAGCTTACAGTGTCTGAGGTTAAAGTTAGTTGGTGCAAAATACCTAGGTAAAAAGCTAGCCCTGGTTCTGGAATATCTGGTAAATTAATTTCTGTCTGTGAAAGATGCCTACTGTGTTCATTAGAACTATATGGCTGGAAGATGTTTTCCAGTGTGGAGCTCAAAACTATCTATTTACCTTTTACTTAAACCTATACTGTACATAGGGATGTTCAAAAACAATGTCTTGGTTTTCACAGTATGTAGTTAGACCTATCTATTAGTAAATTGTGTGAGATAAATTGAAAGTTATGCAGATGAAGTCAATGTGCCTCAACATTCAGCACATTCAGATCTCTACTGGTGTATTTCTTAACATTGTTAATTAGCAGATTTCAGCTGAAGTTTATTTACAATAACAAAGATCAGACTCTTATCCCTGTTCTAAATTTAAAGTAACCTTAATAGCTCCAAGCTGTTGCACTGGGGGTAGTGTGGGTAAAAATAATCCAGATCTTACAGCTAGTCAAAATTATTTCCTGGTTCCCTGTTTGACATGAAAATTATAAGGTAGCTGCAAATTTTTGTAGAAGATTTTTTTTCCTCTGCTTGCTGCTAGAAGTACTGGATTCTACACTGCATGAGAGTTTTGCCCTTTATTCCCTGCTCAGAATTAGAGCAGGTGGTTACCTCAGAAAATCTTTAGCATTGCTAGGCATAAGAGATACCATTTGGTTCTTCAGTGATGATTATATGTTTTAGAACATAAGAACACAGTTTAGATCTACTCAAATTCTTCTGGAAAATATAAAGAAATTGCCAGAAAACTTGCAAGATGTACTCTGGATTTCTTACACTTTTTGACTCTGAGTGACCTCTAATAACAGGGTGAGATGATTTGGATTTCTCCTTATTCTTCTGTCTTGGTCTCACCTTTACTGTTTTATGTATTGGTTCCTGGCTGTGAGGATAAATGTAACTTTCTTACTAGTAAATATAAGTATAGTGGCAGTCAAGTTAAGCATACTTTCTTCCTTAGGATAAGGTGTCTGTTTTGAAGGTGCATGTATTTTCTAAGAAAAGGTGATTGAATGAGCAAGAATTACCATATGAAGATGTGCAGTTTACATTAAATTTGCCATTCCCAGTAATACCTATGGTAATAGATAACAAGATTTAAAAATAAAAAATACTGCAACTGTTAGAAAGAACGTGGTCAGGGAAATAATTGAATGATGTCAGTGTCATTAATTTCAAATGCAGATAAATCCTTTTAGCATCTGATGTGCTGTGATACTGTTCTGTCTAGGCAGCAGTAGTGACTGGGGAAGTAAGCAACTGAGACAAAAAACTCAGTAGTAGTGAAAAAGCTGATCAATGGATTTTTAGCACCTAATAGTCTGGATTTGTGCATTGGTTAGCACTTTCCTGTGTTAGTAATAGGAAGGGGGATGTCAGGTATCTGACATATCTTTGTAGTAAAGAGAAAGACCAGAAAACATGTAGAAGAGTGGAACACTGAAGAATGTTCATGGAAACTGGTGAGACAGACTCTGCAACTGTTAGCATGGTCCAGGGATGCAGACAAAGTCAGTATAATTCTAATTTTTATTCATCTTGAAGCAGGTTGAGGGCAAAAAGGGGATATAGGTGGATATTGTTTTGAAATAGCACCTTTTGAAAACTCTCTTTTCCAATATGTATGAGAGTGAGAGACTTACTAATTCCACATCTAAACAAAAAGCTCAAACCAAAGAAGTAAGAACAACCAGCAGAGCAGGCTTGGGTAATGTCTGCTGTCCATATGTTGGATTTTGTTGTGTCCTGTTTTTTCATATGTGTGAGCTGTGGGAACATTGAGGCAAGTAAAAAAGTCTGAAATAAAATATTTCTCCTTTAATTTGGAGCCTTCACAACATAAACAGGAGAAGTTTAGTAAATCAAAGTTTTTTTAATCCCTATTGCTTTCCCAGGTTGTTCTTCAATACTGTTGTGAAAGTCAAGAGGTTCTGAGAATGCCTGAAATAAAAAAAATGCTGTAAATATGGAGGGTTTCAATATGCTTCTACAACAAGTACAGCTGTGGCAATGACCTTGTGAAACTTCTTGCTCTGTGCTGTTTCTGTGTACTACAGAGAATTGCAACTTTATGTATGAAAGAGCACATGTATCTATCTTCTATTGTATTCAGCCAAAGCTGCTAGGTGCTGATATCTCTGCTGTGAATAGACTTCTTTCTGGCAACCACTGATAGTTGTAATGCTATACTCAATGCAAAGTACTAGGCATGCCAGTTTTTTAATTTTCGGCTTGGCTGAGTATTTGTAATAAGGGGAAGTAGACAAGGACAGGCAGTGAAAACTGGACTTACTCTTGCTCCTCTGTGTATCTGTGGGCTTTGGAAATATACAGTGAGTTGTTTAATGATGGGCAAGTGGTAAATCAGGTTGTAGCTGCTGGTCTGGAATGGTTCTTCTTTAGCTTGTTGCTTCTCCTGTGAACAGCAGTGACAAACTCTGAGGTAAAGAATGCTTAATCCCTTGTTCCATCTGATACTTTGTTCGTGAGCTCTTTCTTTTGTCAGTTCCCATTTCCTGTCCAGAATTTTATGCTTATTTCATTTCAGATTTTTAATCTGGAGCAGCCCTTTCATTTCCTTTCTTGGTCTCTCCATGTTCTATTGGGCTATAGATTCCCTCATACTTCAATGAAAACAGCCAGGAGCTCTTTTCATTCTTAAGGGTTTAATTTATTAAGCAAAAAGTTGGTGTAAAAATCTGCTGAAAAAACCATTCATTCCTTATAAGCCTTAAAGTCTTCATCTGAATTTTTCCAGAAACTGACTGGGAACAGCAAGTTAATCCTAGTGATTCACCAGTTTCATAAGCCTACCTTGGCTCCAACTGGACAACAGATTGAAATGTTATTCCTTATATAGGTTGTGACAGTATTGTGCAAATTACTGTGTGGAATCAGTATGTGATTTGTTCAATTCTGCACTAATATTCCATATTTTAGTGGAAAATACAATTTTGCTTCAAAAAGGGCCATAAAATGCATACTAAAAGAAAGTGTTATTAGGGATCATGACAAATTCTGAGTTAGATTTCTTTAGTTTTTTAAAACTATATGGTTGAAGAATGGGATGTTTTTACCTTTAAAATCCTTTAATACCATTAAAATGTCTAGATTGTTATTTGAAAGATATGGTTAGGTTTTGATGCCAGAAATTTTTATTATAAGTCACTTAGAAACATCATCCTGCCTCAGTACATAGCATTGTTTTAAACTGCCACTGATACTACAAATGATGGTTTGAAATGGTTTAAGTCAGAACATGACAACAAAATAGTTAATCCATTGTATATACTCTAAAGATGTGTGATGTTCTATTGCTTGTAGTTGTTATAAAAACATTACAATGACTTTGGCTCATTAAACTAATTTAACTAGACTATGTCAATATCCTGGATCAAGATAAATGAACTCAATAATATTTAGCTGAAACAGAAGGGAGTACTTGATCGCCAAATGCACAGTTTACCAAAATTTAGCAGTGAACAAGGACTAGAGTTTCAGCTTAATTTAAAAAACACATTACAAATTAGAGTCATCAGTGGTTTAATGAGGTGATGGGAGTAAGAAAGGGTCCTCTTGTAATCCATGATCTTCAAAGGCTTCTGCTGAACTTTATGCGATATAGTTAATGAAGAAAAAATTGTATTCCCATGTAAATTAACATAGGAATTTAGTGTACAAAGTGAGTTCATTTTTAATTAAGTAAAATACTGGGACCTATATTATGTCTTCAGCTATTTGAATAAATTTGTTCTGCATTCTCTAAGTCTTGATGTATGGTTTGTTTATTATGTTACATCATATCAATTTAAAAATATATCGCTATTTTAAAAGTGTAGTTTATATAAATAGAGTAAAAACTACTTCTGTCAGTCTGTGCAAAGTAAATCTTAGTACAAGTAACGTAACAAGGAATGATACACACCAGCTGAATAATTGATGGTATGATTTGAAACTTCTCTTGTTCCGCAGGAGTAATCCTATAGTTTTAGAATGCTCTCTAGTAGAAGTAATAGAATTCAAGTAATTCTAAACTTCGTAATCTTGCCCTCAAGGATCATGTTTTCAGTATTATTTACTAGAAGCATGTACCATGGGAAGGTATTGGCAAAGTCTATGACAAGGTAACAGCTGAAGCTAAAAGGTCAACAAATTCCTCAGTTTTGTATGGATGATGCCTGCTTCTGCAGAGTGTAATTGTCTGAGAGTTTACAAAAGTTAGACAACTCTTTTCTTTCCTGTTTGAAGGGTTTTTTTGTTAGTTTGTTTTTTCAGAACAGTTCCACATAAGACTAGGAAAAAGCCCTTGGAAGTGCTGATAATTTTAAATTCCAGGGGGGCTTATGTATGTACATTTTATCTTTGCTTCCTACTGTAAGCTTTTGCTGGACTAGAATTACTGAATGGATAGATATGTGAGAATCAAGCATTGTTTCTGTTGTTCTGTTACATACTGAATTCCCAGTAAGAGCCATAGATATCTTGAAGGACTGTGTTCCTGGTAATAGAAGTTTAGAGTAGTGTGAAGCTATGCAGCAAAATCATTACTGTGTGACATTTTTTTCAGAAATAATCAGACAAAATCATAATTGTTCAGGTGGTGGGTGTGAAAAGTGGGTGGTGAAAAGAATAGCTGCTTTCATAGAGAAAATAGTCCTGACTTTTTGCACTGAATTTTTTTTTTGTTTGGCTGTTCCCTCTGTGATGTTCAACAGATCTAGATTAATTTCTTGTTACAAGTAATTAAAATCAACTAACTTGTCAATCCACCAGTCTTTGCTTGTAGGTACTCTGGAAAACATTGGAAAACATTGATCTTGACTGTACTTCCAATTTGTATGTAGTTAATAAGTCATGTCTGTGGATCTTTTTATTCTTTAGCTTGCCTGAAAGCAGTTTATTTCAAGTCCTCACAACATAAAATTTATCCTTGCCCAGACAGAATTTGTTGAAAGATTAATCAAAGACTTGAAGTCTTTATGAATCTGCATTAGTTAAAGTGGTTTGAAGGCTATCTTATTATCTGTTCAGTCCAGGATTAAAACTATCTGACTGCAAACGGAAATCATTCAGAGTATGTGCTGTACCTCAACTCTGATTCAAATTTGACACATATTTTACAAAAATGTGTTTTAATATACTCATGACATTTGCTGTTTTAGTGATGATTTATGATTCAATATTCATAACTGCCACTCAGATAATGAGGGCAAATTGCTTTGCAAACATGTCTGATCTTAAATTCTATTAATATGCAAATATTAGTGTAATATGTTATGCACAGTTTATTCAACTTCAATTGACAATATTTGTCTAGTAATTATAACACTTGGAGAGATGATTTTAAGCAAATTGAAATTTTATTTAAATATTTAATTACACAAATACTGCTTGTTTGTACCTTTGGTACAAAAATTTTAAGAAGTAATACGGTTCAATGTAATGTAATAAATTTTGTTGTTTAGAGCACAACTTTGTTCTCTTGGTTTTTTTCCAAAACCTCTAAGATCCTTATGATAGTAATCTGCCCTATCCAGAATCCACATTCTCAGTTTTGGTCAGCACTGCGCAATGTAAGCCTCTGCAGAACAATGCAACCATTTGAAATTTGTTGTGCCAGACTTCTTAAAAGTTTTTCTTTCACAGTATCACACTTTCAGAGATGACTTCACTGGGACTTAAAATTGTATTTTACATTACAAAACTGGACTCTGATGTAAGAGAAATGGAGAATGTAAAAGAAAAAATTGGTTTTAAGTTTGCATAACCTAACAGAAAATACTAGATGATGTGCAGAAACACATGAAAATCAAAGTCTGCCTGTATGAAGATTGCAATGACCACATAGCACAGTTGTTCTTCGGGACAGGAACACATGAAAGGATCATGGGATAAGACTCAAGTACATATTCAAATGTGTGAGGATATTTCATGGTGAATAGGATGTCAGAAAATTATCTGTGAGATGACTGCAAGTATTCAACCTTTCACCCTTCCTGTAATTTTTTGTGTGTTTTTAAAGACAATCTAGAGACCAAAGAAAATGGTAATTGAACTGTCAACCTTGAACTAATTATTTTTGATTGAAAATTAAAACAGTTTTGGTAATGTAAAAAAAAAAAAAAATTGTTTCTTAAAAGAAGCTGCTTATTCCTCCACTGGAAGAAGTTAAGTACTGTCTAGAAAAATCACAAAATTAAAATTATAAAAGTAGACTTAGATACATGTGATATTTACATTATATGGCTTGGTTGTAGTGGAGAATTGTGGTTTTATCTTATTCTGACACTTACAATATGATCATGGTATGTGAAGATTTGAGAAGGATCAACTGGATTGGTAAGGTCAACCACAAATGCTTTGTGTGTTTTAGATTTACAATTTTTTTTAATATCTTTTTTCTATAGGGATGCCCTCTGCTTCTTTATTAGTTTATTTGCTTTTAGCATTACTCATTCATTTCACATCTGGAGAATCAGAAGTGAAGTTCAGTGGACAAACAGAATTTGTAGTCAATGAAACAAGTACAACTGTTATACGTCTTGTAATTGAAAGGACAGGGAAGCCTGCTAACATCACAGCAATTGTATCGGTAAGAAACCATGGCAGATATATTCTCAGTAACTGTGGATAACTTTTTAAAGTGCATATTGGGATTCAGATACATGGAGAGTTGTGAATGTGACTGATAAGAGAGCCAAGTGAGAGTGATAAAAAACCCTTTGTTGCTTCTTCTCTGAACTTCTAATTTCACTCTTCTGAGAGGAATAGTCTTTTTCACAATGGTTCTTTCAAGACTTTAGCTTCTAAGAAGGATGATTCAGGTGTGGCAGCTCTGCTGGTTCAGTGGCTTCTCTCCATTTAGTCTCAGTGCTCAACTGTAAACTTAGTCTAGACCCTTTGCTGTTTTTACATGACTGCCTTTATAATCTCTCCTCTAATCACCTAATTTAGAGTAGAATTAGGGGAATTTTCCTATGTTGACTGAGATGAAAGGAGGGAAGTTCTTTTTAGAAGACTTAATCTTGCCAACTTTCATGATAAAATTGTTAATCTAGGTTGAATTCCTAGGCTCCTTCCAGTACTTAGAATGGAAGGCAGAGAGGGCAGTTGCGTCCTAAGGTAAGTTTAATTCATGTAGAGTATTATGAGATGTACAGATATATGCTTCCTGTACAGGCATAGCTTTTCCAGTAAAAGTAAAAAACCTTTTCACATGGTACATTATGCAAAAGATACCAAATTGCAGGGAAGGAAGTCATAAATAGTTCTGATGAAACTGTTCTGTTCATTTTATTGTTTCTTTTTTCACCTGTTTACTCAGCATGAATAAAATGGGCTATTATCTATGTATCTTCTGTCCAGAAATTAACTGCATGACAGCAGGGTAGAGAATTATGTGCAGTGGGAAGACTTATGTGCAGCAAAGAGGGTATGAAGTCTGTTTTAATGAATCTAGAATGGTAATGTAGAACATTGAAAGAAGAAGGAGGTGGCATTTGGTTGTGTGTTTATTGCAGATTGATGGAGAAAACACAGGAGACTTTTTTGACACATATGCAGCTGCATTTATACCTGATACAGAAACAAATCGAACAGTGTATATATCTATCTGTGATGATGATTTTCCAGAGGCTGATGAGACATTCACATTTCACTTGACACTACTGGTAAGTTTCAATTTTTCAATGTATCTATTCCACAGAAGACAGTGGATAATCTAATATAGGTGAATGGTGTTTCATAGATTACGGTGTGGTCTTACTGCTTGTGAACAGCAATAAGTAAGAGCTAAAATCTGCAATCCAAGCAAGATGATGCTTATTGCTCTTCAGAAAGTTTGCATTTCTGTGGATGTCTCTGTGTCATGTTGCTGTGCCTGACACTTGAGCAGGCATTGCATTCAGCTGTGGACATTTGAAGGTGTACTAGAGCCCAGAAGAGTTAGATTGTGAAGACACAGCCTTTCCTGTTTTCCTGCCTAGAACGTGCATGGAGGAGAGGGTAGAAGTAGCAGAAAAAGGGGATGACTTCCAGTTCTCCAGAAGCAGAGGTTAAATGTGACTTATCTAAACCCAAACAATTTTATAAATATTTACCAATAAATTTCTTCATATTGTTCTGTCTCACAGGACTTATGCTACAAGAGAGGGGTTCACATTCATATATTTTTAGCTAACAGTTCACGACTAAGTAAGATGTAAATTCCATAAAAATAAATTTTCTATTTTGTTTCCAATATTACACATCTATGGGGATGTTTGCAGTGAATATAAAAATTCATATTTTCCCTTCCTTCTTACATTGATTTATAAATCTAGTTTGGTTTTGCAATGCTAGAAAGACTTGCTTCTTATAGTTGCTATCCCTGTAAATCCTTTAGCTGGTATCCCACTATAATAGCTTCAAACCTTCAGTTTTATACAAATGTTAAGGGGAAAAGAACAACTTTGCAATTCCTGCCAGTGTTAGATGCTTCATGTATGGTTCCCTATTGATATGCTGTTAGTAACTGCTTAACTATTGTTAATCATTTGCAAAGTTTGTTTCAAGCACTTTATTGTTGACTGTTTACAGTGTATTTTCACAGTAATTAGGAATTACGTTAGTGCATTCTATTGCTTATACAATTTTCATTGTGATATATAATAAGACATACATTTTTTGTAAGCTAATATTAACTCCTAAGAGACAGTAAAATCAAAATGTCTTTTTTTTCTCCTGTTACCATACTTAATATTTTATTTTGGTTTTAATTTTAGAGACCATCTGCAAGGATAAAGCTTGGCGTTCCCAAATCTGTCACTGTAACAATCTTATCAAATGATAATGCCTTTGGAATAATTTCTTTTAATATGGTATGACTTTCTATGTGATATATTTTAGAATGTTTTAGTAAACATATAGGTGAAATTGTCAAAGATGCTGGTTAGTTATTCACCCAAATCCCTTGAAAACAGATTCTGAGTTAGTTACATCTCTGAAAACATCTCTAGAGATAATTCATACATATGTATGCAATTCATACATATATACAGCTTTAATATTTCTGTATGCTTTTAGGTGTTGAAATGTTGCCCAAGATCCTCCAACATGCATGAATGTCTATATTGCTTATCTAAATATAAAGCTTTTAGAAATTGTTCAACCCCTCAATATACTGTGGAAGAAATGAGGAGCAATACCATAGGAAAGTTGAAGAGGTGGCTTGGAAATTTTAAGAATATATATCTTTTTCCCATCTTAAGTGAGCAATTTTATATTTAACTCTCAAGCTGTAAGAGCAGCATCATGATCTATGCATAATATAATACCTTCTAGGGATAAGAGCAGTGTGACCGTAGTGGTATAGAGGATATTTGCAATAATACAAAGTTTGTTTTAGCAGAAAGAGAAACTATGCTTTATTGCTGGCATTGTGGCAATAAACTTTTTAGAAGACTTCCCTGAAAAAAATCCAATATGAAAAATTTTTAGCACCATAGTGTTAAACCATGCTGCTCCCTGAGGTTTTGTAAGTCTTTGAAATCTCTCAGCTATAACAGTTCGATAGACAGACTCCACTGTCTAGTTATCTAACAAATTAGATGTTAATGGAGAAAGCCTATTTTTAATAGGATTAGAAACTCCTTTAAATATGACTTGTGCTCATATGCCAGTGCTTACTTAGTGTATTGTAACTAAGCTCATTTACCAAAAAAAAAACCAAAACAAAACAAAAAACCAACCAAACAAAAAAAAAAAAAAACAACCAAAAAAAAACACCAACAAAAACCAAGAAAACCCACTCTACTTACATTATGATAATTTTTTTTATCTCAAACCTTTCAAGCTTTCTATTAGCTGAACTAATTGGTTGCTAGGAAATGTATGCCATCAGCAGACTGGTTTGCAGATTGGATTAACTTGTCTGTGGGAGTTTGGTATTTCTATGGTAACAATTTCTTCCATCTGCTGTGATATTTGATCTGTGCCTGATTGCCTGTCCCTTTTCTTCTTCATTAGCCTGCCTCAATCACAGTGAATGAGCCTAGGGGCAGAAATGAGTTTATTCCTCTCACTCTAATCAGGGAGAGAGGAACCTACGGGACAGTCGTTGTAAGTTTTGAGGTGAGTTTATCCAAAAAGCTTCTTACCTTTGACTATTAGATGAAGCTGTGAGGTCTAGGACCATAACTTATTGAAGTGTTTATTAAAGTGAAAGGACTAAATAGCTATGTCTACATTTGTTAATTCTGTTTCGTAAAATGGGAAGATACTACCATTCAAATGGAAAATATTGAAATTATCTAACTGCTTAATTTAGGAAAAATGAAAATATATTAAAAAATGAGTATTCTCTGTCTTTTGGGAAGATATTTGAAGCAGCATTTGTTGGTATTAGCAAGCAATGTCTATTGAGTGTGCAAAACATGTCTTATATATTTTCTCAAAATTTATAAACACCTGACTCTTTGGAAGGTACTTTTGCCACCTTCAAACATGTAAATGTAGAGCTCAATATTTAGTGAATTTCTGTATCTATAAAATTGCAGTTTGGATTCCCAGACATTTAAACCTTTCAAAATCATTACTTGAATATTTAGGCCATTACTCACATACTTCGTGTGAATGGGATATACTTATTGCCTTTATTGTGAGAGGGGAGATTTTTTTTTTTTCCTTGTCTGGTTCTGATTCTATTACATTCTTTAAAATTACAGGTAATTCTTTTTCATATCAAAATTCATTTATCAGTTGTCATCAAAGATTTAATCTAGATGTGCCAGAATCTCAAAAGATTTGTAGTGGATGTTCTTGCATGCTAAATACAGCATGTATAGAAAATGTTTAGAGATTCTTATGTTATTTATTGCAGATATGTTTGTTTTAAATCCTATAAATTTTGCTATCTGCACAATTTATCAGGTTGATCTCAAATCTAGTTTATATACATGTGTTGAAAAAAATTTACAAGATTTTCTAAAAGAAAACTCTAATATATTGCCTCTATGGGTCTTACTATTTTTTCAGGTTTTAGTATTAAGAATAATTTCCTTAGTATCAGAAGTCAAGATAGAAAAGTCACGAAAAGAGTAATTGCTATTATCTTGTCTTGGAACTGATTAGGAAATGCTAGTTAAATTATAAGAGAAGGACTGTCCTTTTTATTATTTGAAAGAGTCAGTTATGCATCAGTAGATACCAAAGAGTTCTCAAAAGGCCTGTATGGAAGTAGTTTTCTTCCTCTTTCTCTGGCAATACATAATTTCTTCAGTGTCTACTCTGATTTACTCCACTTTCCAAAAAAGACTAGATTTTCACAACTGAATGTGTGAGCATATGATTTGGACTGAATAAATAGCAATTTCATGTTCATTTCACACATTATAGATTGACTATTTTACTGGATTTTTATGCATGCTCTAAATATTTCTTATAATAAAAATATTTATTTACTTATTTATTTATTAAAATATTAATATAATAAAAATATTTCTTATACTAAAAACAATTATTTGCAGATAGAAGATGGACCAAACTCAGCTGAAGAAGACCTAAGTCCAGCCAGGGGAAATATTACATTTACCCCTGGGAGATCAGTGTTGGTTTATAATTTAACAGTGCTTGATGATCAGGTAAAAGCAAGCTGACATTTTTGGTTTGGATGTATAGATTGACTGCTGTTCTGGAGGGATTTTGTGTTTTATGTTATAAAAAATGCTTGGCTTAAACAGGGCTACAAGTTCCTCTGCTTTATAAAGTGATGTTCAATTTTGTCTCTGTGGGTGATCATTTTATCTTTTTATATTGCCTCTGTATTTCTCGTCAATTGATATTTTTAATTTCTGAACATACCCTGACTGCTCTGACTAGATCTGTTAGGTGCTGTACAGTAATAGTATAAATAATCAAGAAAGCTTTATATTTTTATTCAGATGGAATACTAATTCTTGTATTGTCAAGGATGACATTCTTTAACTGCATAGAGGTTCATCTATTAGATTGATGTTTCTATATTTAACTTTTCTGTGTGAACGTGATATGAACAACTTGATAAGGAAATTCACTAAAAAACTACATGGGGGAAAAAAGTGTCTGTGATAAAAGTGGGAAGCTTTTAAGTATTTTTTATGCATTTCTGTTATTTATGGGTAATAGTTTCCCAAGTCTATACTGATACTAGTATTTAAGAGACTGTGCCAAACTGCTGTGTAGAAATACCTCTTTCAGATTAGATGTAATATTTCTGTAACTTATATATGAGAAGAATTCATTTGGTTTGTGGGGAGATGTTATATTTTTTTCCTCTGAGAGGTACTTCTAATGCTCTTTCACTCCAAATTTGATCTGTATAGCTGTGGTCCACTCACTGGATGTCTTCTCTGGCTGTACACAGAAGGTTAATTTGTGTAAAAATCCTTACTGGTGATGTTGATGATGATGATGGAATGCACATGCATTTAGTGTTACTCTCAGAACTTAATTTGAGCTCTTAAGATCTGAAGTTAAGAAAAAACTCTATAATAGGTATTGTTCAGAATTGCAAAGCCTTGTTCTTACAGAAATTGGGCAACTGCAGCTCTGATCTCTACAGTAGTATATTTATAGTAATTTTATTGTGTACATTTCCTTTTTTAGTGAGGAATAATGTAAACTTTTTAACAGAAAATCAAAGAGGCAAATCAACACTGAAAGTCTTTTATATTGTTGTCTTTGAAATCTGACTGGGTTTTTCATTGGTCAATAATGATGCCATTAATAATTCCAAAGTGTCCTGTATCATCTGTAAATGAGATGTTAAGATGTAAACTACAGCTAAAGTTGTGGATATATTTTGACTCTCTTAAATGTATATTTTTAAATTATGCCAGATGGAATATTAGTTAGTCAACTAAATGAAACATAAGTGAGCGTTTTTTTTAATGAGGTAGATCAACTGTGTTGTACTTTAGTATAGGAAGCTGGTGGCTGAGATCTTCCAGATCTCACACTGACAACAAACCCTAGTATCAGTCTATGGCATTATGCATGTTTCAGTGCCGCAAGCCAAAGGAACTGAATTGGCATAAGCTATCATGCCCACTCTTCTAGCCCTAGAAAAGGATCTGAGGGTGGCCAATAAATAAATGAATGTGAAAGAGAAAGAAATACTGGCAAGCAGGGTTTTCAGAGGTTGTACTTTTGTCCTGGAGTTCCTCTCAGAAGCAAATACTACTGGTTTCCAGTAGTCCACAGTAAGAATGAAATGCAAAGATCACAAATAATTTTTGAAGATTTACTTTTTATCTTTATGTATAAATAATAATATTTTTTCAGTTCCATAGGTGTAACTAATCCAGATTTGGAGAATAAAATATAGAATCATAGAATCATATAAAATTCTGAGTTGAAAGGAACCCATTAGGATGATCAAGTCCAACTCCTGACTCTGCACAGGATACCCAGGAGTCACATCACACCATTTTTGTCTATATATATATATATATATTTATATAGTAATATAAAGCAGGAATATCATCCTTAATTCTGTAATTTGTGGCTTATAAGCATTCTTTATTGCCTCCTGCCTCAGATATTGGAGAAGAAATAGCTAGAACTAAAATGTAGTTTTAAACACTTGTTTTGTAGAAATACCAAAATCTAAATTATTGGTAAGAACAAGAAAACACTCAGATCTGTGATGGAAATTTTGTCTGGGTTTGTGGTGATTCCAGTTCTATAGGGATGGATGGGCCAAGGTAGGTTCTATAAAGAAGTTGCTGTTGTATCATCTCAGGCACATACAGAGGTAGATAAGAATCAACATCAGAAAATAGAAAATTAAATCTAAGTAATGAAGAGGAACACTTGTTTCCAAGTAGAGGTGGCTTTCAAAAATGACAGTTGGTCTCCTCATACTCTCAAGCTGTAAAGATGAAGATTTTTCTGATTCTTGGGTAATTTTTATTTGTATTTGGTTTGACTTTTCTACTCTCTTTCAGAAGTATGTTTAGGTAAAATAGAGACCTTAAATTTTGAAAAGGGATTTTTAGCAAAAAATTAAAAGCAAGACTAGTCTGTTTGTTTTAATATGAAATGAGCTTTCAAGTTATTATAATTTCATTCTTCTCAGAATTAAGTGTTCTGCATATATTTGAAATGGGACTTACACACGGCTCCTAATACTATTTTTCCAGGTACCTGAAAATGATGAAGTCTTTTTTGTTTGTCTGAAGAGCGTGGAGGGAGGGGCTGAAATCAACAACACAAAAAATTCTGTTTGGATTAATATTAGGAAAAATGATAGTCCTGTGCGTTTTGTTCAGAATGCTTATATGGTGCCTGAGGAAGATGAAGTGATAACAATCCAAGTGGTTCGTGGTAAGGATGTCACTGGAAAATTAATTGGACCTGATGAAGATGAGGTCTCTGTCAGTTATGCCATCGTAACTGGGGATTCAACTGCTCATGCGCAGCTTAACGTAGACTTCATAGATCTACAGCCAAATACAACTCTTGTTTTCCCACCTCTAGTTCATGAAACATATTTGAAATTTAAGATCCTTGATGATGCCATACCAGAAATTGCTGAGACCTTTCAGATTATGCTTCTTAAAGACACCTTGCAGGGAGATGCTGTTTTGATTTGTCCATCTGTGGTTCATGTCACTATCCAGTCAAATGATAAACCCTATGGAGTGCTGTCAATCCACAGTGTTCTGTTCGCTCACACTGTTACCATTGATGAAGACCAAATTTCAAGGTACTACAGATCTTAAAATCTAGTATCTAGTCAGTTTAAGAGATTTGTTTGTAATTGTTAAGGCTCCTTAGGATGTCATTAAAGTAATTATAAAATCACTACTAAAATATAATGTAGTAATCACTTAGCGTGTTGTTATTATCAGCTATATTTACAAAGATTTCAGGGAAGTGGGAATGTCTAATTATGCAGAAAGTATTTTAAGATCTATAAACTGTATGTAAATAAGCCATAAGTATTCAATCACATTATCAGAATAGTGAAAATTCCTAATCTAGAGGCAGGACCAGTGAAGTTGTGATACTGCTACGCACAGGTTCAGTGGAAAATGCATTACTGTCTTCCACTCTTGGTGTATATTTGTTTTTACTATCTATAAAGCCAGTCTCTGATTAAAGAAAAAGAAAGTGTTCAGCATTTCCCATAAAATAGTTACCTTAAACTGAAAAACAATATAAATATGCGTAATTTTACATAGATATTAAAATCAAAGCTCTGTACAAATTTTATAGGAAGACTGATACACAATATTGATAACCTCAATAAAAATGTCCACCACTAATTACTGGTAGTTCGTCCCCAAAGAAACAAATAATGCCTCAAACTATCATAGTATGAGAAATTTTGGAAGAATATTTTATGGTATGTAGGGCCCAGCACTTGAGTATTCATCTTTAATTTTTTTTTACACAGTAAAGAAATAAATCCTGCTTTCATGATGTAAGTCATGATTTCCAGATTTTTTTTTTTATCATGCACTTGTCAGATACAGGCAACATGACATTTCTGGTATCCTAAATATCAGTAACTGAATATATTTTTAGTACAGAGGCAAACAGTTCATTCAAGATCATAATTTCAATGCTCATGCCTCATAACTGTCCATGATGTAGAATAGGCAAAACGTTTTCTTAAATTTGATTTGTATTTTGCAAGACAAATGTAAAATATGCCAAGACTTCACTCAGTTCTGAGTATCTTACTTGCTGTAAACAAAGTGAGATCTAACATGTGTCTTCTGAGATTTTACAGAGAGTTCATGAGTAAATGCTCAAGTCTTACATATGTATTATGATTTCACAAACTGTAAGCCTTGAGTCAAATGTCAGTTACAAGCATTTATACCCCATAGGCAGTGTAAATATTTTAGGGAATTGGTAACCATGCATGCCAGTAGTAATTATGGTTTGTGGGTTTTTGTTTTCATTCGAAAACATAGGTTTGAAGAGATCACAATTGTAAGAAATGGTGGAACACATGGAAATGTTTCTGTTTCCTGGGTTATAATCCGAAATAGCAGTGACCCTTCACCTGTGACTGCAGACCTACTTCCAGAGGCGGGAGAGATAAGTTTTGATCAAGGAGAGATGCTGGTGACACTTCATCTGAACATTATTGATGATGATATACCAGAAGAGGCAGAGCCTTATCTTCTGAAACTCCTAGCTTATACAGTACAGGGAGGTGCAGAAGTCAGTGAGCCGTCTGAGGTAAGTTTAGTTTAGAATTCTCATGGAGAAGGTACTTTTGGAGAACGTTTTTGGAGTAACAAGGACTTTACTAGTTTTAATAATGTTGATTGATTGATGGATTATCTGATCAGGTTAAAGGGTTTAGTCTTGGATAAAAATCAAGCATCCTTAATATAATCTTAGTGTATAGAGCCATATCTAAAATATTTGGCTAAATATAGTGTATAATGCCAGACCTTTTTACTGTGATAGAATTCAGTTGAGATTATTCCCAATGTGCAATGATAGCATTGAATAAATGCTGTCTCTAGTGACTGCTTTCTAACAGAAGACAGGAAGTTTATTTTCACTTGTTCATTTGCTGTTTTAATGACTACTGAAATGTTTTACAGAGTAACAACTTCAAGGGGATGGTTTGGTATTTAAGACTGTAACCTCTGAACAATTAAATAAAGGGTGGCTAGACTTGCTGACAGTTCTGTGACTCAAATCCCTGCTTTGTCTTTCTTGAAAATGGTTGGTATGAGCTTGCTGAATAAAATGAAATCCTTTACAATCTAAAACATTGTTAAGTTATTCACTTTGGCTGCTGAACCAAAAAATCAGTTATTCAGAGCTCATTCTTGCACGTGTGATGGTGCATAGTGGGGCAGTTGCCACTGTCAGTGTGATGCTTCTAGTGTATAAAGAATTGTTTGAGGCTGTCAATCTTATTTGTTTCCTGATGCCAGTTCACTAAGGAGAAAAATGTGTAGTGACAGTCAGGAGATGATTTTGTGAAAGCATGAAACTATGATACAGAGTAATGCAGCATGCTGTTTTCTGCTTTGCAGCTTCTGTTTTACATTCAGGACAGTGATGATGTTTATGGCCTAATAAAGTTCCATCCTTTGGAGAATCAGAAGATTGAAAGTAATCCAATGGGACGCTTTTTATCCTTGAGTTTTGCAAGGGAAGGAGGAACAGTTGGAGATGTGCAGTTGGTTTATACTGCACTGTATATTCCAGCTGGAGCTCTGGATCCTGAGAGAGCAAAAGGTGGCATTCTAAATATGTCTAGCAGAAGTACTCTCATCTTTCCAGAGGGAAAAGCACAAGCTACTATAAATATACCAATACGAAATGATGCATTTCTTCAAAATAGAGCTCATTTTGTCATACAGGTATCTCAGCTGTTTTTTGGGTGGTTTTTTAGCCCATGTAGTATAAAGGATATAAAATAGTAGTGGCTTCTTCCCTTTTACCTTAATTAAAATTATTCTGCCTGATTAAAATAAAAGAAAACCAATTATTTCTGTAGCCAAGAAAACTCTTTTATTTAGATATTGCTTCCACAGATATGCTATAAGGATCTTTATTCCTAATCATTATTTACTAAATACATCATTAAAAAAATACGCTGTTGTAATAGGATTCAGTCACTAATAAAGAAATTTACAAAATTGTATTAATATTGCAGAAGTTAGTTACCTTTTCAGGTATGTTATTCTGTCTACACTTTGCCTTTTGATTTAATCAAATTAAGGCTCCTAAAGTACAGATTGTATGACAGATTTTAGAAATTAAAGAAAGGAAATATAAATTAAAATAGTCAAACATACATTTAATTTGTGTACAACTTTGACCAGGTAATTGGAAAGTTCTTCTAGTTTTCCCTGTATGTGGTCTTTTGGTTTTTTTCATCTTCTGTTTTTGTTTGTGGGTTTTGTTTGTTTGGTTGGTTGGTGGTTTTTTTTTCTCTATCTAAATTGTAAGAAGGGAGATTGTGTCATTGCTTGTAAGACTGGCTGGAAAGGTACACTAAAATTATGATTTTGAAAGAAAATGGAATTTTCACAAAAATGTTTAAAGAAAATTTTTTTTATTTTCCAATATGATTTTTTTCCTTCATTTTTCACTGGAGAAAACCAGATTTGTATATATGTTAGCAAGTTATTGGTCAGATATGCTGCTATGGAAGATTCTGTGTGTTGTAATCAGTAATTTTGATACGTATTTTCTCATCTGCAGTTGAGACTACTGCATAATTTCTATTTCCTCTGATTAGCTATTGCCACTGTCTAGGATCATGAGCCCGGGGAGCAATCCTGATACACAGACAAAGGGGTGATTTGGCACAACCAAAGCACAAATTCAAAGTCAGTTCTTTTCAGTCTTTTCCTTTTAAGTCAGATATCTTCAAAATTTTCAAACAGAGATGTTGATGTGGAATCATATATGTAAAAGTTGGTCTTTTTTTCTTTAATTTCTAGTCTACCAAAAATTACTTGAAAAGATTAATTACTTAAAAAGTTTTAATTAGTTGAAAAGATTTTTTCCCTCTACCTGCTTCCCCCTACATTCTATTAAAAAAAAAGAGAGAGAAAAAAAATAGTGCCAGAATCATATAATCACATTATCATTTTAGTTGCACACACTCTTTCTATGTTCACAGCTAGGCAGGGAATATGTTTCTGAAATGTTAGAATAGGTTAGTGTGTTTTATCTTCATGTGTTCTGAAAGATCGACAGCAGAATTGAAATATCTAATTCCAAGCTCCGTTCAGGTGATAGATTACAAATAATGTTGTAGTGTGGACTATGGACAAGATTTGTGACAAGTACTTCAATATGCAGACATTTGGCCTGGTTTTTCAAACTGCAGATTCCAGGGAGACGAGGTGTATATTCTGTGCTTTCTCCATGAACTATAAAAATCTTTTTCTTTGAGTACACAGAATCAGATGCAACGTCTAACACAAATAATTCCTTTAAAAAAGGAAGAAAAATACCCCTATTTATCACTATGACAATCCTTCTACATTGTGAATAAATTATAGTCTCAGAAAACATGTTTAGAGTGAGACTACAAAGTTTGTACTAGGCCCAGTAAAGGATCAACTCAGAAATCAGGGAAGGAGGGATGGAGGAAGAAATGAAGCATAAACACAACAAGAGAACAGATAGAGGAACTGAAAATGTGACATTAATCTTCTTCAGTGACATCTTCAATTAAATAACTTATTGTTTGATGTGCAGACTACTTTTGATATGGACAGGAAGATTAACTAATTTAGTAAACTGCTTGGCATTATTTGGTTCACAGTGAATTCTTTTTTCCCTCATGGACTGATTTACTTTAAGAGGAAACACTGAATTTAAAAAAAAACCAAAACAGTATTTCATTAATTATTACTTTAATCTCAAAGTTACTATCCAGATAGTAATGAAGGGAATTCTTTCAGCTCTGTAGTATTTCAGAAATTCTACTGAGATAACAACCACAACAGTGGTCCACCTGCATAGTGTTAACTGGAGAATTAGCACTGATTCTAAAAGAAATCTTAGAAAACAAAGAAACAAATATAATCACTCTCTGTTCCTCAGAATCCTAATAAGTAGCTTGTATGGTTGAGAAGCAATTTCTAATTACAATATTTATTTAAAAAATCCCATCTATCATCAAATAAAATGTACATTAATATTTTTGGGTGTTACTTGAATAACAGCAGAACAAAATATGATACCGTCCAAGTATTTTATATAAATTGGTTTTAAGAATCAAAGGGATTTAAAACTCATCAGTTGAGAGGATGATTCATAATAACTATTTAGATTTAAATAAGGTAATTTTGCCCTTCTCCACTAAAACTTATATGGCAGCATCTAATAACTCCAAGCAAAAACATCCTAATGGGAGTTGAAAGGTGGTTCTCATTGGTGGTTCATGCACCAGTGAAATTTTTACAGAAGTATATGTAAATTAGTCATAGAAATATCTGTTATTATGATTCGTTTAGACAGAATCTGATAGTGTTATAAATTACATTGGAAAGGAATATTAAAACAAGTAAAACAAGGAAAGCTATTGTCAGTGGTTCTGATGGGCTAAGTGAATGGTATTTTCATTCAAAAATAGAATAAACATTTTTCTATTGCTTCTTCATATAAATAAACCATCAAAAATATGGCAATGTAAGAGGAGACTACAGTTTTGAATCTTGTACTGATTTTCAATTCTGAATGTAATTCTAACATATTAATGTTACTGTAAATAGAGAAGTGTTTACATTTTTTTGAGAGAGGAAAGAAGATTGAATCATTCTTTGGCTTCATGAGAGTGTCTAAATTATTGTTTCCAGTGGCTTCAAGAGATTTTTATCAATGCATGGCAAAAACCCTGAAGTTCAAACAACAGTCTGGCAGATCAATTCACATATCTAGTAAGCAATTGCCCAGTTTAGAAGGTTAATTCTCCCTCTAGATACATTTAGTTGTGTACATGATTTGTCTGAGAGGTATACCATTCTGCTGTGGAAGCTCAATACCATTCACTTAATTTCTTACACAACTACTTACACATTTTTGTAGTAGAAATGTCGCTGGTAGGAGAAATTTATCCTGGCGGTGTTTTGCTCCTTGCATATGACACTTATTCCAAGATGTCAGAGTAGGTTTTGCTTGGTACTCAGACTTCTTATTTCTCAAGTTTTTCTTACTTTTTCTCACAGTTGGAGAAAGTTGAGCTGCTGAATAGAATTCCTCTTGTCCCACCTGTGAGTCCTAGATTAGGCGAGATTCGAAATATTTCTTTGAGGGTTACTCCAGATATTGCAAATGGAGAAATAGGCTTTACTAGCAATCTTCCAATTATTCTTTCTGAACCAGAAGAATCACCTGCTACAGTGGTAAGTAAACACTTTTATATTGTCCCTTAATATGGAAAACTTATTTGGAGAAAGCAAAGTTTGCTATGTCCACCGTAGCATTTGAATAATCCATCCTCCAAGTCTGATCTTATCTCAAATATTCTCCTGCTTTGAAAAACCAAAAAGGCAAAAAATTGCCAGCAAGATTAATGTGTTTGTCATCTGAACAGTGTGGTGAACTTTTCTTTCTCTATAAGAATCTAGAATTTGTTAGATCTTCATGCTCACATGGAGCAAAAGATGCTACAGTTTAATTTCTTTCATCAGCTGCAACAACACTCTATAGAGTAGGATTGATTTTGCTCCCAAATTTTGTGAAAGTGTCTGTGTTTTTTGTTGTTGACTTACATGTGAATATGTAGTTTGGCTTGCTAGGTCTGTTTTCTAATAAATAATGCTTTTTTGTATTTCTCAGTACTCAAAGCATTTTCAAAAGCATCATCATTCATCTGAACACTGGGATGCCAGCCAGAGAAGCCCTCTATAAAATATTTTTTCTTACATTTTCCCTTTTTCCCCCTAGTTGTCTTAACTGAGATCTTCCTTTTAAATCCTGAATCAGAGAACTGCTTTTCATCCTCAGAATAAAACTGCTGTTTTAAAACCTAGGTTGTCTTTATGAGGTGGGCATTAGTTAAATCCATCATAGAAGGGGTTTTGTGTTTATGAATGCTAAGTGATTTGTCATGTTTATGGTCTGCCACCTCCACTAAGTATATAAACATATATGTTAAGTATATAAGGGCTAGATGGTTAAAAATATAGGAGTCAGTATATATCCTCATAGATAAACAATCTTTGATTTCAGATCTTATACATAGGTATAAGTAAAAAGCCGAAGGTGAATATTTTGAGGCTCATATTCAAACAGTAATATGCAAAGGGTTAATTGTTTTTGCATCTAGTTTTGCAAGTCACAGCAGACTCATGTGCTTTACAGGTTTCCATTGCATTGCATCGAGATGGGACTGATGGTCAGGCAACTGTGTTTTGGAGTTTGAGACCCTCTGGTCCTAATCACAAGGCAGTAACACAGGATGATATAAGTCCTTTTAATGGCTCTGTTGTTTTCTTATCTGGACAAAGTGATACTGCAATCAACATTACTATTAAAGCTGATGATATACCTGAAATGAATGAAACCGTGTTATTAACTTTGGACAGGTATTGTAGCCTAATCTTTATTCATATGTACCATTTGCTATACTCAATCTATATATGAAATATAGGCACAGTATTAATTATGAGGTGTTGCCTCCATTGTGTTGATAAATGCCTGGAGGAATATTGAACCCTTGATTTAGACTGTGTATGAAGTCTTCTTTGACTCGTGATCAATGTAAGAAACTATATTGTGCTTATCATCTAATGACTTAGTTTTGTTTGTATTTTGATTAAAAATAATGTATGCTACTACAAAAGTTGATTTAGCTTTCATCTTTAGTTATAGCTCTTGATTATAACACTTACTTTCAGAAAAATAATGTTTAGTGAGGTAATGGGGAAAGCTATAATGAATAGTAATGAAAGCAATACATAACTGTGTTTTTTCTTAGAAGAGGTTTATAGTCAGGATGTTGTTGCAGAATTAGATACTTCCATCACAACTGCTGGCTTCAAAAATAGGCCAGTGTGACTACTACCACATGCCTCAGCTACAAAGGGAGCAATGGTGTTCCTGAAGCGCAGTGTTGTGGTCTCCCTTCTGTGTGACATCAGGATTGTAGAATTAAGGCTGTAAGAGGCCTCAGAAGATATTATCTGCATGTGAACATTACTCAGAATACTTGAATTATTTCATATCCAGGAGCCTTTTGTTTTATTATTTATCAGGAGAATCTTGGCTATTTCTTCAGTCCTACTTCAAAAAATTCAGATGTATCTATAGTTTAGAAATACTATCACTTCTGCTAAAACCTCCTAATAATGTAAGGTATATTTTTCCCATTTATTTTTCTGGAAACATCTAAGAGAGGTCTGTCAGCTGCAATGTCTGCATTGAACATCTACTATGTATACAGTCCTTAACTTATGTAGAAATATCCTTGTCGTACATGGGAAGGGCAGACTAGCTCATAGGAACTTCTAACACTATATCTTTTATAACTTTTAACAATGATCCTTTGTTTTTTGAGCATTGTTCTATCACACAGAAAAGATGCTTTCTCAGTGCAGGGTTGGTCTGCTTCTGTAAAAGCTGGCAGGTGGATGCATCTAGTGCACAATGAATTCATTCTAATCTTGGATACTCATTGTGTTGAAAAGATGGTCCTGTTGAAGACAAAAACAAATGGAGACTATTGCAAGCACTTCTCTGTTTTTCTTCCTGTGGATGAAATTGGTTTGCCTGAAAGTTCATTAGAGTCTGTGGCACAAACAAAGAAACTAAGATTAGAAGTAATGATTGAAGTTGTGAAAAAGTCGCAAAAATGCTGAAGTGGAAAGATAGAGGATAGAAGTGGAAGGATAGAATGAAGGATAGATAGAAGGAAGTGGAAGGATAGAAGAGGATAGAATGCTGAAGTGGAAGGATAGAAGTACATAGAGGAAGTGTATGTACTTCCTCTACATCCTGTACTTCCTCTGCAGGATGGGCAGCATAAAAGATTAACTTTTTAGTATTGGATAGCTCTGCAGTATGTGTAATTACAGCTTTCTACCACTTATTCTGACTAGTAATCCCATGCCTTGAAAATTATTTCTAAAAGGGGATTGAGTTGGCAGCTGAGCAAACACAACTACTGTTCTGCTTTTGCTATGTGTAGTGGGAGTAGCAGGTTCTATTGATCATGGAGTGGCTAGTAAAAATTTTACCAGCAGTAAGCAGCTTTCCCACACTTGGCAAGGTCAGAGAGTGAACCTGGACAGTGTCCCTCAAGGCTACAAGTGAAATTTGGCAACTTTTAACTTGAGTAAAAGACAAGAATGCAATACCTGCAAGGATCATCCTTTCAATACTGGAGATGACTATTCAAAGCAGGGGCAAATGATACTGGCAGGGTGATGCGTGTAAGCTTTTGGTATTGCCTTCTACATAGTTTGTGTTTTCAAGATGAACAGAAGATTTTAGTTTCCAAGACAGGCAGCCAGCACCTCACAGCAGTAGGGAATTACTGTGAAAACAAAGATGCATTCTGCTGTGCATGTGCTTACACTGCTTGATAAACTGTTGCATTAAGTCAGTAGAAACATAGACCATGTATTGACGGACTTTAATAAAACTATAGATGTAGAAATACAATACAAGGATTCTATTTATTGCAATTAGTAAATAGCATGGGCAAAATAATATGATAATTAGTTCTAACAAGGATGTATTATTTATAACTCAGTGATGTTGTTAAGGTAGTTTATGTTTTAAAGGAGCTTTGATTGTACCCATAATAACAAAAGAGACCTTCCAAGCCATTAAAAATAGTATTTTCTTTCCTTGCTCTGTGGCCACCATCTGTAGGCCCTGGATATTAAAAATAATTATGAATGCTGTCCACAAAATGGAGTCCAATATATATCATGAAGAATATGCTTACCCAGAAGACAGATGAGCTGTAAAGAAGCAAGATAATCCTGTGCCTGCTGAAGCTTCTTCATATTTTCTTTCTTTAGGACCAGCTTCAGTTTGGATGCCTGCCCCTATCTTGATGGGCCTGAATTGAAACTAAGCATAAATAAAACCAGAGGTCTGTATCCTACAGACCTAAATCTGATAGTTTTTTTAACTTTTGCACAAGAATTTTGGCTATTGGAAGCTGTCATGCCCCCAGTGCAGGTACACCACTATAAATTTGGCAATTGGCACAGCTGCAGGACCAGGACCCTCATGGCGCATGGATTGTGTTTGTTCTCTTAAATGAGTGGAGCTGGGAGTGCAAGCCTCTGAACTTTAGGTCCTGGGAAAAACAATACACAAATTAATTTATTTTTATTTTGGGAAAATTAAAATCCAGGAACAGCTGAGTGTTTAAATAGTTTATACTCAGAATCTTTTAGTCATGACTCCCATAAGATACCAGAACAGATCCATGTATGTGTACGTATGTATCAAATGTGACATATGTTCAATGAAGCAAAACTGATGTAATGTGGAAAATTTTATAGTTCTAGTGATTTTTGTGATGTGATACAGGCTGAGGTACTTAACACGTTTTTTGCCTCAGTCTTCAGCCTCAGTGAGACCAATTATTCTCAGGGCAACTGGTCCCCTGAGCTGGTAGAAAAGGTCAAAGAGCAGAATAGACCTCCTGAAATCCAGAACAAAGTAGTTAGTGATTAGCAGAGCTATTTAGGTGATCACAAGTCTATGGGACTGGAGAGGATCCGTCCTAGGGTAGTGAGGGAGTTGTTGTAAGAGCTGTCTAAGCTACTCTCTATCATTTATCATCAGTCTTGGCTAACTGAGGAGGTCACAAAAAATTGGAGGGTGGCCTGTGTGATTCTTGTTCACAAAGAGGGCTGGAAGGAGGATCTGGGGAACTACAGGCCAGTCAGCCTGACCTTGGTGCCGGCAAGGTTATGGAACTGATCATCTTGAGTGGGGTCGTACGACATCTATAGGATGGCTGGGGCATCAGACCCAGCCAGAGGGGCAGGTCCTGCCTGATCAATCTGATCTCCTTTTATGATCAGCTGACATGCTTGAGGGATTGGGGCAAGGCTATGGATGTTGTCTGTCTTAATTTCAGCAAAGTTACTGTGTCCCACAGCATTTGCCTTGAAGAGCTGGCATCCCATGGCTGGGGCAGGTGCTTGCTTCTGTGGGTTAAGAACTGACTGGGTGGCTGGAGGTGGTGAATGGAGCTGCATCCAGTTGACAGTCAGACACTGGCGGGGTCCCTCAGGGATCAGTGTTAGGCCCAGAACTGTTTAATATCTTTATTGATGATTTGAATGAGGGGATTTACCCTTAGTAAATTTGTGAA
The DNA here is from genome assembly GCF_015832195.1 of Motacilla alba alba. Lineage (NCBI taxonomy): Eukaryota > Metazoa > Chordata > Aves > Passeriformes > Motacillidae > Motacilla > Motacilla alba. The sequence continues at coordinate 25,936,485 of NC_052046.1, forward strand.
TAACACCAAGTTCTGTGGGACTGTTGATCTGCTGGAAGGTAGGAGGGCTCTGCAGAGGGACCTGGACAGACTGGGTTGATTGGCCAGCACCAATAGCTTGAGATTCAACAAGATCAAGTCTCAGATTCTCCACATAGGTCCACATAGCATCATACAGAGCTACAGGCTGTGGAAGAGTGGCTGAAGAGTAGCCCAGTGGAAGAGGACACTTTTTGAGATATTGGATAGAAGAGAAAGTTTTTTAGAGAAGTATGTTTTTAAGAGTAACAATAATACAAGTTCATGGTTGTTGAGTTGCAGGGCCCAAAACTGAACCCAGCACTTGAGTCAAACCTATATTTTTCATTTACACTTAAAAAAAAAATTCCAAATTTAATCAAGGCTTTTTTGTGTTTAAGAGACTACTTAATGATAAAAAAGTTTGCAAATCATGGAAGGCCCATTTAAAGCACTGTCCATATGCCTTAATTTAGGGCATGGGAAAAGTTGTTTAATGGAGATTGCAGTATTTTTCTAACTTGGGGATTTCCTGTGCTTAGTGCCTGTTTCAAAACTGTATTTATCTTTCTTAAGTAATTTTTCCATGAAGAAATAAATGATGATGCTATAAGAATTAAGTCTTTCATTGTAAAATGTTGGCTTTTACTTCAAGGCTTTGGCCTAATCTTGTTGTGATTGGGAAAAAGTTATTTGAAACTAATAGTAGAATGTTTTTATGAGTTACTGGACACCTAGTCCTAGCTTTCATTACTTTTCAAAGTAGTAACACCATATATCTTCTGCTGTGAATAACATAAGTTAAAATGGCTTCCAAAATCAAATAAATTATGGATTAAATCTGGAGAGAAGGTGTTCTCTCTGGTAAGAAACACTGTGGAATTTTTAATGTGGCCAATCCTCCTCGAATACTATTCTTTAAAGCTAGGTCACTAATTAAGTCAGTAGATAATTCTGAAAAAAATTAAGTAGAGAATACAAATTTAGGATACAATTTGAGTAACATTCCATAGGCAGTTTAAATGCACCTTTTCTGAGATACCTGAAAGAAGAGAAAGATTTTAGAGAAGTGTGTTTTTCAGAGTAACACTAATACAAATTCACAGATGCAATTCTGTTTCTCACGGGCTTTTCAAAACATTCACTTTCTTCAGAATTAGAGTTCTTGGTTCAAAGTTACCAAATTAAAACACATCTCTTAATCATTATTTTATTTTCAGTAGTATTTGTTTAATAATTGTCTTGTTATTTTAAACTCAGTCAAAAATCTTTCTGTTATTTATAATACTATGCATTTTAAAACAGTGAGATAACATTTTGAAGCTTCTCTTAGTTGTCCTAATTTATCTGTAGTTATTTCTAAGTAATAATTAAGGTATTTTTAAAGAAAGAACTTCTGTGATGACCAGTCTTTTCAGATGAGATTTTTCATATGGGAAGTGGGGGCAGCCTTCAATCCAGAGCTTAAGGTAAGGTCGTGGTGGTAGGGCTGATTAAGTCAGGGACAAGTTTGAATGATGGTGACCAGCATCAGGCATAGCTCAGTGATTGCCAGGCAGGTCCACAGCAAGAAGAAAAATCCAAGGCTGAGCCAGGACGTCACTTGATGGATCCTGGTATAAGAGTACCCCAGAATGTAGACACAAGGGATCCTGTTGTGTTCATTGCTCATGTAATGGCAGATCTGAGTTGGAAGCCTATGCTTCGTGGCTTCTATTCTGTTTTGCATAGGTTGTTTTATCATGGAATCACAGAATAAGCAAAATTGGAAGGAACCTATCAGTATCATCAAATCCAGCTCCTGGGCGTGCATAGGATGTCCCAAGAATCACACAGTGGGCCTGAGGGTGTTGTCCAAAAATTTCTTGAACTGTATCAGGCTTGGGGTTGTTATTGCTACTCTGGGGAGCCTTTTCCAGTGCCCAACCACTGTCTGCTGTTTTTGAATATCAATCAACATTTAATGTATTAGAGCACTGATAGCAATCTAGCCAGTCATGCAGGGAAAACACAGTCAGATCCATCAATCAGTCAGCCGGTCAAGTGACCCTAGTTTTGAAAACTTGTCTGGAGAAAAATCCAAGATAATGGCATTTTTAGCAGTTGTTTTTGGATTAGCTGAATCTGATTAGTTGCTTTCTATCTTCCAAGTTCTTGAGATTCTGGTCTGATTCACACTATGACTGTTAAAAGGTAGTAAGTATTGCCAGTCTTCTAAATACTTTCAAAGTATACCTGGAGATACTCAAGGTACCTCCTCGTGGTACCTTGGGACTGTTTAATTTCAGATACCCCTTGGATTCCCTTAGAGCTGCCATTGTGCACTACAACATGATACTAGATTCTAGCACTAGTCCTCAGTTAACAGGCCCTTTTTCATCTGAGCTGTGTTTAGATTCATGCAGTCTGACTTAATGAAGATGAAGGAGATGCTGTATCTGGCATGCCCTTTAACTTTTTGATAATTGTGTCTTAATCACTTAAGCTTGTACATAATGTACCAAAAACTCACGTGATATAATGGTTCATTTGTATTCTCTGTTGCGAAATATATTACCAACAGCTTAGTGATATAAATAAATTTTAGCATTAAGAGCAATATAATGAACACTTAACATAAATTTTACCTCTGAAATTTTCACCTTGACTTTTTAAATGGTATTAATGCTTGATGATTTTGGAAAACTTGCATACATTTCTGAAGAAAAGGAGAATGTCTTCATATATAATATTTAAAATGTAGCCTCATTTGAAATAACTAAGAAAATTCTATTAAATCAGATCTCCTATTTGAAAGAATAGAACTGCAAATGTATTTGCTTTATTACTTCAAACTTTTGAGCAAACTCTTATGTCTACTGAATTCTGAAATGGAAATATTTTTGAATTCAAAATTTCACTTTACAAATGCTTTGTTTATCTGTTGATACAATTTTAATGGTAGATCCAGGTTTAATATAAACTATATATTTATTTTAGGTTAAGAAAATAATCTATACATACTTTCATAAAATGGCATACTTGTTATTGTAGAATAATTTCCTTTCATCTGAATTGATGTGATAGTTTTTTCATATGTGCTTATTTTCCTAATTCTCTTTTTTCCTTGGGTTTTTTTGGGGGGGTGGTGGGTTTTTTTGTTGGTATTTTATTCTGATAATCTGATTAATCTAAAAAATTGTCAGAAATGAAGTTTTATGTGATTTTTTTTTTCTAGAATAGTCTTTGACATGTATGTGTTATAGCTCCCAATGTACTTACCTGTTTTTATCATTACTATGTCAGATTGATGGAATAACACAAAATGGAGGCATGTTGATTATATGTATTTTTTTTTTGCATGAGGTTATAAATGTGGGCTGCTGGTGCAATTGTGACCAGACACAGAGGTTGGCATTGAAAGAACTACTGGAGGAGGGCTGGGTAGGGCATACCATGAATGGACCTCGACATCCTGAATTGATCATGGGGTCATTTCTCACCAGTGAGGGTTGTCCACTTGCTAGGATTTGTCAACAGGAAAATGCCAAGGAAGGAGGTTCCCATAAAAGGAACATGATGTGTTTGGAAAGGGAAAAGAAAACTTTGTGGTGCTCTTGTTTTTATTATTGTCTGAGACTGGTACTATCAAAATTCCAGGAACTAGCACTTTCATTCATTCCCTCACCCCTTTTCTTTCCCTCTATTCTTCTTTCCTTCTTTCTTTTTCTGTTAACAGGGTAGAGACAGAAAGGTTTGTCGTGTACTTTGGGTAAGTGCAGTGAACTGTGGTTTGTCTTCAATGAATCAATGCTTTGTTTTGTGAGTGATTAGTTTGAACAGAATCTGTCAATAACTTCTTTTCCTCTCAGGAATCATGTCTTCTGCTTCTCTTCAGACAATGCTTGGTTATCTTTTGTTTTTTAATTTGGCATGGGTTAATTAAATGACATGGGTTTCTGGCATGAAGCTTTATTTAGGATTTGTGAATAATGAAAATTACTAATGCATGACTCAGTGTTTGATACCTGCACTTGATTGCAATATGGATCCATTGTCTTGAACTGCCAGAAATACAATTTTTCCCACTTAAATGCCTGAGTGGACTAGAACTGTAAAGAAGTTTTCTGTTGAGCAGTTATCTTTTTTTTTTAGAATGACATAGGTTTAGTTTATGTTAACACAAGTTTTAACACAAGTTAACACAATATGTCTGCTGGGATATTTTTTTAATATGCAATAAATATGACATATTGTCATTTAAAATAGATATTTCCTGTTTGTTCATTGAAATTTTCTTCCAGAAAACATGGAAGATGAATCTGAATTCATAAACCAACCTTTAATAGGCTATATCAAAATCATCAGTCTGACGGTGCATCCTTTATGCATCTTTCAGCAGTAGTTTTTCTTGCATTTTTAATGAAATGTACTTAAAACAATGTAATTGAAAGTTTATATCTGATGAAATGAATGCAAGAAATACAAGCTCTCTTTGTTTAAGTGATTTTGGATCACTATTTATGTTTTGATCCAAATAAAAAGGAATACTAAACGTGATTTTAAATTTTTAGTGTATGATTTTATTTCTTTTTCTTTGTATTGTGGGCATGTGCAACTAAAAAGCCCCAGAACTATAAGCTGTAAAAATAATCAGGAAGCAAAGGTATCTCAGGAACAAAGGTTGGGTTTTCTGCAAGTGAATGGAACACTCTGATATGTCTTTCCTAATTTATTATATTCTTTTTAGGTAATTGTTTTCACAATTTAATAATAAAATTATTCAGGATTCTGATGTCCTTCACATAGATACGTATTTACTTACTAAAAGAACCATCACTCAAAAAAACATGACTTTTTTCCTCTCCCAGAGTCAGTGTGGAAAATCAAATACTAAAATATGGGTTTACTACTTGTGAGATCACTATTTTGGAAAATGATGATCCTGGAGGAGTGTTTGAATTTTCTCCCTCTTCCAGAGGTCCCTACAGTATCAAGGTAGCTATCTGAATAACTTTTCTGAATCGTTATGGAAAAGTAAATCTTAGCAGAATGCAAGTAAAATGCTGGATTTTGTTTTTTTTTACAGGAGGGGGATTCTGTTGAACTGCAGATTGTTCGCAGCAGAGGGAGCCTTGTCAGGCAGTTTCTGCGATACACTGTAGAGCCAAGGGACAATAATGAGTTTTATGGAAGCACAGGAATTCTGGAATTTAAGCCTGGTGAAAGAGAGATCATAATTACTCTTTTGACAAGGATGGATGGGATTCCAGAGGTAGAAATGAAAATTTTCCTTTCTCCAAATTGTGTTCACAGCATAACAGTTTGTCACTTATTAAAATATAAGAAAATATATGGTAGCAGAATGAGTATGCAATGCTTTTCTGTGGAGTGTATTCCCAGTCTCCAAACCAGGGATGCCTGGATTACTAGAAGGTATCTTTGGCTTTAATAGACCTCAGTGGATTTTTTTTCCTTGTAAATTGAAACTTAACTTCTCATCCATCTGGGCTTTTGGCACCCATGACATTCTGTACTATAGAATACCACTGTTTAATTGAGGGCTGTACTTTCTTTTTGTCCCTTTTTTAGTAAATACCTGCTAACTGAACTCAGTGCTCCCCGGTCTACAGTAATATTTGCTGTATAGATGCAAAGACGCATGTTTTAGTGTTCCATGGTGCATCTTCTGTGAGTGTTTTTTCAAGAAATATTTGAAGTCCAAAGTTGCATTATATTAATAATGCAAGACAACAAATTTCTTTTAAATTAGCTTAATGTCAGTGTTTTTAAAATATTTACCTCCACTGTTACAGATGACAAAGATGTAGAAAACCATTGCACATGTAGAAAATGTGTGTAATTTTCTTTTGTTGAAATTGTCCTCTTTTTCTGCTGAATAAATCTTTTTATTCTGACTGAGTTTCCCTCTTCCAGCTGGATGAGGCATATGCTGTTGTGCTCAGTGGCTACAGTGAAATGTCAGGCAAACTGGGAAATGCCACAAGGGTAAATATAACCATTCTGAAGAATGATGATCCACATGGTGTCATTCAGTTTCTACCTGATGAACTATCAGTAACAATAAAGGAAAGTAAAGGAGAAATCATCTATGCTGGTAATTCTTTTTATTAGAGTAACTGCTTTCTCTGCTGTCTGCTTCTGCAAGGCTACTTTTCCCTACTTAACCTTTGTAGGACAATGCCTGCCTCAGGGGTTTCCAGGGGCGTACAGTATGATGAGCAGTGGAGATTAGTGCAGAGGAGGATGGCCCTTGAAAGGCATTAGGGATCAATCCAGTTAAAATATAGCTTGAGAACATACCTAACAGAAGGGACAGAGAATTTATTTATTTGCAAGGAACAGCCTGGTGGTAGTAGTTCTGCTTGATGAGCATGAGGTACTATGTGAGAGAAGAATGAGCTAAATTTTCATATGTGTGACTTCAATTTATCTATCTCTATTGTATTGATAGAGTTGATACAGATCTTTGCTGCTGTAATGGTCTATTATTATGTGGCTTTTTGTGTAGGGCATATTAGTTTTGCAAGAAGTGGATTTACTTACTGTTTCATTTCCTTTTTGTTTGTTTCAATGTTGCTGACCTTTCTCATTTTGAGTTGTTTTTCTGGAGATGCACACTGACTGTACATATTTACATTTTGTAGCCTCTTACAGACTTGTAAGAAACCAAGGAAACTATGGCAGTGTTAGTGTGTCCTGGATTGTTGACCCAGCATGTACCAATGACATCTATCCAGAACAAGGGACTATATTCTTTGATAATCTGGAGTTTTCAAAAAACATCACGATTTACTCTCTACCAGATGAGGTAATAATATTTACAGTGTTTTTGTGAAAATATGTGGAGCAAAGAGGAATTGCTGAAACATTGAAATTTAAGAAGAACCTCTCTTTTTTAAGAAACTGGGGGTTTTTTTGAGAAAAATCAAAATACTTGGATAAAAGTGAGTTTACTTAAGCAAATCATGAGAGAATTTGAGACATTGTGCATATCTGTAAACAAAAACGTTAGAATGTGTCAATAGTCATGTGGTTAAATTATAATAATAAGTAAACCACTTGTTTTGATAGCAAGAATTCTAATCTTATATTTTAATGCTGATATATTTGAAGTGAGATGAGAAAGAATGAGAATAATTAGTAAGAAAGGAATAAATAAATAAAATATAGCTGTAAAATAAGTTCTATCAGCATCAAGAAACTGCAGGATAAGTTTTGGATCATCTGTATAATAGTAAAGATGAGGGGATTTATTTAAAAAGATTTTTGATTGATGATTTTTTTTGTGAGTCTATGAACTGTCATTTTTCTTCCCTCTTAACACACTTGTGAATCCAGAAATAAACAGCAACATGCAGGAACCCTGTTTTGTTAACCTCCTCAACTGTTCATCCTAATTTCTTCATTGTTTCATATGCAACAAATTAATTTCCTAATATTTTGTCATTCAGGTACCTGAAGAGATGGAGGTATTCATAATCAGATTATTCAATGCCACTGGTGGAGCAAGACTGGGCAATATAACCAGTGCATTTTTACAAATTACAAGGAATGATGATCCCATTTATTTTGCAGGTTAGATATTACTGGTTTTAAATTTTTAATTCATATTCTACCCCATACAGATTTTATTGAAAGACCAGGTTATTGAAAAATCTTAATCCTAGTGTAGCTAGTGTTATAAGGCATACTTTTTTGTTTTTGTTGTATTGCATTTGCTTTTTTTTTTTTTTTTAACTTAAGAATTTTTTCTCATTTTATGTCATTATTCTTGTTGATGGCTCTTGGATTGGTTAGGTGGCTAAGGACAATAATATTCTCTTCTATCTGCAAGTATTTCCCTTCCTTAACTACATGTGCCTTCTCTTTCCTTACAGGGGATTAGGTGAATAAGCCGCATGAAAGAAGCTCAGACTTGAACTTGAATTTGTTGCTTGTATCTTTTCAGAACCTCTGACAGTGAGCATTACAGAAGGGAGTGTTGCAAACTTTACAGTCCTAAGGAATGGATCTTCTAATACTGTTGTTGCTGTTCAGTATATTACTGTTAATGGAGATGCAACAGCTGAAGAGGGAGACTTTGTTCCCAGTGAAAAGCAGAATTTAATTCTGTTCGAGGTTGGAGAAAGAGAGCAGACCTTATCTGTGTATATTAATGATGATGATACCCCTGAAACTGATGAAGTATTTTATATCTTCCTTTTGAATTCAACAGGTAAAAGCAAGGATTTAATGTATATTTAGTAACTCTCCTTTGCTTTTTTCTCTAATTTTTACCTGTTTGTTCTTATAATAAAGCAATATATAAATGCCAGGCATTATATGAATAAGGTTTGCATCAACATTTCTATAAAATTTCAGTACAGTGTGTTTGGATTTTGATCTTGAACTGTTTAGTCGAAAACAAAAATTAAATTATAAAGCTGAAACTGTCCTGCAAAAATAACTTTAGTTGAAATCTCTTTCCAAATGCTCAAAATGCTCCAAACTAGATGGGATTTTGACTCATCAATAAGAAAATATAAGTTAAATATAAGAAATAAGTAATTTTTCTCATATATCTGAGTATAAGGTAGTTCGTGTGTTTCCTGAGGCCAGCTAGAATTCAGTCTGATACTCAGCTCTCTTAGAGAGCACCGGCTTCATGGAAATTATTGGACAAAGCCATACTTCGCCCTTCTTAAATTTTCTCTCCAGTGCTCTCTTTCTACTTTACCAACTTTGTTCAGGACCTGTTGGTATCTTCTTTTACCATTCTATAGAAAAAATGTGATGGCTTTCCTCCTTTCACATATTCCTGCCAGAATGGGCAAAATACAGGATATTTCTAGATGAATTCCCGAAGGGGGAGAAAAAAGCAATTATTATTTTTCTTTTTATGATCTGTTGTATATATTGGCCTTGATCATTACATCCCTTTTGAAAATTTTGTTGGACTGTTATACCTCTGACAAAATACAAATAGAGGTATATGAAGTTAAAACCATAAACAGGTTTTAAATAAAATAAGAATAAAAACAAATCTAGTGCTTTTGAGAAGGGTGAAAACTAGGATGGGGATGGAAACATAATGTACCTTTGTGGACATAAAGAAGTGTTGAAATATCCCTACTCTGCTAATAAATACAAAGAAATCCTGCTAATTTCCACCTTACTTAACAGGTATCTTGTATTTTTTTCCTTTCAGATAGGCTGTGATATGGGTATGACTAATCTCTTAGAGAATGTTGTTGTCTTGTATTTAGTTAAAGTGCAATATTTCTGACATAGATCAAAAGGAGAGATTGGATCTCTGAATACATATATTTTTCTTCTGAATTGACCACTTGATCGAACATGAAGTACTGCCTCTCATGCAATCCTTTCTTCCCAGGATTGCATCATATCTGGTCATGTCACATTTTTTTCTTCAAATCTACATTCTTTATCCTTGCCGTAGACGCTGTTTAAATTTTTTTACTCTGATTTGCCTGTTACTAAATATCTCAAATATTATTTTGCCCTGATTATTTTATCACTGCTTGTTTCTTTCTTTGCATGAAAACTGTTGGTGTGAGAAGAAAATACATTCAGTTTTAGAGTTAGCTCCATTTCTGATTGCAGTTTTGATAAAATTATTCACCCTCTTTTTAGGGGATACTGTTATCTTTAATGCTGGAGTGGCTACAGTTATTATTGAAGCAAATGATGATCCTAATGGAATTTTCTCCTTAGAACCTCTAGAGAAGTCAGTGGAAGAAGGAAAAAGTAATTCTTTTTTGTAAGTAACTTTTAAATAATATTGTTGCCCCTCTTTTGAATACATGTACGTATATCTTGATGTGTGTGTTAATTTATGGATAGTACTTTGATCTAATCCTATTTTTTGCATTGCTACAATTTATCAGAAAACTAACTTCACCAAATTTTGGATTAAATTATTTGCAAACAAATTCAGGATCAACAAAACATCAAACACCAACTCTTATATTATCAAGTAGACTGTGCATATTAAAATGTTTACAGAATTCCTGTTAAAATATAAACAAGTATGTTTGCAGTACAGGGGGCTTTTTTAGATCTTCACACAAATAAGATTACAGCGTATGGGTTTTAATTATATTTTCATGAGAGTGTAGATTCAGAAGGATCAAGATGAATGAGCAGAATATAACCTGGACCAACAGAGAAGTAAAAAAGTCTTTTCAAAATACAGCTAAATACAACTATGTGGTTGTTAATTTCATTTTGCACCCTGCTTTGAAATCTTTGAAACCCTGCAAAAACCTATTTTACTGTATTCTTTCTGTTAGTCTTTTTTTCTTCTATCTGTAAATTGCAGATAGGAGCCATACTCAAAGTCCAGATGTGCCTTTCTTCTAGGGTGAATATATTTTTCCCTAGTCTGACTTGTAGCTGCTGGGATGTATTCAGGAAAAGGAAGGGTTAAGAAATTAAGTTTCATGTCATCTGACCTTTTTATGTTCCTAAAGTGAGAATGTGGTTGTAAGTTGACAGAAATACTGATTTTCAATGAGAAAATTTTTTACAGGGTATAAGAAATATAGGTTCATAATAAATCTGACAGTGTGCACAGTTTAAGAAGAGGTTTTTCCACAATTGTTCAATTATCTTTTATATGTTTTTATTTGATTTGATTGTTTGTTTTAAGGCCTTGAAATAGATGCCTATGACTGTGAGTTAGATCTTTATGCTTGTGTTACACATCTGAAAATTAAAATCTTTGTTAAAGGAGTATATTAAATATATATTCTGTGGTTGGTTTTTTTATGCTGCTCTATAGGGATTTTTTGGTCCTTAATAATTTTTAATTTTAAGTTGATGGTGTGAAGGGTGATGATTTGAACTGAACACATTTGTTTTCAGGTGCTTTATGGAAGCACATGATTCCAAGGTCACCAACATCTTACCTTGCTAAGTCCTTATTGATAAAATATATTTACTAGGAAACTGTCTCTTCCATACCCCCAAAAGGATTTGACTTTTGTTTAGTACATAAAAGAAGGGTCAGACTAGTTTATAATCTAATCAGTGATAACACCTATGGCAGCACTGAGCTTTTAAGAGAGTAACTGGAGTTACTGCAACAGTGCTACACTGCTGGAATAGAATGCCCTGCTTAATAAAAACAGAAGGAAACCTTCGGAAGCAGTAAAAACCTATTGTGTTTCTGTTCCTAGACTACTTTACTGAATTAATTATTCAGACTTGTACAATAATGCTTTAAACAGGTTTTTTTTTTTTTTTGCTTTTTGCCACACAAACAGAAATGTTCTTTTTATGTGCAAACGTATTTTGTTAATAAAGGAACTTCTTAGTGTTTAGTTCAGCTCTTCAGTTTTTATTTATAATTTATTTTGGAAAATAGTGAAATTATGTTACTAAATAGCTATGCAAACAAATAAAAGCTTTTTTTTTTGTATTTATTCAGTTCTTAATATGGAAAAATCAGATTTGTGAAGGACCTACTGTATAACTGAAATTAAATAGCAATACAAAAAACGTTAAGGCACCTTAATAGTTAAAGGAAAAAAATACTTGTAGTTAAATGCCTTCTCGTTCTTCTCTAAGAGTGGCCAGTTAACACCAATTTTAATGCTAATTTGCTGAATTATACATTCATTTTTATTATTAAAGCGCAAGTGCAAGACAAACTGATGTTCATCTAAACAGTGCTATTTTGCATGTACCTTCATTGATTACTTTCTTTTCAAGACATCTGTGGTATACCTCGATGAAGAGTTATATTGTGAAATTGCAAGCCATCTAAGGTGATTGTTTTATTGTTCATGGTTCTCTTTGGTATTTTTGGTTATTTAGAACAATGCATGTTATATTCCACAGTAAGGACGATTAGTCTATGTTTTCCATTGTTAATGGAGAACAATGATATACCTGCCAGGATATTGACTCTTTCTATATCTCTGAACAGGATTTTGAGACATAGAGGACACTATGGGAATGTCTCATTAACCTGGCAGCTGTTTCATAATGACTCTACACTGAAGCCAGGACAAGAGTTCTATGAAACCCATGGAACTGTGTTCTTCATGGATGGTGAAGGATCAAAGCAGATAGTGCTCTGTGCTGTTTCAGATAAAATTCCTGAATTCAATGAATTTTACATTTTAAAATTGGTGAATGTTTCAGGTACTGTCTTCCATATAACCATTTCCTTCCTATCTGGTAAAAAATAATTGTATTTAATCAATCAAAAAGAAAACAATCCTGCAAAGAGCTTTGCTTTGATACCTATGTCATTCTGTACTTTTCTGGTGACATTTTAGGTTTTGTTTTTAATTTTTTTCTTTAATTTAGATATGTGAACACAGTTTTGGAATCAGGCCTTTTAAAAAGATGCCTTTTAGTGATTTCACGAATGTAGAGCTTTTTGTAGAGCTGACAAAATGAAGGTATAAAAGGTTATGCATATCTACCATAATGGAGATTGGCTGGTAGGTTTGCTTTTTTCTAGAAATTTTTCTAAAATACAAATAGTTACCACTTCATATCACTTAAATTACAACTGCTACAGGCCTGCTACTGAGTAGAGTTCCAAATCTGCTGGACTCCTTCCACCTCAGTACTGTTTATGGTCTTCTGTGACGAGTTACAACTGAAAATATGTTGACATTTCTGAAAGTGAAATCCATATGCATGTACAGAAGATTTCCTACTTAGTGGTGCATGGAGGCTCTACAGTCATACCATGATCTTCATACTGTGGAGAAGTAGGTGACTAATGGCAAGACTTAGGAGCAATTTTAACACACAACTAGTTACTGATTTTGCAGGGTAGTCTCTGCTAATTTGGAGGCAATGAACCAAATGTTGCCACTTCATATTTGTGTAAATCTTGGAGTACAATGAGAAATGAATTTGACCCCATATTTTTCAAATGAAACAAGAGCAACCTATCTCATTACTAATTCAGGAAATCTGAGCAAATCATGTTTTAACTGAAAGACAGTTATATTCTGCAATTGAAAAATAACATTACTTGTTTGCTATGAAAATGTTCTCTATAGTGGTTTAAAACCAATACAGTTAATTTATGTTAATCTTAAATTTGGAGAAATTTTTATGAGTTCAGAGAAACTTTAAAGAAGATTTAGGCATATTTAAAAAGATAGTTTGTTTAAGCATTTTAAAATGCTTAGTAACTTTTTTCAGATCAGTAACTTTTACTCTTAACTTCCATTATATAGGTGGGTCTCCTGGTCCTGGTGGGCAGTTGTCTGACACAAGCCTTGCTGTAACTGTGATGATCCCTTTCAATGATGACCCTTTTGGAGTCTTCGTTATAGATCCAGAGAGTCAGGACAGAGAGATAGTAGAAGATGTTCTTTCTGAAGATGATCTTTCCTATATTACAGACTTCACCATCTGGAGACATCAAGGCACTTTTGGTGCTGTCCGTTTAGGTTGGGAAATACTGTCCAGCACATTTCAAGCTGGATTGCCATCAATGGTGGACTTCTTGTTGCTGGGATCATTTCCAAGTTCAGTGCAATCTCAGCCGCACATGAGACGCTATCACAGTGGAACAGATGCTTTGTATTTTAGTGGAAAAGAGGATGCATTTGGAATTATTGGTCTGGAATACCCATACGATGGAAATACTGCAGTAACTAATTTTACATTTTCAGCATGGTTAATTCCTAATGTCAATACTGATGGTTATATAGTTGAAAAGGATGATGGTAATGGGACCTTATACTATGGTGTGAAAATCCAAACGAATGATTCTCATGTCTCTGTAGTACTTCATTATACAGCATTAGGATCCTATGTGACATACATAGCTAAAGCAGCCGTCCTGAAATATCTGGATAAAAGTACTTGGGTTCACATTCTGATTACTCTGGATGAAAGTATAATTGAATTTTACATGGATGGAATTCCAGTTCTAGGAGGAATTAAGAGCCTTAAAGGAGAAGCAATTGCTAATGGTGAGGCAATAGGTTGTATTATATTTCTACATATGTGAAGTTCTGCAAAATATGGAAGAGTCTAGCTCCTTGAAAGATGTATGCAAGGTTATGAAATTATTATATCTGATTAGTTAGTTAAAAGCAATTCATAGAAGATTCTAGGGGTTTTCAAAAACCATATAAATGGAAGTAAGAGTTAGGAAATTTTCAAAAAGCATCAGAACTGTAAGGGAGCTTGAATTTGTATAATAAATAATTTTAAAATAGTAATTAATAATTCTATTTCTACATGTAGGCTTATAGATATATAACTCTACATATAGTTATATATATTTACAATTAAGATTTGGATTAGATTTACAGTACTGGGGCTAAGAAAGATTTTTTTCTCTTGATTTCTGAAAGAAAATGCAATAATATTTTTGATTCTGTGTATTATATTACAGCTAAACCACTACTTTGTAAGGAATGGAATTTTAAGGGTTTAGATTTACATAAGCATGTATTTACATGGTATTTGAAAATTTTGCCCATATGTTTAATGATGTTATAACATCATTAACAATAACATTAGCAAATGTACTTCAGTTCCTCTAACTCAATATTCCTAGATGTGACTTAGTCATACATAACCATTATGGACTTTCACACTTAACTAGCATAGTAGTGAGCATCATAATAACTCCTTTACAAATGGTGGGGATACATTTATGTTTACTCTTTCTTTTGCATTTCCTCACTCTTCCATGTGCTTTTTCTTCATAGCAGTAATTTCCTCCTTTTCCTTTCTTTCTCTCCCCATCAGTTTCACAGGTTTTCTTTCATGGGGATAGGCAGTGTATGATTATGAAATTCTTGATTACAGACTCCTCTGTAATCAAAGAAGGAAAATTTAAAAACATGCAGTGATGTTAAATGCATATACATCTACATGCATATATGTGCACAAACATAAAGCTCTGTCTGGAGACAGTACAAGTATAAGCTAAGGTTTTGATCTCTCACCATTTAATGTTGGATACTACAGTGGGTACTGTAGCCTGGCTTTTTTCACCATCCTCTGCCTTGTGTCTTGGGACCATTAGCAGTTGTGGTTGCTTGTTTCTAGAAGTGACACTCAGTGGCACATTTCCTTCCAAAATCATAAAACAGCTGAAGAGATATGTTCTCTATGTTTTAGAGTGATAGGAATGGGTATGAGCTACCAGCTTAGTTTATTTGTGAAAAAGAGAGCTGCCATCTTCTGATTTGCTGAATAGAATAATTTTTTTGGAGAGAAAGAAGTTTTGAAGCAGTTGTAAAAAGTGCCTGGAACTGGGTCTATGTTTCGTAAGCCCCTCTTCCAGTGCATAAGGTTACAAGCATGTCCTGCGTGGCTAATAATCGGATCATCAGAATGGATGATCTCTGTCCTAGCCGAGGACACATTAAATATACAAAAATATAAAATGGGTAAAGCAAGAGTTTGGAAAAAAAAAAATTGACACGTGCAGCAGCTGGCTCTGAAATTTTTTAATGGAAAGAGAGAAGTTTCTAAGATTCATTAAGATAAGGGATGATGACTATGTGTAGATAGAATTAGTAGGATGAAAACCATGTACCATCTAGGAAAGTAATGATCTACCTGTAACACTGAGATGAGGCTTCAGAGCCTCCCAGTCTACAATTCAAGGTCAATATGATTACTAACCCAGGGACAATAAACGATTTTCCATAGATTATTAAATAATTACATTTATTAGTTATTTTGAACCCAATAACATGAGAAAAATTCTAATTTTCTTCTCAGGTCCAGGAATAGTGAGAATTGGAGCAGGAATCAATGGCAACAGCAGGTACACAGGTTTAATGCAGGATGTAAGGCTTTATGAGAGAAAACTGACACAAGCAGAGATCTATGAACTCCATGCAACTCCTGCAAAGAGTGATGTACACCCTGTCTCTGGGTATTTGGAGTATCAGCAAGGAGAAACCAATAAATCATTCATTGTGTCTGCAAAGGATGACAAAGAGGAAGAAGGAGAGGAGTTATTCATCCTAAAGCTCATTTCTGTGTGTGGTGGAGCTCGAATTTCAGAAGAAAACACAACAGCAAGATTAAGGATACAGAAAAGTGATAATGCTAATGGTTTATTTGGCTTCACTGGAGCATGTATTCCTGAGGTAAGATGCTCATAAGGAAAGGTACAGGAGACATTTTAGACACAATCAAACTAATGGCAAGGCTAACTAACCTTTGAAGGGCCTTGATTCTACCTTTTCTAGTTTTTGTAGTCAAGCAAAGTTTTCTAGAATTTGGAATTATGTAAGTTCTGTTTATACAACCTCAGTCACTCTAGCATTTCCAATATTACTTTTTTTAAATCCCCCCAAAATTATTTTTATTAAGAAAATTTATTTTATTACATAAACTGAAGACTAAGGCTTAAAATTTCCTAGAACAAGAATTTTTTTCCTCTATTTCCATAATTTCTGAGATTGTAACCTGATGCCATCTTGGATAGTGTTAATTTTCTTCTTAGTATCTGGTACAGGTCTGTGTTTTTGGATTCAGGATGAGAATAATGTTGATATCACAAGGATGGTTTGGCTGTTAACAAGTATAGCTTCACCTGAGTCAAAGACTTTTCTGTGTCATATGCTCAGCTAGTGAGGAGCTTCACAAAAAGATGGGAAGGAGCATGTCCAGGACAGGTGACCTGAACTGGCCAAAAGAACATTCCATGTTACAGAATGTCATGTCCAGTGTATAAATTGGGGGAGTTACCTGGAATGCAGTTGGTCATTGTTTGAAAATGGGCTGGGTATTGGTCAGCAAGTCGTGAGCGATTGTGCTGTGCAGCTATTTTTTCTCCTGGGTTCTGTTCAAGTCTCTTCCTCCCTTAAATTAAATCATCATCATTTTCATCTTCATATTTGATATTAATTCACCTAATACTGACTGGAAGTTACTATTTTTAAACATTAAATTTCCTATGGAGGTGACCACCATATATATAGTATATAAACTTGAATCTTTTTTTTTGAGGGGATTGAAATAATTGTAATTATTTTTTAGTTTTTAAATCATTATGAGGTAGAAAGACATGATACCCATTTCAATTATTATTAGATTATTTTTGAAAAAAATTCATAATGCTTTCCAGTTTGGGAGCTCTTATGACCTGTTAAGTGCATCCTTTCTATCCGAAGTCCTTACGTGTTTGAAGGCAACCATCTTGCCTGACTGATGAGAGTTTTCGGTTTGGTTCAGTTTACTGTCCAGGTGCCTACCATCTGCTACCATAATGGATTTCTTCAGTTTCCAATGCCACTGATAATTCTGTGATGTCACAGATCAGCAATCAACCATGAAGCAAAATTAAAAATTTATGGGCCATGTTAATTTTTTTACCTTTATCTTATAGCATTGTTTGTCAGTAGTTTAATTTCCTTATGTATCTGTCTGTTAAGCAGCTTAAGGCACAGTATCTGCACTGTGCTATACAGCAGCTCTGAAATTTATCTAATGATTAAGATAGCTTTAGTCATTCTGATAGCTTTCAACTAAAATTGTTTTCTATTTTAGTTTGATGATCATAAATTTTTAATGCATTTCGCCAGTATCAATACCTGATTTGTTCCAAATGTGTGAAATTGTTGCTGCTAAGGGCATGTTCTTTGTGAAGACAGAATTGCAAAGAGTACTGTAACACAAAAAAATTCTTCAGTATAGAATCATAATAGTATCGTTTAATTAATATATACCTATTTTTTTCCATAGTGTTTTTAGTCAGGGAAAGGAGGAATCCAAATCTTTCTTTAAATTAAAATGAAAATAATTGACATTAATATAAAACAGTATAGTCTTTTGCTTTTGATATACACATTTCAAACATTGGTTCTATTTTTGTGTCCAAAAGAATCAACAGGGTACAGTTACTGGCTGACCTCAGGGAGATGCTAGAAGCTATTGCAATTTCCATTAGGATTGTTCTGACCACCATCAACATCAGTTTCAGCTTCCTATCACTCCAAAAATGCTGAAAGTAACATGACAACAATGAAGAACTGCTGAACATTTAAATAGGATTAGAGAATTCAACCTGTTACATTTATTCCTTTGATTTACTTTGATAATAACAAATATGTCCATGTCTTGCTTTCTTCCAGGCTGCTGATGAGGGTTCCACTATATCCTGTGTCGTGGAGCGAACAAGGGGTGCCCTAGACTATGTGTATATAAATTACATTATCTCACAGGTTGATTCCAGGGGCATTAATTACTCCCTTAGCGATTTTTCTAACAACAGTGGCACTATCACATTCCTTCCTTGGCAGAGATCAGAGGTAAACCCTACCTTCCTATTAACTATTCATCCTGTCCTTTGCAAACCTGCTGGAAAACACCTTCTGAGGATGCTTGACTGGTTTTCATGCTAAAGAGGCTTCTTCACATGGCTTTTATTACATTTTGCAGGGGTTTTTTCATCTTGACATTTAACGAGTGGAAGGATAGACACTTATATATCTGTGTGCATCTCACGTCAGGCATTATTGTGCATATATGAATGCTTAAATGCAAATAATTTCATATAAGATGTTTACATATATGTGTATATTAGATATATGTATACCTGTATTTATACTTCAAGTATTGGTAGTCCTGGGCTTGAATAGTGGATCCAGAGACTTCTGAAATTGGAATATGATCAGGTTTTGATCTGAGGTGTTGAGATCAGTTTTATCTCCACAACAATTAAATAGACAGCAAATTCACTGCTGTAATCAAACATCTTGCAACTGTTAGCCACATTCTGTCTCTTTTGAATAATCTATTTCTGTGAATTTGACCCCAGCCCACAGCATGGGAATTTCACATTTCTTTGAAAAAGAGGTGTGGTACTACAATACTGTAGGAAGTTCATAAGTGTTTTTTATTAGTGTTTGTTAAACAGAAAGAGTGGATTGGTAGTAGAAAATACTGTATTTAATTCTGCTTCTGTCATTCTGTTGAAGTCAGTAGGGACTGAGTGAAACCTACTGACATAATTTGAAAAGATCCCAGTTACTCATTTAGAGCTGTGGATTTAGTCCCAGTTAAACAGTGTAACTGATTACAGCTTGGAAAAACTTGTGATTTTGGAAAATAATATGCTCCTGGCAGTTTATTCGGCTTTAATTCTCTACTGAAATGTATTACAGCATTACATACAGTCATTTAAAGTTAAATTTGCCAAGCTTTTCCAGTCTGGCAGCATGGATGAGGCTTGACTTTATAAAGTGGTAGAAAAGACTCGGTGAACCCTCTTGCTCCATTGCTATGTGGTCCAATATATAGTCTATCTACAGGAAACCTAATGGTCATGGCCCTAAGAGACAGACGGGGAGCAGTTGCTCATCAGGTGAAAAATCTTAAGAGAATTTCCATTGACATTTTTAAACTACTCATTCTCATGGCTCTACATCAGCTTCCTAAATTTTTTCTCCTATATATTTGTCAAATCTTATCACATAAGATAAGAAAATATATTCCAACTTCCTAAAGTATATAGGAAGTTGGAATTGTCTGAGATTAATATTATAGTTTATGCAGAGCAGATTATGTTACATGGTAGCATGATCTGTAACCTCAAGTGTCAGGTGGCATTAAAAGCTCACTTCACTTGCTCTCTAAATTAGATTAATTGCTGTAAAGTCTCTGACCGCTTGGTAAAGATGTTTTTGGAATTAGTATTCTAACCTTATTATCATAAGGTTAAATAATTTGGAGGGAAATAATGTTCTCTACATTTCTTTCTGAACTCAGAGGAGATATAGCTGATTGACTGAAACGTAATTGTTTAAAAGGGTCATAAAACTCTTAAGGGATGTATGTTGCATACTTTGATTTCTCCATTATTTGGTCCTTCTCTAGGTCTTAAATTTGCATGTTATTGATGATGACATTCCGGAGCTAAATGAATATTTCCGTGTGACATTAGTCTCTGCAGTGTCTGGAGATGGAAAACTAGGTTCAACTCCTACCAGTGGAGCAAGTATAGATCCAGAAAAGGAAACTACTGATATCAGCATTAAAGCCAGTGACCACCCATATGGTAACAATGTTGAAGATGATGCAGTCTTATTGCAGATTTATGTATACTTCTAGTTCAAGAGGTAAAAAATTTGCCTGGGCTAGATAGATGAGGAAGCAATGTCAAGTATTACACTTTATCTAACTTGAGATTAATTCATAATTTTTATACAAGAATGAAAGTCAAATTACTCTTGAGAATACTACAAAAAAGGAATTAAATCTGCTTGGACCAAACATGGGATCATCCCCATTTGCAAGAAGACCACATTGGATGTTGTTGATTTTATGGTAATTTTTGTGAAATGAGAATTTGTAACAGAGGGAGACATTTAAGCATGCCTATTATTATACCAATAAGTACCCAATATTATGACATTTGCGTTCTTTTGGGAAGCATTGAATTCATTCTTGTGAAAGGGTTTTATAAGACTAACATGAATATCAGTGAGAGAGAATGGTACATAGTACATTCCTGGAAATCACACAATTGAGTCCTAAAGTCATCTTAATATGCTTAAAATTTCAAAAACATTAAATATAGATATTATAAATATTTCTGTTTAATTTTTTATAATTTGAATTTTATAAGAGAAGTCATGTAAATAATAATTTTTGTCTTTCAGGTCTACTGCAGTTCTCAGTGGGGCCACCACCTCAGCCCGACGATGAAATGATTCTGCCAGCCTCTTCTGTGCCCCATATCACTGTTAAAGAAGAAGTTGGACACATCAGATTATTGGTAGTTCGTGCACAAGGGCTTCTTGGAACAGTTCTTATGGAATACAGGACAGTGCCACTTTCAGCTTTCAGTCCTAAAGATTACCAGGTATGGCCTTTACCAAGCTGTGTAATTATTTTAGGATTTAATTAAAGCTATTTGTCCTGGAAATAGCCATCAGTTTGAATATTTTAGCTCTGCTGTGATTCTTTTCACAGAAGCTGTTTTTTTATGGTGTTGTGGTAGATGCATAATACTATACAAATATAACCCACTGTGTGCATTTTGCCTCCTTTCTGTGCAGCATGTTGTGTTTCCTAAGAAAAGCCCCTGGGTTTGATTTTGATATCCTTAAGAAAACTGTCAGTGCAGCAAGGATGGATATTTCCTATTGTTTCTAAGTATATCAGACTTTATATGACCATACAAGTGCATATGCAGGTGAAGATTATGTTTGTACTTACTAGGATTTGTAAACATTTAACAAAATATCTTATAAGTATCTGTTTTCTTGTCTGACTGCTATTTGTACAGAAAAATGTAGATAAACGAAGATGCTTATAATTCAGTGAATTTAGATTGCTATTTCTTATAACAAAGACTCAGCAGATTTTTTAAAGTTAAGGTGAAGAAAAATAGATGTTTTGACAAAGAGAAAAAGAATTGAGGTTGTATTTCTTTTTTCATTTGGATGAAAACATTAAACTTGAACAAAACTGTGAAGACCTGTCATATTTCAGGCTGTTTGGGGCTCAATGGAATTTCAGCCTGGAGAAAGATACAAGTACATTACTGTTAACATCACTGACAATTCTATTCCTGAACTAGAAAAAACTTTTAAAGTGGAGCTGTTGAACCCAGAGGGAGGAGGTAAGGCACATATATCAACTCACTAGTCATATTTTTGTGGTCTTTATTTATCTCTTAAAATCTAACCTTGTGAACTATTTCCATGTTATTTCTAAAGACACACCCTCCAGAAAGCAGCAATTCTTTTTAGGAAAAAAACTATCCTTTAGATGTTTTGTTGATCACTGCTGTAAACAATCAGATCTCAAAGAAAGTATATCACATTCAAAGGCGATTGCTGCTTTTTAAATTACATAATTTCATAGTTGATAGAAGGAAATAAAGTGATGTAAAAAAATTTCTTTTTTTTTCCCAAGTTTTCAGTATTTAAGGTTTAACCAAAGGTGTGCTTTTTATCTACCATTTAAATGAAATTGCAATAAACAGGCTCACAGCTTATTCAAATGGATTATAGCATTAGAAAATTGTGGTTTTTGAGATGCCAGGGGAGTTTAGCTGAGTTAGAGAAATAGCAAGAAGCTAGTGTAAATCCTGCTGTGAGACGTTAGTCTTGCAACCTTTGGCAGGCATCTGTGCTCCTGCCATGTAAAATCAATTTTGCTTTACAGAATTTATTTCCATTGCAAAAAGTTTTTAAGGGAGATTCCTCCTGGTTGGAGGAAAAGAAGTAATTCAAAATATTGAGAACCATGAAGTGCCTTTTTAACAGATATTTTTCTAAGCAACTCAGAATTGCAAGTGTGATGCCTTCTGGAAAGTTAGATCATATTAACATGAATGTCTGTGCTGTAATGTGACATGATGGTGTTATGCTAGGATTCTTTTGATAGAAGTTTGAGTTTTCATGCCTGTGGAATTTTTGGTCAAGTAGTTGTTTCAGTTAAACAAACTTTTCTCTTCCACTTTTTTTGGTTAGAAAACTTACAGCTAACTTCGGTAATTTACTAGATGCAGATACCTCCTCAGAATAATCTTTTGGAGCTTTCCAACACCACTGCAAGCACAAAACTTAGAATAAAGCCTCCATCGGTTAAGCTGCCAAATTTTTTCAAACTTCTGGCACAAGTTTTTGATTTGTGAGAAAATATTAGAGTAAGACCATTTCACAGGGTCTAGCCATTTCTTCCCTTTCCTCCCTGCCCCATCTCTAATTTCTCCATTAGGATTGAGAAAGAGGGAACACAGAAAGAAAGGTAAAAAAATAGATAAAGTTGTATGTGTTTTCTTTCCTTCTGACTTCCTTTTATGATTCCAACACAATAAATTAAAAAAGAGGTAGCATATTCAATATTTTGTCTGGCTTTTAGGAGAACTTCATTTTGAAAATTGACATTTCCTAGAATACACCTCTGTCTTTTGTGTTATCCAGAAATGTTTAAATTACTTTCTGCTTTCCCTTTATTTATAAATGTATATATGTGTATATATCTGTATGTCTGTCATCTTAAAGTTGCTGAGCTCTTTAGAAATGATGGAAGTGGTAGTGGTGATGGAAACATGGATTTCTTCCTTTCAACTGTCTCTCAACATGGTAAGCTTTTATGATTAATCCTATATTTATAAGTGTAATATCTGTCATAAATTATTATGCTTGATACAACTTTCTTTACATGCAGTTAGAGATTATTAATTTAGATTTAACATAAAGTTTTCTAAAAAAATTCCATTTTTACTTAGGTGTAATTTCATTAGCAGTCAGTGTTTAATCTAAAGCTGAGTACAACAGGCTCTTGTATAATCAAAACTATATTGTTGTAAAACACCTTATAGCAATTTAAAAATTAAAGCTTACAACATTACCTTTGTCTGAGAATTGTCAAATTTTCCTGGGAGAAAAAAGCAAATGTACTTTTATAATTGAAGGCAATTTTAAAACGACCCGATTGTATACTTTGATAGTGTATGATATAATCTGTGTATAATTTACCCTTCATGTCAAAAATACTCTTAAAGAAAAGTACGTTGTGTTAGATTTTTAATGAAATAATTTGCTTTATTCATTTTTTCTCGTTCATTTCTTCATGCTTTTACTTATTCATGTTTCTATTTATGTCATGATATGGAGGAAACAATGATAATTAATATTGATATAAAAATACCAAATGAAGAAATAACAAAGAATATATGGGAAAACCCTAGGCATATAGGACTTCAAATGAAATCCTGAAAAATATAAAAATGTTATATGAGCACCTATATGCCAATAGAGTAATATTTTTTCTTTCGTTATTTCTTTTCTTTTTTTTTATTTTTTATTTTTTAAATTTTTTTCTTTTTTTCTTTTTTTTGGGTTTTCCCCCTTTTTTCTTTTTTTTCCTTTTTTTTTTCTTTTCTTTTTCTTTTTTTTTTCTTTCTTTTTTGTTGGTTTTTTTTGACATTCTGTTTCCTTTTTACTTGTTTCCAGGAATGGTTTCCTTAAATTGCAGACTCTTTTTTTCTCTCTGAGCAGTAAGCTATGTCACCCAAGACAATATCTTTAGAAGTAGGATTTACTTGAATTGGTGGGGTTTTTTGGTTATTTTTTTGGTTATACTTTTCATCATTCCAGCTTATGTCAGGATGAGATCTGCGTTCATCTTGTCTTTCCTCTTATACTGCGGTTTACAGTATAACTCCTCACTGTCCTAAATACTGCTCCATTTTCATTCATTAAACCTGTAATTTTATTTTGGTTCCTCCCTTAAAATAGTGCTTTTTTTTGTTGCATAGTTCCATAGAAGGACTGAGAGGACTGCCTTACTGAAAGTCAGCTCCTTTTACATACAGGGAGTTATCATGCATTTTAAAAAGAAAAAACACAAAGATAAACAGCACAGATACTTCATACTCTCTTTTGTATTTTTTGTAGCCTGTTTCTTCAGCTGCTTTCTTTCATGTAAGAAAACTTGAGAGATAAAAATAACCCTTTTTGGAACTCTCATTTAACAGCTAGCTTGGGAATTGCATCCCACATCCTTGTAACTATTGAGGCTTCTGATGATGCTCATGGTGTGTTTGAGTTCAGTGCTGCATCCATTTCAGTGAATGCAACTGAGCCTGAAGATGGAGATAGCAATGTTGTGCTGCAGGTTAGAAAGCTTTGAGTCTCATATTGCTGCATTATACTCTTCTGTCTGTTTTTACTGGTGTTCTCTGATGTTTTGTCATTAGTCTATGGGTTTTAGAACAACTTTGTCATGAATATTTGTTTTTCCAGTCATGCAGTGTTTGTTAATGTATATTATTCAGCTTTAAACTAAAATAATAATAATATCCAAAAACTTAAAATCTTCTACTTATTTAGAATCAGGGGACTACTGTCTTAAAATAAGTGTTGATAATACAAGTTCTGCGGAGCTAAGATAACAAAACTTACATGTTTTAAAAACACAGATATATCTTTAATTCATCATGTTATTGTCTTTGCCTAATTGCATTTCACACTTCTATGTTTCTTTCTCATAGAACAAAAATGTGCACATCTTTATATGTTTTTCTTAGGTTGTGAGAAGTCACGGGACCTTATCTCAGGTGACATTGCATTGGATCATAATCTGCGATCTCACCAACGACCTGATCTCTACAAATGGGAATGTAACATTTGATGTTGGCCAAGTGAGAGCAAATATTACATTACAGGTTTCTCCTGATGATGTTCCTGAATTGGATAAGATGTTTTCAGTCTTGATCATCAATGTATCCCTTGGTCGTCTTGGATATCATACTAATGCAACATTAACTATTTTAGCAAATGATGATCCATATGGTGTCTTCATCTTTTCTGAACAAAACAGACCAATAAAAATTGAGGAAGAAACAAGAAATGTCTCTCTGACAGTTGTAAGATGCAGTGGTCTCCTTGGTACAGTAATGGTGAAATACAGAACTATTGGTGATGAAGAAAAGTTGCCCTTTCTTCCACCTGATGTCGTCAGAGCAAGAGAGGGAAAAGACTATATACCTGTTACAGGTTATGTGATCTTTGCAACCAGTGAAAGTGAGGCCACAATATCCTTGCCTGTTTTGGATGATGATGATCCTGAGAGATCAGAATCTGTTTTTGTGGAGCTAAGCAGTGTTGTTTTGATCAAGAAAGTTCAGGACCGGCCAAGTAAGTATCTTACATAAAACCTACAATTTAACTATGAAGGTTGGTATTTATATATAAAAGGAGAAACTGCAGCAAGACAAATGAACTCTTTACTTCTGCCAAGCTCTGTATAGTTAAGATAGCTCTTAGTTACCTGGCTTGTGCCTGTTGACTTTTATTTCCTTTGGCACACTATTTTATTGGAAAAGCATGAGTATTTCTTTATCCCTTTTGCATTGTCTTATGCAAAGTGCCTCAGGCCAAATGTGTTACGATATTTGTTTGTACACTAATATCTGCTTATTTAGCATTGTTTCTGGAAGTTCAGTAGTAGGAAATAATGCTAGCAATAAAGCTAGTTTTTTCAATTAAACTACAAAAAAGTCTTATTAAAAAAAGTGATGTAGGATTAGTGATGTGCTGCTTTCTTAGTGTTGACATTTTTTACTTAATTTCTCATTCAGATAAATTCAGATCATTACAGCCTGATTTGTGCTTCAGAGATTCTTGGCATGTCTAATTGCTGCCCTTGCTCACAGGGTACCATCAAATATAATTCCACTTGGAGTTGAAATCTTACTTATATTTGATCATATCAAAAGTAAAACTGAAATTATTGTGAACTGTATTGATCTTATTATTAGTCTTATGGATAAACAAACAAACAAATAAATAAATAAATTCACAGTACTTCATCTTTTCAAAAAAATTATGGCTTGTATACTCCACAGTATAGTAGAATAATGTTCAGATTTTCTGCCAGAACCTAATTTCAACACACCTATTTTGATGTGGTTTGTAGTTATGCTTTGTCCAATTGCAAAAAAGATAATTTTCAGGAAAACTAGAGACAGCTAAACTTACATGTGTGCCTACGAACTCTATAGATGTGAATAGTAAGCATTTCAGGTACTACTCACTAAGTTTTCTTTATATTTCAGTTATAAATTCTCCTCGACTTGGTTTAGTGGGTGAGACAATAGCTCATGTGATTATCAATGCCAATGATGATGCTTTTGGAACACTTCAGCTTTCAGCTTCGGCTGTGCGAGTTGCTGAAAACTATGTTGGACCAATCATTAACGTGACCAGAACCGGGGGAATATTTTCAGATGTTTCTGTGAAATTTAAAGCTATGCCAATAACTGCCACAGCTGGTAAGAAAGCAGAATAGTAGAATTTTGCAGCCTTTGTTAAAGCTGAAACAAGTGTGTAATGAATGCTCTGTTATGTAACAAGTATGAAGTATAAAGTAGTAAGGCGTTGACTGTGCTTAGCAAATATGAATCTAAGACCTAGGGGAAAGTTTATGCATTATCACTGGAGAACCTAAAAGTAAAATGAGGGAAGGAATTGGGCTGTTTGTTTACTTAGTTTGTTTGTTTAGCACATCACCACTTAAACACCCCTCTGGCCTCCACCCCCCAAAATGCTATAGTAGTATATGTAAAAATAGTGTAGTCCTGTGTACATATTTAAACCCATCATGAATTGCTTAGTTGAGCTTATTGGAGAGGAAGTGAGAGCTGGGGACTTAGCTGTAAAACAAATATGGAAAAATATATCAAAACCCAAAGAGACTTTTACTTCTGAAAATGGAATGTAAACTTCTCCAGTTGGTCTCTGCTATAGAGAAGGTACATAAAGAAAGGAGAAAAATTATGAAGTCTCTAGGATTACTTAGAGAGTTATAAATTGAGTGCGCTGTATTTCAGCTATGTGCAAACTGATTAGGTGATTGATACATGATCTGAGAACTTTTAATTTAATTTTTATGTAACAGAGTGTTACAAATGTGTAGCGAGATTTATGTCAGAGTATGCTTTCAATTAGTTTCTGAAGCAGAGCTGTGATCTAGTGTATCACAGGTGTTCCTTTAGACAGTTGAGACAAGGTTGCCTAAAATGAAGTCGACACATAAAAGGTGCCCTTTACTGAAAACTGCTTTGACAAGGTGCTTCTGTTTCACTTTTACCTCTTGGAAAGCAGGACAGCAATTTTAAATCAAAGATAGAAACATCTTGGTAGTGTGACCTTGTAAACAGTAGACAATAATGGACCTTTCGTAACTACCTCTTGGTCTAACAGTTCAAACTCTCTCTCTCTTTTGGTCAGCCAAGTTTTATTTTGATCCATCCAGACATCTAAAAGGCAACAGGACATAAACAAACAAACAAACAAACAAACAAATAAGAGTTTTGGGGTCTAATTATAAAGTAAAAGACTCCATAAAAACACAGAGAAATGCATGTATAAACAAAGAGAAAATGGGTATTAATGTTCACCACACTGCACCATAAAGCATTAATATTATCTGTGTTTTATTTTTGGGGGGTTTTTCATCTACAAATCTAGGTGAGGACTACAGTGTAGCTTCATCAGATGTTGTCTTACTAGAAGGGGAAACAAGTAAATCTGTGCCAATTTATATAATCAATGATATCAATCCTGAACTTGAGGAGTCATTTTATGTTCAGCTGCTGAACCAAACAACAGGAGGAGCCTTGCTTGGAAATTTGACAAGGGCAGTCATAACTATTGAGGCTTCTGATGACCCATTTGGATCCTTTGGTAAAGGAGTACATATTTTCTTTCTTTCATTAACATTTTTCCTGGGGGTTTGGGGGGGGAGCTGCAACTTGGCTGCTGAATAAAAACATTCAGAAGTTGAAATGTGGGTATAGAGAGTAAAGAAAAAGCTAAGATGAACTGAATTAAAACCCGTAATAAAGGAGGCTTTGGAGACTGAAAACATGAAATAATGGGGCTTTAATATAACAGAAGGATTGAGCCTTTTGGAGGCTCTGATTGTTGGCACCAAGCAGTAAAACAAGAGGCAACAGGCAGAAACTGATGCCCAGGAAGTTCACCTGAACATGAGGAAGACCTTTTTTACTGTGCAGGTAATGGTGCACTGGAACAGGTTGTCCAGAGAGGTTGTGGAATGTCCTTTAATGGAAACATCTAAGAACTGTCTGGACATGTTCCTGTGCCGTGTGCTCTGGGCTGACCCTGGTTGAGCAGGGAGCTTGAATTGGATAATCTACAGTGGTCCCTTCCAACATGACCCATTCTTTCTACTTAATATATTCCATGTTAAATAGTTATGATTTATTTCTTCAATAAGTGACATGAAATCTGGTGAAGAGTTTCTTTGCTGGGAATAATTATGAAATTATATTCTAAGACCTTAGAAATAGTTCATGTTTGGCCTCAAACGATAGGTGTATTGGATAGACTTTTTGGATGAGGGCTTAATTTTCAAGCTAATTTTCTCTGCAGATGAAAATATGAGTATTGAAAGTCTGCTTTTAGGTTTGAAAATGTGAGTATTAAAAGTCTGCTTTTAGGTTTAAGCATGATTAAAAGGGGTTTACCTATGCAAGTAAATGCAAGCAAGTAAAAGAAAACTCTGTACTTCAGAAACTAATATATTTACTTTTAATTTTGTTGTTAATGCACTACATCTCCCTGTGGTGTATGTCAGTTTTTCAGAATACTGAATTCACTGTGGAGGAGCCTGAATTTGGATCAGTAACCATAAATCTGCCAATAATCCGCAATGCTGGGACACTGGGCAACGTTACTGTTCAGTGGGCTGCTACCATTAATGGGCATCCTGCTGATGATGACTTGCAAGTTGCCCTGGGTAATATTACTTTTGCCCCTGGGGAAGCCATTCAGATGTTGCTGTTGGAAATCCTGGCTGATGATGTTCCAGAAGTAGAAGAAGTAAGTAGAGCAGTTATGTCTCTCTTGAACAGTGTGAGAGTTTTAACTTGTATAAGAAATGTGTGCAGATCAAAGCAAGAAATGTTATGACAGGAAGCTGCAACAAGTTCAGATTTTATTTTGCTTGTGATTATTTTTAGAAATGGCAAAAATTATTTAGCTGCATTATTTGTTCTTCTTCTTTTTCTTTTTGAGATTGTCCATATTGAATTAACTCAGGCCTCCAACGGTGGTGCTATCGGGTTAGATGGCATGGCAAATATTGTTATACCTGCCAATGATAATCCTTATGGAACAGTTTTCTTTCATCAATACTCATATCAAATTCAGGAGCCACTAGAGAGAAATTTGCTTGCAAATATATCAGTCAGGAGAAGGTCTGTATAATATTGGCGGATTTTGAATCTCTTTTTGTTGTTGTTGTTTTTGTTTTTGTTTGGTTTGGTTTTTGGTTGATTATTTTTTTCAATAATTTAAAATGTCACACCCTTTTACAGGTATTTACATCAATTTTCTTTTTTTCATATACATCATGTACATTCATATGCATCAGCTTTTTTCATATATATTGATTTAGAACTAGATGTCTGCTTGTTAGAAATGTATATGAAGTACAAATGTAGTAAATGTGTAGTGTAAACCCAGAGTACACTATATTCTTGAAGTTTTATTTTCCCTGGTAAATTGATAAGCCATTTAAAGATGCAAACCAGCCTGTTCATGTGATGTGAACTGGAGGACAAAATGTATCAAATGTTGTGTGATGGAAGACAAAAAGAAAAGCAGAACAGATTTTGCATGTGAAATATGGTATCCAGAGGACACCTCAGAGGAACAATAACAATGCTAAATCACAAAGGCTTTTTCTTCTTTGATGGTCCTAGGAAGACTAAGTTAACTCCTAGAAACAGATGTTTGCAAACATGCATACTTAATAGACTGCTACCCAAGCTATAAACAACCAAACTTGCTCTCCAAAAAATCCAGCTACTTGGTTATTCTGGTACTAGCTTCAAGGGAAGTCACTTTATTTAGCTATTTGTAACTTTTCAGCAATTCAGAAGGCATTAGTTGATTTTGTTAATTTTTATTCTTAACCCAGTAACATACCGAATATTAGACATGCTTCACCAGCTAACATAACATTTTTATTTTAATGTCTTTTAGTGGGGGAAGGTTTGGTCACCTGCAAATATTTTACAGCACTTCAGAGACTGACATTGTAGCTCTTGCCATTGAGCAAGGTGAGGATATACTGGCCTATTACAAGCCTCCTGTACAAGGAATTCCTGACCAGCCATCCAAGACCAGAGTGAATGTGTCAGCAGCAAGCAACCCACTGTATGCCTGTGCAACTCAGTGCCTAAAAGAACAAGCATGTTCAGCCTTTACATTTTCCAGTGACTCTGAGATTCCTCTCTGCCTCTGGCTGACAACAGAGATTGGGCCATTAACTAACATGTCAGGATTATGGACCTACAGGAAAAACATCAGCAGTACATCCATTCTGTTTAGCACACAAGCCATTGCTGGCAGTGATTACGAATCTATCACAGGACAGTGGGCCATCATGCAGGAAGGGGAAGAGTTTGCAAATCTCACAGTTACCATACTCCCTGATAGCCTGCCAGAGCTGGATGAAAAATTCACTGTATCCCTGTTGAAAGTTGAACTATTTAACATCTCAGCCAGCTTAAAAAATCAACCAACTATTGGACAGCCAAATACTTCCACAGTTACTATAATGATGAATGGGGATGCCTTTGGACTATTTAAGATCTATAGTGTAAGTCCCAATGCAACAGAGAAAGGTCTATATATTGAAGTGGAAGAGTGTCCTCAGGCCAGTGTTCAGCTCATGATAGACAGGACAGAAGGCAGCCTGGGACAGGTGGCAGTGGAATGGCGTGTTGTTGGTGGAACTGCTACCCCAAACTTGGATTTTGTGGGTGTTGGTGAGATTCTGGTGTTTGCTGAAGGTAAGGCTAGGTTTAGCATTAACTTCTCTTGTCTAAAACTAAAGAAAACACAAAACCAACACACACATAAAGGCCACAAAGGCTAAAAAAAAAGGGGGGGATGAAAAGTATAAATATTTTAAGTATTTTTAAAGAAATATTGCAGTGTGCATTATAAAGACAACATTTTTACTAAATAAATAACGAATTATATTGCTGAAATAGGTGTTGTATCAAAGATAATGAAAATGAGAAGCAGACCTAATTGGTCTTTTGTTCTTATCTTCTCAATACAGTACTAATTTTTAATGATATATCTTTTTTAGATTCTGAGATTGTATTGATTTCATAACATAACAGGATAGTTTCAAAATTTGCCAATAAGAAATGTCTATGTCAGGCATTATTTAAGCACTGTGAATATGACGGATGTATTTTGTATTTTCATAGTCTGAGATAATTGAGCAATTGTTTTGAAAACAATTTATGGGAGTGTAGTTTATTCCAGTGTTCATTTGGTTTGCTATATAATCTGAACTTAAATGAAGAGTTGCCAGGAGTGATTTGGAAACTGACATGTAATTATATTAGTGTTTATAAGTTTACTAAATCTATTTTCAAAATACTTTGAAGGGCAATGTAACAAAAAATATATGTATGGGGTAAACTGATAATTACTATAGGTTAGTCACATACAATGACCAATAGGATTCTGTTGCAAATCGTAATGTATTATAGAGACTGGTAATTGATTGTGTTTGCTGCTTACATTGTCATTCTTTGATATTCCAGAAGACATGTAATTTATACAATGACAGCCTACTTTAATGCATTTCCTGGTCCAGTAAATATATAGTCAAATTTCATGTACATATGTCTGTATGTGACATCAGAAAAAGGTATTCACTTGGTAATTCTTTTTACAATAATTAATTCCCCTTTTCTAACCAAAATTTGAAAGCCAGAGAACTTATAAAGTTAATAAGAATTCTAGGCATTCAGAAATTATGCTGACATTGTTAATTTCTATAGAGTATATTTAATAATTTTTAAATTACATTTCCTAATATAACATTTCATTAGTAATTGAATAAATTTTCATAATGACATTCTATATCTTCTAGACAGGTAAATAAGTAAAGAGTCTTCATGCCTTTTTTTATATTAGTTATTTTTTTACTACTAGAGTAGATGATTGCATCATTTTAAAGGTGATTTTCATGTGAACATACAAGTATGTATATGTTGTTCTACTTTTAGGTGAAACAAAAAAGATGATTACACTGACCATTTTAGATGATCCAGAACCAGAGGATAATGAAAGCATCATAATCAACCTGGTTCATACTGAAGGAGGGAGTAGGATTCTGCCCAGTTTCAACACTGTCACAGTGGTTATCCTGGCAAGTGACAATGTGGCAGGAATTATCAGCTTCCAGACAGCTGGAAGGTCTGTTATTGGTCATGAAGGTGGGTTCTGTGTGTTGACCACACTCAGTCTGATTAACATCAGCTTCCATTTTTGTGCTTTCTTTTGGTAACCATTCAGTGATTGTATCACTGTTCAGAGAATGCCAGCAAACAGAGAATAACCACATACTTAGCATGCAATTCTTTGGATTTTTAATTCTCGCAAACATAGCACTTAAATGAAATCTATGGAAAAGATGAATAGACCATTTCCAAACCCATATTTCATCATTTGTTCTTTCCCTTCCTTTTTCTGAAGATAATGCCTTGCTTCTATTGGCATTGCATTTCTAAGCTCCTTGTAGCATTTCTCATTCACTTATACCATATTCCAGAACTATATATAAACCCCCATCATACAGACCAATTGCTAATCTTAAGCAAATATTATCTATCATTGACTTAAAATTATTTTTCAATTATCTAGAAAATATTCCCACAGAAATAAAATAGGAAAAAATCTTCCATCTTTCTAAATTTTCTTTTCATATTTTTTATAGCAGCTCATTTTAGGAGTATGACAGTCTTGATGTCATCACTCAGTCATGACTTTTGACACTAATAACAGTTGGATGTCTAGTATCTAGCAGTGTTTTAAGAGAACAGGTTTCATGTTTTACCTAGAGTTGGTACAGTTCTTCATAGGACAGTAATAATACAAATGGTGACTGCTCTTGTTAGCCAAGATATTAGCTGGAATATCAGTGTATTGCAATCTCAAATTTTTCTGATGTGTAAACTGATGGGTAGAGAAAACTAACAGAAATTTTCTGTCCAAGAATGTATGCACTGAATTTTTTGTTGGAAGAAACAGTGTATCTCAAAAGGACATGGTCTGTTTTTTTCAGATAATGAAAGGACACCATAAGCTCTTGGGTTTTGTTTAGATACAGTTTGTGTTAATTCTATTGTGCCGTTTCCATCTTTTATTACTCCACATTAGTGGTTCTGATCTGCCTGACAAGCCAGCTGCATTCTGGCAGTCTAAGAACAGCTGTTAATAAGCCCAAGGAATTAATTCAAAGCATCTCATTCCCCAAGGTTATGAAGATGTTATACACTTTCCACTGGTTAAATATTAGTCATAGCATGCTGAAGCTGAAAGCTTTTATCTGGAGCTGAAATAGTCTACTATGTATAGTGTGTATATAGTGCTATAACTGATTCCAATTCCTTCAGCTTGTGAAAAACAATGCAGTGCACTGCATTATAGCAGAAAAAACAGCCAAACTAATTCACTTTGATTAAAAAAAGGAATGAGCTAAGGCCTTCATATGATTTCAGTGTTTTTACTTCATTTTCATTATCAAGTTTTTTCTTATGAAGACAAACATCAACATAAATCCAAATAGTGTTATCTTTTATATTTATTATGTTATTGAACAGTTTCTGTTAAGCAACTCAGTCTTTTTTCAGGCTATTTATATTATTTATCCCTGTGGGGAGGAAAGATTTGAAAAACTGAAGATTGGTGAAGAAACAAAAATAAGTTCATTTTAGAATTATTTTTACTTGAAGAACAGCCCTTCAGATGGGAGATGTTAGAAGATACTCAGTGTGAGAAAATTCAGGTGTTTGTGTTCACTCTGGATTGTTGGCTGTCAACCAAAAAGAAATTGATTTTTCTCACAGAAGATAACAGGATGTTGTTAAAGTCTTAAAAGCCTTTCCCATATACTTGGACCTCTCTGTAAGCATGGAAGGGAGTTAAGAGGGGTAGTGAACCACAGCCTGGTGAAGGATTTGTGCATTGTCCAGGCCTTTTGATATGTAACACAGTGCTCAGGCCTGGGCACTTTTTGCCCTGCTAGTATGGAATAAGTTTAGCAGTATTGGTGTCTCTCTTTAAAAAGTTATCTAATGGAATAAATCCTTTCTTCACACTTCAGCAGTGGATTATGGCTGTCTTGGTGTTACCTGCATATATTCAGTTCTCCCAGTCACCATGTTGAGGGCAGGGGCAGTATTTTAGTACAGGCAGAATGGGCAACAGTTGTGTGGCTATGACTGAATTGGATGAAAACACACTGCAATAGCTTGAAATAAGGAACAAGAGGAGAATTGATTAGGTCCCCTTCTCCTTGATAAAGGCAGAAATCTAAGGAGAGATTTAAAATGGTAAAATATTAAAAAAAACCAAAAACAAAATCCATAAGACAAAATAGGGAAATTAATTTCAATCTTCAGAGATCGACTTGTATTTTTGTTAGTATTTCTTACTGGATAGGAATAACAAGGATTTTGGTAAAGCTGGCTGAGCTTTACATGAGTCAGTAGCTGAGTACTGGAGAGTCTTTAATTGAGATTAATTGTACTTCAGGTTTCTTCTTGGTGCTTGGATTACAGTGTATCAGGGTTCTGTATCTTGAAGTATTTTACAGTCTTCAGTGAAAGTTAGTTGTATTACATAATGTTGCATTGAAATAACCTTTGTATATATTGTATATTCTGTGATGATACTTAAGTAATTATTTTCTGTCAAATATTTATTTTTTTGCAATGAATGTGCAAAATTCTCAAATAGGATAAACAGATATCAGGGCAGTGTTAAATGATATGAAAAATTAGCCTTAGGGAATCCGGTAAACTGTCAGTCTGTCTGACTGTAGAAGCAGAATTCTTGTGACATCAATAAATTTTGAATTCCTTTGTTCTCTTAGAACTAGTGTTAGGCAACTTAAAAAAAGGATTAAATTAAGTTTGAAATAATGAGACTGATAACATACTAATGCTACTTATTGGAAAATTGGTGTATAAAATTTTTCTTTTATTTCTTTGCAATTTTATTTTTCAGTTTCTTAAGGTCTTTTGAAGATTCTTATTTATATCTATCTCATTCATAGCCAATATATTGGCATCTCTCAATATTTCCTTACCAAACAGAGAACATGTCCAGAAAGTGATCAGGTTTTTTTCTGCCTGTTTTAGATATACAATACTGTCCTGCAGTATAATAATTTGGTGTTCTTTGA
Organism: Motacilla alba alba; assembly: GCF_015832195.1. NCBI lineage: Eukaryota > Metazoa > Chordata > Aves > Passeriformes > Motacillidae > Motacilla > Motacilla alba. Next base: position 25,972,206 of record NC_052046.1, read on the forward strand.
GTTACACGGTCAGTGAGAGTAGCTGTGTTGCTCAATTCTGTATGCCGTGGACTAAGAACATAACCTAACACCCTATCTTCTCTTTCCCTTTCACAGATGTATCTCAGAGTTTCTCAATAGGGTAGCTTTTAAGCGTGTACATAGCACAAACTAAAAGATGGAATTATACCAAGTTTTGCAACAGCAAAAAAAATTGAAGTCAATTTATAGCAATACTAAGAAAGTAATTTTCAGTCAATTGAGGATGGACCTAAGCTTACATGATTATTTCCAAGCCCATCAATATTATAAATTTCTGTGTATTTCATGTCCTTGAAAACTAATTCCACGCTTACGTACTGGCAAACTTCCATTCTGTGAACTGGGAAAATCCTCTAATGGAAATATATTGCATATTGCATAATTTTAGTGATGTTACCTGCTGATCAATTTCATATTAATATAATATGTAATTTTACATGCACATATTTAAAATATTTAATTTTATGCTAAATATTTATTTTGTATAAATGTATATAGATATTTCATACTTTATAATAATATAAAGTTTCTTAATTTTTTAAAACTTTTTGAAGAGTTCACTGTTTAAGTGACCATTTGCTTAAATATTGTAAATGTGGAAAAAATACCATAATTACTTCTTACAGAAGCATATTTTCATTTGATACTTATTATCTCTGAAATTATAATTAATTATTAAAAATAAATTGTTAATTAGCAAACATTGAAGTTTTGCGTCTAAACACTGTCCTTTTAAAATTATGATTTTTTTTTCTGGGTGTTTTCTAACATCCAGAAACTGATAAAATTTGAAAATTCAAACTCACATAAATGGAACTTCCAGGTAACTGCAAGCATTTTTACACATGCACTATTTGAAATCACAAGACATTGCAGATGTTAGGAACATATCTATTCCTTGCCAGTTAACTGCTGTAGAAAACTGTGTTAAAGCTGTGTGTAGAGCATTTATTCCGTGTGTAGTTCACAAACAGATGTGCATGTTTGTGATAGCAGTTATGCATATGTACCCGTTTCCTTTATATTTTGACAGTTCTTTCCGAGAATGAGCTAAATTCATAAAAACCCACGAGGTAAGAGTTCAGATTTGTGAGGGTTTTGTTTCAATATTTTAAAAAAAGGTAGTACATAACTACTGGGAAGCTCACTATTAAAAATATTAAGGTTTTACATAAAAAATACTTTAACTGTGATTCTTTATTTGTTTTGTTTTGTTTTCATTTTAATAATTGAATTGTAGAAGAAGAAATCCCAAAATACTGCATTTTGTCCTTTGTTCCTAGGAGAAAAACTGCAATTCCATGTTGTAAGAACTGCCCCAGGACTGGGAAATGTTACTGTTGAGTGGAAGATAGTTGGACATAACATACAACAAAATTTTGAGTACTTTTCTGGAATTCTCTTTTTTCCTGAGGTAAGTCCATAAGAAAATCTAATGGCTACAAAGAGAATATTGTAATTTGAAGTGAGCTGACAAAACAAGTAGGCTTTTAAAGCAGTCTTCCTTGTTTTGATATGATTAAACAGCAGGGAGTTTATAGTTTTCAGTATTTAACTTGACATTTCTTAAAGGTATTGCTCAAAATACATATACTCTGTACACTAATGACCAATCAGTTTATCAATAATGTTCATAGGGAATATTGAATACAACATTGCATGTCCACTTGCTGGATGACCATATCCCAGAAGAAAAAGAAGAATACCGGATCATCCTATACAACATCAAAACAGAAGGTATTGCAGAACTACAGACTGCTCTATCTGCTATATCTAAAATTGCCATTTAGTAGTGTAATAATTTTGTGTGTATGAAACCATTTTGGAAGTGTAGGACTATGAATATTGAAAATGTTGTAAACTATGCAAAATTTGTTAACGTTTTATTGAAACAGAATTGATGCTTTAGGTATACATATGATACAGGTGTCATGAAATAAATGGGTATTTTTTATCTTTTTAAACAATCTTCAATCTGTCTCTCTGATCTGTCTCTGAACTAGAGGAGGTTAGAATATTTTACTCTTTCATTGAAATTCTAATGATAAAAGAAGCATGAAACCACATCCCTTCAGAAATATCCTTTGTTAAACTGGAATTAGTGTCTAAACACCAAACTAACTTGACATAGTTTGTGTTGCTGATAGGTGCCTTGCCAACTTACCTTAATATTTTGTTTACTCTTGTAATCCTTCAGGATAAGTATAAAATCATACAGTTATTCATCAAGGCAGCACTTGTAGTAATTTCTTGGTAGAATGATTGAGAAATTGAATATAATTTCAACTTACTGAATGAATTATAATGGAACTTAGGAATTATAATGAATTCCTAAAAACACTTTTCTCTTTCCTTTTACAACAGAAGTAGTTTAGGGAAGTCTATATTTAGCACTGTCTCTTCAGATTTTCTCATTTCTTAATACAATCTTGAACTTTATACTTTTTACGTATACAATTTTTGTTATGATTGAATGTTCCTGTGCTTATTAAAGAATGTAATTACATATACATTTCACACAATCCATAAAATTCAGTGAGCATATAATATGTTTGGTTTGATTTCATTTGCAGTGTTACTGACTGTCATTTGTACATAAAAATAGCAGTAGTGTAAGACAAAACTTGATTTACCTAACACAATTAACTGTAGTCCATTGATTCTTTTGCAGGTGTTTCCCCTTCTGGTGCTGCTATTTTGGATAGTCAAGGATATGAAGCTGTTCTGACAGTAGAAGCTAGTGATGAACCACATGGAGTACTGAATTTTGCTTCTCCATCCAGGGTAGTTTTACTTCCAGAGGAAAACAAAACAGTTCAACTTTTTATTAACAGAGAATTTGGATCTCTAGGTTTGTATAACACCTCCAAGAGAAATTGAACTTTGTTTTCAAAATCATTAGACAAATGAAAGCCATGAGAGAGGGACTATAAATTCTGTATAACCTTGGATACAATTAATATTTTCAGAACTTCTAGGCTCCTTACTGCAGGCTTGAAAACTAAGTTTTAGTTAAAACTGGAGCCATAAACTTTAATTCCACAACAAGAGATCTGGGAGCTATGACATAGCTAGCTGGCTGTTAGGGTTGTACTTTTGTGTCCAACAAATCTGTCTTGTATTGTCTGTCCAGAAGAAATAAAAAAAAAAAAAAACATGAGAAAAGGAGCTTGTGTGGAATTATCATTCCCAAGACATCCCCTCTATAAACTTCCAGAATCTGACAGTTTAGGAATATCCCACAGAAAAAGTTGCACTGATGCCTCTGAATTCAGTTTATGCCTCTCCTAAGATTTCTGGGTTTTTTTTAATTCAATTTTTATTTTAAAATCAAATTAACTAGTACTAATTACAATAATGCAATGTGTGCCGAAATTTTTTTGTGTTTTTTTCCTGAGTATTTTGATTTCCATTGAGAGATAGCATACATAATCATTTTCTATTAACATTTTTAGTCTATATTTAGACTTCTGTTAAAATCTCTGATATTTTTTTTCTCTCTGTTTTGAGGTGAACAGTTGAAACAAACATTCAACATCCGGGCACACTGCAGATTTGTATAGAGGAATTTAAATGTCATTTCTTTGTTTTCCCATGTCTTTTTTAATGTCAATCAGTATGTAAATTACCTTTCAAATGCTACTTAGGAAAATATTAATATATTCTAAGTTTACATTGTAAATGTAAAATCTCTCTATTGAACTCCATCTTTATTTATTAAAATGAAGATTGTTTTATACCTTATTTTTTATTTCATACAGATTAAGTTTGAATTTCATTTGTCATTTTATGTCCAAGATCACTCTCTTTAAATTTGCATTTTGACTTACTATGGCAGATTCATGAGATGTGGCTTTGTAATAATAATAAAAAAAAGTCTAGCTTTCCCTCTAGTAAAATTTATCAATGTGTCCTGTAATTTTTATTCTCTATAAACATCTATGTCAGTCTATCTGGGAAGGAAACTAAATTTAGAACTCTTCTTAGAGCCTTTCTTAGACATCAGTCGTTCCTGAAACACTCTACTTCCCTTGACACCAAACCTGGTATTAATAATACATTAGATGTCCCAGGTATGTAATGTAATATTTGCAGTTCACAGCACCTCAAATTTATGAATACATTGGGTCCTAATGCTTTCTGAGTCCTGTGATCCTGGACAAATTATTAAAGGCTGGAATGAAAGAAATAAGTCCCATTGGTTTCAGATTAGTGTTTTAATCCTCTGGTTTGTAGTTAGGCTTTCCATTTTTTCAGTGAGCATTTGGTATCTTTTCTTTGTCTATTCTAGTGAACATTACATAAGAATTTTTAAAAGGTGGGTTTTTTTTGGTCACATTTTAAACAGGTGCTATCAATGTTACATATGCCACAGTTCCAGGATTGCTCTCCTTAAGTAATCAGACAGAGGGGACCTTGGCTGAACCAGGAGCTGATTATGTAGCTGTTTCTGACTCAGTGATTTTGAAAGAAGGAGAAACATCAGCTGCCATAAATGTTACTATTCTTGAGGTAAATTCTATACCCTTTCACTTCATACTTATTGGTATGACAGTTGAAAAGGAATATTGTGGAACCTGAATCTTGCATGCTGTATTATTTGAAGATACCAGTTTCATGGTAATTTAGAAAGACTGCTTTGGTCATTAATGGCAAAATCACAGAAAGACAAATAATAGCAGAAGACATTGCTACTTATAGTTATGTGAAATTTACCTCTCTCATTATGGCTTTATTTTCTCATATTCAGATCAGTGTCATTCATTGCTTGCTACAGGCTCTTACTTTATCAGTGGTTGCTATTTGTGCCTTCAGAATTAAGCAGAAATCTATTCATATCTAATTCAGTGTCACTGCAGTATTTTCCATTAAATGTAATGTTTTGCTTCATAATTTACATTTTATGTAAAAATGTTCCAGGAAAATGGAAACATAAATTAATTCTAATGTTGCTATAAGGTTACAGACTTCTAGTGTGTTGTTTTTTGAAAAAATCTGTGATTGTTTCTTAAAGAAAATGAAAAGAGAATATCCTGGATTTGTGTTTTGTAGGATGATGTACCAGAAGTACAAGAATTCTTCTTGGTTAATTTAACTTCAGTGGAACTTATCATGAACCATTCAACTTCCTCCCTACCTAAGCTGGGTAAAACAACTTACAAACCATTATAATTAATTTTATTTTTATATCAATTGAACTCACATTATATTACTCTGGCATATAATTATTCTGCTTGCTACTTCCCAAATAAGCCAAAATGAGACAAGGTATTCTGCAAGAAACATTGTAGAACATCAAATGTAGTCATTATTACACTGGTTTCTTACTTTTTAAAGCTCTTTAAAAATTATAAGACAATTTTCACAGAGGAGTTATTTAGTAATTACCGGTTGGAGAACACAGTTATCTCAAAAGTTGTGTTGGCAAGCTGTTAATGTGATTTTAATTTCCAAGTAAATTACAGAAACAAATATGTACAAAGAATTCCTTCAAGTAGTTCCTTTGTTCACTCTTTCAAAAGTATCTTTTTATTATTTTTTATCAGATTTACTTTTAGGAGTCATGATCTACTGTGTTCCTACTCTACCACAGAATTTCATTAATAGCTTGCTTATTGAGTTCTTTCTGCTGCTGAACTCAGTAGCACAGCTGCCATTGGCTTTAAAGATAATTGGGTTATCCTGTGACACCAGTGATAATTATGCTGATTATTTCTAACATCTTCTATGACTCTTTTTCCCTTTCTTTGCATGCGTATTGAAGTGACACAATTAATTCATTACAGACTGAAAGGTAACTTGCAAGACTGATTGCTGTTGTATAGACATTGAGCTGTGATTAGTTGAGTCTAAAATTTAAAACATAGAAAGAGTAACATTGAAGTATGAAGAATTTCCTGATTTTAATTTTTCTGAGTGCCATATAATCTTAACTTCTGCCATAAGTGGTTAGCAGTCTGAGTATGACCATTTGACTCTGATGTACTTAGGAAGATCAGATAATAGTTTTAATCCGTGAGGCAAAATTTTGTCCTCGTTATAAAATGTCACAATTAATTCTGTTGCCAGACTTTTTTCTGATCTTGTTTTCCCTTTTTGTGTATTTTCTTTGTTATGATGGAGAATTCAAATTCTTGTTGGTGTAGTACATTTGTTTAGGGTTTAGCAATCCCATATTCCATAGAAAACCTTTAATATAATTCTAGGTATCTAATATCAAAAGTGATGGGTGTCCTGCACATGATACTGATACGCAGTTAAATTGTACTCATCTGGAATATATCATAAATACTGTCCCTGTCTTAGCCATGTGCATGCAATATGTGATGTTGGTCTGGGATGTCTGTGACATACAGTTAAACACATGGAACTTAAGTGATCTTTATTTCTGATCTGAGACTTCATGGATATGGAACAGAAGCAGGAAATATAAAGAACAGTTCTGTTTTCTTTCATGCTGTTCTTGCTCCATCCCATCATCTAGAACAGGTGGAAGAGAAGGCCCAACTCTAATACAAAAGTGCAAGGACTTAAGAAAAAGAAAAATGTTTGATAGTTGAAAATGATGAAAAATAAATAAATGAACTTAGTGGACAGAAGAAAGAATTAAGATAGGGTAAAATGGCAGGAGGTCATCAGGAGAGAGGAGAGATGCCAGATACGAAATAAGAAGTCTGATGTTGAAGGCAAAGTATTATAGATCTTGAGTGAGTTGATCAGACTATGACATCATGAGGGAAAACATCAGTTAGGAATCTGAGGGGTTTATATGCACTGTAATCCCTATGGATTTCTAAATGTTTCTGCTGTCTGTATAGAGGTGTAACAGCTGCTGTTCATGTTCATCACTATCTCATAGTGTCAGGTTTGAATTCAAGGCAGTGATCTTTTATTAAGTTTTATCGGATTTCATAGAAATCTCTCTGATGAATCTAAAAATAGTATACTTAAAACACATTTAGTGGAGTCAATTTATTTTGTAGAAATTGTCAGTCTTAATTTCTTTTTAATTTTTAATAAAATTAAATTGACGTAAATTGAGGTATTCATGTGATGCTGTTTAAACAAAATAAGGCATTATTTTCTCAGAAGAATCAAGTTCTGACTGTCAAGTTCTGGTCTGTAAAATTAGTGAAAATTGCTGGCATTAATCTATTATTCCGTATTTTCACAGGGCAATTCATGCAATAATCTTGCAAAGTTATTGTGAATATACATCTGTTTTTATGTATTAATAGAATCTTACAATACATAAACTAACTAAAAGGAAATTAATAATTCTTTTTTTATAGCAGAATCTGTGGTGTGTACCATTAAGATTTATTATCAGGCACCGAAACATTATTATGAGATTATATACTGGATCATTTATTATTCTTTTTTACTCATTTTTTCCTCCAATATTCAGAATAGCACTGTCTGCAAAACATTAAATATCATCATAAGAAAAACAGACAGTGAATTAAGACTTGATGAATTAAGACTTGATGAAAAATCTTGCTTTTGTCATTTTCTGCTTTTTCTGTGCCATGAGTTTTCTTCAATTTTTTTTTTTTTTAATACATTAGATGTAATGGTGGTAATTCAAGGCCCAATGTTGCAGTTCTAATAGTAAGCTAGTAAGGACAGATTTTCTTCAAGCCTTTTCAAGTATCCTGTTCACTTCATTTTCTCCTCCACATTTTGGAAATGGAAAATTTTTTTTTCTTCTACAAAATTAGTAAAGATAGAAAGAAATGCTTCTGTTATTCCTGAAAATAATGAAAATTAACTCTATTGTTTTTACATACTTGTCTTTCTGATTTTCCTTTTAGATGTGGAAGGTTTAGCTTCTCAAATTATTATTGATGCTAATGATGGAGTAAGCGGAGTAGTTGAATGGGAAAGTACCAAGTAAGTCTTGTCACCTTGAAGAACTCCCTATGGGAGTTAAAGATTAGTGTTGCCCAACTATTTTCATTTCCAGTTAACAGTAAAACTCCTATTAACAATAGATCTTTGAGCTGGCAACATATTATTCAGTTCAATGGAACTGGAAAGATAGTGCCCACACTAGAAACCAACATTTACAGTATATTTACTCAGAAATCTCATGCTGCCATGTATTTATTTTCACTATTGTCCTTTGGTATTGTGGACTTCCATCACTCCCTCAAGCCTCCATCCAGTGCCCCAGCGTCTGCATCCATGTAAGCATGCACATTGACATCTCCCAAATCTTTTTCTCTGATTTCCAGGAGCTAGGAAAAAGGCATCCATGCTCATAGACAGGCTTAATCTAATTCAAGTCCATTTTGATAAGAAAAAAAAAAGGTATAATGGTTGCATTAGACAAGTGGTAATGATGCTTTACTGTAATAGTGACTTTTTCTTAAAAGGTAGAGGGGATGATTTTAAGTGAAAATATATAAATTATCTACCATCTTATTAAAAGAACATGCTCAGTGAGCACTGAGAATTTGTCTTGGTTTTTGTTTTAGTTTTGAAGTTAATGAAACTCATGGGAATCTGACCATAATGGCATACCGAAACAAAGGATCTTATGGAAATGTGTCTGTGTTTTTTTATACCCAAAATTTGGAGGCTCAACTGGGTTTGGATTTTAATGTGGTCTCAAGGGTAAGAAGCAAATTTTAAATCTAGTAGTTTTCATTTCTTCAACTTCCTCAAAAGAACATCATCTCATTTATTCTGCAGAATGGTCACTAGTACAGCTAGATCTCTCAACTTCTTTCAGTTGCTCTGATCATCTGCATAGAGATAGATTCAGTCATCTTATTTTAGTCTTTCTTGCTTAGTACTAAAGCATTTTTAAATATAAGACACATTTTAAACTTTGAAACATCTATTTCAAATAGAATTTTGCTTAGACAAGAGAATATAAGATTTCATGTAAATTTAAATATTTTTTGCAAAAGGACTTTCAAAGTGAATTGTTCTTGTTTGTCCTCACTCTACAATGTGCTAAACTATTTAACTGTTTTGCTTCTTTTTCAGTCAATTTATAAGGGACATAGAAATGACTCTTCTTGCCTCTTCTTTCCTCCTTAATTTAAGGCAATTCTGTTTAACCTCAGTTTAAAATTTCTGTATGCATTATCAGCTATTGAATATTCAATGCTTTCTGTGTTTCAATGCTAGACTCTTTTTTTTGCTGATGGAGAAAAGAATAAATCTGTTGTTGTTGTGATTTGTGATGATGATATTCCTGAAGGTGTTGAGAAGTTCCAGTTAATTTTAACGAATCCCTCATTTGGCCTGGAATTAGGGAAGAATACAACAGGTAAAACTTAGTTTTGATGTTCTCATTCTTCAGAATTATATCTCAGTCACATTAATTTCATTCTTCTGAATAATCATGTTTTAGAAAACACCAGTGTAAATTATGGTAAATTATAAATCTCATTTGGAAAATTCTTAAACATCACTGTGAAAAATGTAAAACCAACAAAATAATATGTAAAATAAGGAATCAGAAAGCGCTAAAGCTGGATGTTTTAATAAGAGAGTCTGGATTCTTCCTTTCTAGAAATCTTCCTAGATAAAGCAAAATACTTATATATTCTGTTAAGTAGTATCAGGGATATAAAATGATACAATTATATTAAAGAAACAATGGATTTTTGTATGTATTTGTTTATCTGTATATGTGTACAATTATATTTTACAATTTTAATTAAAACACATTTCTATTACTTATTTTTCAAAAGCCACAATCACTATTTTTGCTAATGATGATGGACATGGAATTTTGTCATTCAATAACAGTGATCACTTCTTCCTAAGAGAGCAAACAGCTCTCCATCTGATGGAAAGTGTTGCAGTATTAAATATTATTAGAGAACCTCCTCAGGGAATATTTGGAACAGTGTCTCTTCAGTATCTTGTAAGTGAAATTAATTCTTCAGAGCCATCAGTGGATTTGACCCCTTCTCAAGGATACATTGTGCTGGAAGAGGGAGTCAGATTTAAGGTAATATAGCAGTTATAACACAAAAAGTGAAGAAGGCTTTTTTTTTAAATAATTTTAAACATTTCAGCAATGTTTGTGTTTTTTCATGTATTAATTTTTTTCTTATGTTTTCCTTAATTCTCAGAATAAACTGAGCTGTGGGAGTGCAGAAAAATTGAATATGCTTTTCTGTAGAGATTTCTTTCTTTATAATAGTTCAGATAAACTGAAAACAATATAATGGGTATATAGTATGATGTGTGTACAGGATAATTTATTTATATGTGTTTAGTATGTAGCTGAAAGATAAACTTTGACATGCAGTCATAATTTTCTACTGTAAATAATTACGGTGTAATTAAAAATACTATTCCTTTACGTGATCTGAACTGAAGAGAGTATGCTGCAGCAAGTGAAAAGGTGAACAGTTTTCAGAGTTTTAGAAATTGAAAATTACTTATTTTTCTGGCAGTATTAATCCCACTTCTTCAGTACTGTCCCCACAAGAATTTCAGCTAGAAAATGAGCTATCTTAAGTGTATCAATAACAGGTTAGTATATCATGGTAGGGGGTGTGGAATCTGAAACAAACCTTTCTGGAAATGCTGGTTTTCAGTTTCTGAACCTAAAATGCATTTGACACCTCAGTGATGTCCAGTTTAGCAGATCTGTGAGGCGTAGGGGGTAAAAGATTTCTCAATACAATCTTTAAATATGGTTTATTGAAGAAGTAAATAGAGATCTAAAATGTTGTAAGCTCTATTTTAATTCCAGATCTATCATCACTAAATAATTTTTCTAAGGCAAAGCTACATGTACTACTGTAACTTTCACCTCTTTGGGTAACCACCTTGACTGAGCTGTGATTAGGTGGCTGTATGGGGACTCTGTTACCAAGGAATGTGTGGAGTAAGCACGAAACAAAAGTATGAAAAAAGGATCAAAACCTGTTACATTTCAAAGAATCTTAAATAAATGTAAAGAGGGGAAGGGAAAAAATAAGAAGAACGTGGCTATGCTCGTGCTAGTGTTGCACTAATGGAGGCCACCAGAGGGATTACTTTAGAACCCCAACCTGAACTATTTAGGCCTTAATCCTGCCTTTTCCAGTTCAAGAGCTGCTGTCGTGCTGCCCTGCTGTCCAGAGCTGTACAGAGAAAGAACAGAAACAGCAGCATGGCTTGAATAACATTGTCTTTGTTAGCTGTCAAGTCTCAGCAGTTTTCTATGTTTGTTTCTTGTCAGACACTGCATATTTCTGCAATCTTGGATGAAGAACCAGAATTGGATGAGCACTTTATTGTCACCCTGTTCAATCCAACTGGAGGAGCCAGACTAGGCACCAGAGTGAACACTATGATTACAATATTACAGAACCAGGCTCCATTGGGGTTTTTCAGCATCTACCCAGTTACAAATAGGTACTGAACCTTGATTTAATTAAAAAGAAGGTTTTTTTTCATATTCATAGAGATGGTTTCCCTTTAAAAAAATTTATGAATCCAGTTGTAAAATTTATGATTTTAAAAATGACACTATTTGTCAAATATCATTACTGCTATATGGAAGAGCAGAAAAACACCTAAAATGGACTATTAGTCATTAGAAATGTTGATTTCTCTGTGCATTTTTCCTTGAAACAGTACTTATTAGTCTCCAAATATTTCACTAAGAGTAATCAATATTACAAATTCCAAACCATACACCAGTGTCCCAGGAATCAGAAATTTTCTAATTTACCTATTTATTTAAGCTTGTGTAAGATACATCCTAATTCAGGGCTTTTTTTTCAGAACCAAATGAGCCAATCTTACTTGGACAAGCTCAAGAAGTGGCCCTTGAGAATCTCATGAGGTTTAACAAGACCAAGTGCAAAGTGCTGCACCTGGCTCAGAGCAACCCCCAGTCCAGGCTGGGGGATGAACAGATCGAGAGCTGCCCTGCCCTGAAGGACATGGGGGTGCTGGTGAGGGGCTGAACATGAGCCAACCATGGGCACTTACGGCCCAGAAAGCCAAATGCATCCTGGGCTGCATCCAAAGCCCTGTGGGCAGCTTTGGAGGGAGGGGATTCTGCCCCTCTGCCCCACTCTGGTGAAACCCCACCTGCATGCAAGGCTGCCTCCAGCTCTAGGGTCCTCAGCACGGGAAGGACATGGAGCTGTTGGAGCAAGACCAGAGGAGGTCACTCAGTTGATCAGAGGGATGGAGCACCTCTGCTCTGAGGAAATGCTGAGAGAATTGGGATTGTTCAGCCAGGAGAAGAGGCGGCTTTGGGCTGACCCAATTGCAGCCTTCCAGTACCTAAAGGAAGCCTATCTGAAAGTTGGAGAGGGACTTTTGGCAAGGGCACGTAGTGACAAGAGGGAATGGCTTAAAACTGAGAGACAGTAGGTTTAGATTAAATATCAGGAAGAAATTCTTTACTGTGAGGGTGGTGAGGCACTGGCAAGAGAAGCTGTGGATGCCACATCCACAGTAGGTGTTCAAGGTCAGGTTCAATGGAGCTCTGAGCAACCTGGTCCAGTGGAGGCTGTCCCTGCTTATGGCAGGAGGGCTGGAACTAGATGATCTTTAAGGTTCTTTCAACCCAAACCATTCTATGATTATATTAGTCTATTATACAGAATGAGGTTTTCGGAAATCATTCAGCTTTACCCATACATTTGTGTGTTAGATTTCAGACTGGTTTAAGATTTTGTTGAATTTTCCATGATCTTGTCAAAGTCTTGTGTGAAGAAACATTGGGCAACCTTAATTAGTATTAGCCCACCACAGAGCAAATCCAGTATTTTCTTTTCATTGCATATTCTGTGCTGAAAATGTACAGTAAGAATTCTATTTTTATACTGTAAAAATAATGCTTGTTAAAATTTATTTTCACAATTCTCAAATTTAGGACAAATATCTTCACAGTTGAAGAAGCGAACACTACAGTTTATTTGAAAGTTTCACGGAGTAATGGGCTCAACGTATCTGTGAGTGTTGAGTGGGAGACATTGTCGGATACTGCATTTGGCATCAGTACGTTCACTTTATCAAGAGCATCTGTTGCTGTTTTCAGAGTGAAGATAGCTACAGAGTAACCAAACATACAGGAGATATAACTTTGGAATGAAAATTCACTTATAATATTCCTATGATATCAAAATTTATCAGATAAAAGATCTTAGCTGCTTAAGAGTCAGTTTGTCATCAGCCACTGCTGCCATAGTTTCAACAATCTGTATTGCTCTTCCTGTTGCTTAAATATTTTCACAAGGCCTTTGATTTATAAATTTGTTCTTTACTACTCGTAATTCTAGATTTTTCTAAATATAAAAGACACTATTTTCTGTAAGTGTTGAATGACTAGGTGGTTTAAGAATCTTATTGCCATGACTACTTCTTATGATGAGAGAGAAAATGAGCATAAACACATTTTTAGTTTCTTTGTCACTTTTTTATTTTTTCTTATCTAGTTAATTTTCTCACTACCTAAATTCCAAACTGAGTCACTCTGAATCACACTCGAATTGCCTGTGTGTTGTATTGCACATGGATTCTTACATCTATGTGTCTTCCATATGTAATAGTAATATGTGAGAAATTAATTTAACTTTAACTTAATTTAACTCTCAGTACAACCTCAGTGCTACACCTTTTCCATGCATTTACATGCACTTATACCAACTATTTAGAAACAACTCGGAATATAGATTAGGTATTTAGATCATGGTGCTAAAAATTTCAAGATTGTGGGTTTGACCATTGTATGAGCCACTCACTTAAGAGCTGGACTTGATAATCCTTGTTAGTCCATTTCAACTCAGAATGTTCTGTGATTTCTGATATTAGATTTGGTTATCACAAATAAATAATGAAAATGATGTTGTAAAAGACCGTAAAGATAAATACTTTTTTCTTATACTGTATTGCAGGGGATAGTATCAGTGTTTTGTCTGTCGTGCAAAGCTTTGTGGAAGAGTCAGCAGCTAGCTGGTGTTTCTTTGCATTGGAAAAAAACCTGTATGGTGTGCTGTTGCGTTCACCTCCAGCTGTATTTTCTACTCTCTACCAGTGGAAAGGAGTTTTTGTTGCCATCGAGGTAAATGCTTGCTTACAGACACCAACCATGCTGCTTAATAAAACCTTGATGTTTCAGTTCTACGTTTTTGTTCCTCTCTCAGAATTTCACTATGTGGAATCCTAAAAGCTGTGTGTCTTTCCAAATCCATGCCTCTCCCTACCTTGTGATTACTCATGGAGGAAGCAGACAGGGAGCTTCCAACAGCAGTGTATATGCATTCATGCCTGGACGCAAACTGTTGAAGGTAAATCTGTGTTACTTAAAAATTCATTAAATAATGGGATTAGAAAGGACTTTGTGAGGCCCTTCCGTTCCCCCATGTTTTGGGAAAAAGGATTCTGTTTTCAGTTTGGCAACTGTGCACTCTGCATAAGTCAGTGATGTAAGTTATTGTCCTGGCTTAGGCCAGGGCAGTGTTAATTTTGCAGTAGCCAGGAGGGGGTATGTCTGGAGCCCGGAGGTTATTCTATACCAGCTCATGTCATTTTCTGGGGACGGGGGAAAGGGGCCCTCCTGGGGGTTAGGGTAGTGTGGGCACAGTTCCCCTATTGTGCATAGTGAGCATTTTCACATGAGAATTTTGCCTCTCTTGTACCCTCTGCTATTGTTATTGTTGCTTTTACCGTTAATTTTCTTATCACATTGCTGTTTGCAGTAAATTGTCCTTCTCTCAACCTGTGATCTTCACCTTTTGTGCTTCCAATTCTCCTCTCCATCTGACTTCAGGGGGGAAAAGCAAGAGGCAGTATGGTTTGGAGTGTTTCAGTAGGAACACTAAACTGAGAAATACCATTCCTAAACCATGACAGTTATTACAACTTTTTGTTTAATGTTTTTTATAGTCATATTTTGAGGGAGAGATAAAATTACCTTGGAAGTGAAGAAAGAAATCATGGAGTAAGGAAGTCATAGAGCATTTTCTTAACAATGTACTACAACTAATATTAATTTTGTAAAATGACCCATATATATTTTTAAAACTATAAAATTGCACCTATGACAATTTGTACACATTATTTTATATATATTTTATGTGTTTACAGTTTTTAAAAAATATGTGTGCATATGTATAAACTTGAACTGATTTCCAAATACCTTTTTGCCATATTTTCCTTGTAGCTACAGACCCTCTCTATTTTGGATACCACACTTGTCAAACATTTTGCTGTGGATGAAGAAGACTATTTGGTTTTTGTGAGTGATACCACTGGTTTTAGTTCCATTCAGGTTAGAACACACTTGTCTTCATGGCTTTGATGTAGATGGTTTGATTAGTTTTCAGTTTGAAATATGAAGGAAATATAGATAAAAAAGCAAGTGTATATTCCTGAAAAATTTGTTATGTTTCTATTCTAGATTTATAAGACATAAAATTCTAGACCTGTATGACTGTAACAACACTCCTTACATTAACATGTAATGTAGACTTGGTTTGGTTATAGTGCTACTGTCATTTCTGTTTTGAAGTCTATTACTATTAGTATTATAGTTAAATAACTATAGGAATAGAAATAGCTTCTGACCATAAACCAGTTCATCTGAAGAACAGGCACAGGCGCTTTCAGTAAGGTAGTTACTTATAGTTGCTTATCAGTGTGCTTCCACCATAATGTAGGATCCACTATAGAAATGAAGAATTTAGTTAATTACAGGTCTCTCCAATTTTTTATCAATACACTTAATTTCTTTTTTCTTAGTGCTTGTTATAAATACATAATAAAATACATATCCTATTTTTGCAGGTTTTCCAGTGGAATAAAGATATATTTGTGCTGCATCATCAACTCCCACTTTACAAAGCTCTGAACATTGCCTTGTTTCCCCGAGGAGGCATTATGTACTTACTAGTTTCTTTGTCAAATACCAGCCAGAGTGTACTCTTGTACCAATGGCTGAATAATGAGTTTAGGAATCTTTGTCAGTTACCAGCAAAAGAAATAAAACATATGGAGGCCTGGACTTCTGGATCTGATATATATTTAATTGTTGCAAAAGGTATTTTAGCAGAAAACAAACACTGAGTTTGATAAGTATATGCTAGCTAGCTTGTTTGATAGCAAAGGTATTTGGAATAAAAGGGGTTTAGATAGAGATTAAAATATTACTAGTGGATGACAATTTGCTGAAAAGGATCTTACCAAAATAATCTCTGTTTTGTCCTTCAGAAAATGAAAGCATTGTGTATGTTCTTAAATATTTATGAAGCTAATGAAATATTTTCCCAATAACAATAGGGAATAATAACTCTATTCACCTAGCTGCTAATGGCACCCTTTCTAAGCTTTTCTGAGCTTTGTTATATGCAAAGAGCATTGTTCAGCAAAGTACCTTTTTATTACAAGTATGACACTTTAGACATTGTTTTATGTCTGCATTCCTGTAGCCCTTTAAAAGTGTATATTGCAGTCCATAGGTTTCTTTGCACTTGACTGTTGTCTGCTGGGTTTTTTAGTGTTCTTATATGTGAATGTGTGCAGAAAACCCCTTAAATTATGTCATGGAATAAATCATCTAATGGGAAATCATGCTATGGAGTTATGCAAGTAAAAAGGAAGATACAATCACTGGTCTCACTTTGTAATTAAAGCTGTCAATCTCTGCCTTTGAATGGCCACCAGTGTGTGATTTATTTAACAGGTAGCAATATAATGTAGGTTTTGTAATTTTTCCCCCTTTGTAGAAACTGGAAATTCTGAAATTTTCATATGGGAGACAGGGCAGTCTACCTTCAGACACTTTCAGTCTCTTCCAGTCTCTGCTGTAAGAAACATCCATGTTTTCATGCCTCCTTCAGGTTTAGGTAAGATTTTGTTTATAGTACTGGAATTGAAGAAATATATGCATTCAATTTTCATATTATTTGTAAGATTTTTAAGAGATACTTTTAAAAATTGAGCTGCCAAGGAAATTTCTGATATTAAAAGAAATGTTAAATATATCACTGAATATTTCTTTTTTTCTCTTCCTTCTTAATGTAGTTCACATCCTCCTCTCTGGTAAGGACACCACACCACTGTACTCCTGGAACTCGGAAGGGAACCAGTTCTCTCTGATGTTGGAAGCCCCATATGCAGATCATATAACTTTCACTACTGCATGGTCTCTGAACTCCAGCAAAAGTTTGATTGCTCTTTCCGTTGAGTCCAGCTCCCAGATTTATGAGCTGACAACTATCTCCAACCAATCAGATTTTATACCTAGGTAGGTTTTTTTGGTTAATCTCCCAGCTCTTGCATTCCTTTTTCTGTGGTAGTCTTTTTGTTAGAGTGGAGACTGCTATAGACGCCTCTGTGTGATGTGTTTATTAACACTAAAGAGAATTTTTCACAGGTAGCCTTAGGATAACCTGAAGCCAAACTTCTCACAATTTGCCTTAAAATATGTAATAAAAGGACTTGTAGTTAAATTGGATATTGAAGCTTTTATTTAGGATAAATTAAATTACATTACATTAATAAGAAATATCAGTTACTATATGTTCTATTGTAATTAAGAAAAAAACCAAACCCAACACTAACCCCACAACCTTTAAACCTCATTGACTTACTCAGAAATATAAACAACAATTTCAGTGTCAAAAATGCTCTTCAAATTTTCAGTAGTGCTTTCATAGTTTATTAATCATATCCTCAGTTTATAATTACTTGGTGTGTTTGTTTGTATGCTAGTTCAGGTGAATTGATATTTGAGCCTGGGGACGTGGAAGCTGTGATAGCAGTCAATATCCTGGATGACATCATTCCAGAGGAGGAAGAATGTTTTCAAGTGCGTCTGAAAAACCCTAAAGGAGGTGCAGAAATTGGTGTCCACAGTTTCGTTAACATAATTATTTCTCCCAATGATAATGCCTATGGAGTCATTGCCTTTGCCCAGGTAAAACTTTTAAGGTAAATCATTAAAATATGTATATATAATTTCTGAATAACAGAAACAAAAATACTAAAATTGCATGTGACAGATTCTTTTTCTAAAGTCTTGTAGCAACCTGAGACTGAATGGCTTTGACTTCCGTTTAACATTGTTACTTGGTTATATAGATGACAGGTAATAGAACTCAGTTCCAGTCTGTCCCTGTTATGGGGTTTTTATAATCCCCTTACATTTAGAATAACCCATTATTTTATCAGTTTTATTTTGCAGCAACCTAAAAAATTAGTTATCAGATGGCATGTATGATATCATCATAGTCTTTATTGATTGGTTAATCAAGGGAATTAGGTAAAGATTATTTTCCTCTAAAATAGTTATGCCACAGGATGAGCCCATCAGCCTGAACAAAATAAAAACTTTGGAGAAAATGTCAGACTAAAGGTATTATTTGGAGTTGTTGATTCTTAAATTATCAAATATTTTAGAAGTTATGTAAACAGATATGTTACTAAATGCATAATGAAGATATAAAACATAGAAGAATCATCACTGAAATGAAACATTTTATCTGGACTTGTGTGAGGCTGATGAATATTAGTAAAGTAACAACAGTAAAAATATGTCTGTCTTGAAAGTCTACATGTTTATCTGCTTCACATGATTTGGACATAAAATAATGTACCAAAAAAAAAAAACTAACAAAAACTGTTGAATTTTTGCCTTAGGATGAAGAGGTCTGACATTTCAAATTCTTGTGTTTATGAAATTTGGACCTGTTGAATATTAAGTTATAAATATTTAATCAATAGACTTGCATTTAGCTGCTTAATAGTAGAATAATTTATTGGAGCCCAATGTCTCTGTTCCCCTTTGAATATCCTATCCCCTAAAGAAACTTCTATTTTTAAGAAAAAAATGCTTTGGTTCTGCTGCTGTGTGTTTTCCAGAGTTCTTTATTTAAGCAAATTGAAGAAATGGAACAGGACAGCTTGATCACCCTGAATATCGAACGTTTAATAGGAACATATGGACGAGTTACAGTAGAGTGGATCACTAATGGGAGCATAAGTGATGTATTTCCAGCTTCAGGAATGGTATTTAATAATATCACTATAATTGGGGAGGCACTGACTGTATTGTCTCAGACAATAGAAAAAGATGTACTGGGTGAGAAGGACGGTACATGTTAGATTGCCCCAGTTTTCTGTTAATCCCTGCTTCCTGGCCCTTTCCTGTGATTCAAAAGTTTTGTGCTTCTGGCTGGCACAAAATACAGCAGTATCACCTTTACACTTCTAGAATATGATATTGCGATGCTGTCCAGGCACAGAAGATGTGTATCTGTAATACCCTATTCCCATCTTCCTTTCTTCCTGCTGTGAGATTCAGTTACTATGTCAAACTGTTTGCATAGGTGGGAATCTGGGAATGTTTGCTCTTTGTCCTGACCTTGTCAATACAGTGGAGAACTTAAGTGGCCCAGCAGAATATGACAAGTCCCAGTTTTCTATGTTTCTGCGACTTTTAGATTCCCAGCCTATGTTAAAACCCAGTTTGTCCTGTGGCCAACGTTCTTTATATGCTTTAAGACTGGCAGAAGCCAGTTTCTGTAAATCAAAGTCCTCCACCTTCTGACTGTCTGTAGCAGACACAAAGCCCAAAAAACAGTGAAGAGAACAATAAATGAACTGGAAATCAAGGGTGCCAAAAGAATCATACTGAAATTGTTAGAGTACTCCTTGAGCATTCAGCTACATACCATATGAGTACACTGCATATCTTTGCATGCAAGAAGAGTCAGAAAGATAATATTAAGTGGAAATTTCTGTTTGTCCTACACATTATGTGTAGACTAAGTGTTTCTAGACACATCTTCCTTGTTGAGAAACACCTAATCAAGTGGCAGGCCCTTTGAATTGAAAAATAAGAATATAGATAGACAAAGCATGTATCAATAATTTTATCTGAAGAAGAAGAAAAAAAAAAGTTGAGTAGCCATTTTTTCACATAGCAATGATTTTAAGAGCTATATGTTCATTTTTTTTTGACAGGGATATATGTGGTGTGTTGACTTTACCTGTCTAAAAACCCCCAATGATTTCTCTCTTACTCCCCATCTCAGCAGGATGAGGAGAAAGTGAGGTGAAATATCTTGAGATAAAGCTGTTTAATAAGCAAAGAAAAAGCCATTGTCTCCCTGGATTTCTTCAAGGTTTTTGATACAGCTTGGTGTGGCCTTCTTCTAAATAAACCAATGTGTTATTGCTGCTCCCAGGGAATGGTGGTAAATAGCTCCTTTTCAAACTGGCAACCTGTCACAAGTGTGGTCTGCAGGGATCAATACTGGGCCCAACAGTGTTTAATATCTTCATAAGTGATGTAGATAATGAGATCAGGTGTACTCTGATGAAGTTTGATGATGATACCAAACTAAGTGAGGAAGTGGACTCTTTGTAGAGCCACCTAGCAGGAAGACCTGGGTAGGCTGGAAGATTCATCAGGAACAAATGTTGCTCTATGGAAAATATAATCCAGGAGTGCAGCACCCACTGGCACCTATCCTGACTGGGGCTTAGCTCCAGGGAAAGGGACCTGGGGATTCTGCTGGGTCAATAAGCTCAATAAGTGAACATTGAGGCAATCCACCAGAATGTTTCTGGGTTGCATCAACAAGGCCACTCCCAGCAGAGATAAAGCAGTCATTAGCCCACTCTACTGAGCATTTTTTGGGCTACAGCTGGAATTTGGTCCAGTTTTGGTCCCCCTTATGGAAGATAGACATGGGCAGGCTGGTAGGGGTTCAGAGCTGGCCACACATGTGGTCAGAGGACAGGGAAGCCTGTCATGTGAGGAAAGGCTGAGAGAACTGTTCAGCCTTAAGAGAAGAAGGTTATGGGGAGACCTTATGTTCAGACCGGGTGTCAGTATTTAAAAGGCGGCGACAACAGAGAATACTTTTTACAAGGTGTCCCGTTGAAAAGACAAGGGGTAATGGATGCAAGTTACTCCTGGGGAGATTCTCATTGGCCATAAGAGGAAAATTTTTCACCATGAGAACAATCATCCATTGGAATAACATTCCCAGAAAAGTTGTGGACTCCCTCAAACTGGCACTTCTAAGATTGAGCTGGAGAGGATACTGGACCATCTTGGTTAGACTGTGGTACTGCCAAGAAAGATTGGGCCAGATAATCCTTGTGGTCCCTTCCAACCTTGTATGATTCTGTAAGATATGTATATGTCTATGCAGATGCATATTATAACTGATAGAGTTTACATAATAAAATTCTAGGTTTACTAACACTGAAAAGAAATTTGACATTTTTCCCCCCTTCCCTCTAAAACTTTAGGTTACATTTTCAGAAGGCCAGGCCCTGTCCACAATCACCCTGACAATTCTCGCAGACAGTGTTGCAGAACTTTCAGAGGCAGTGGAAATCATACTCACCCATGTTACCACTGTGGATGTTCAAGATAGCACAAAAGGAGCTGTCATTGATCCCAAAAGGGCAAGAGCTGTGCTTAGCATTTTACCCAGTGACTCTCCACATGGTGTCATTGAATGGCACATGGAGTCTCTCTTTGTTAAAATCACAGAGCCAGAAGGTAAGTCTGTTTCTTGATTCTTAGGAAAGAATGTGTTTTTTCAAAGTCAGCATTGTTGAAGCTATAACACTGGTTACATAAATGTATACATATACATACATATATACATATATGTATATATCATATATATAGATATATCAGCAGTTTTTATTAAAGTTTTTTATGTATCAACAGTATTTTATTATTTATAGCATAAATATCCCTTAAAATATATAATATGCTGTATTTCACATTGCATACATCAATATTCTTCAGCCATTCTTGTTTGAGAGGTAAATTGCAAATCACTAATGCATAAAATACTTCTGTTTATATAAAAAGCAGAAGTTGCCCATTTAATGGGATTGCTATATTGTTGAAAATAATTTACATAGAAAGACTTTCCTTTTGAAGTGGCTCAAAAAGGGAAGTTCTTTGCTTAGAGGCCTAGGAGAAGGAAGGAAGCAGAGCAGGAGTCAATTCTACTTCACAAAAAAAGGTGGTATTTTTCTGCTTGCAGTTGCATGTTTGATTTGGTTTTCCTTCCAGGCACGAGTTGAAAAACATGTCCCTGAAAGTTGGTCGGAGGAGAACTGCTATGATGCTCAGGCTTCCTCCCTCTCTCCTGGCTCAGGGAGGTAGCTGGCATTTTTGGGGCTCTTCCTGCAGCTACCTGATGGGCTATTCATACTTTAACAACCCAGTTAGAATTTTCTAACAATTTAATATTCTGTCCATATTAAAAAATTAGATATACAAAAATTAGATATACAAAAATATTTTTTCCATCAGAGTATATTATCACTGGTAAAATATTCTAACATGTTTTATTTTCAGGTGAATTGGTGTTGCCACTTTATTAGCACCTGGAAGTAATGTAAAGGGGTTGTGTTGATTTCTTACACATTATAAACATTTATACTTTGAAGTTAGGATTCAAGGAAGGTTCCTAGCTTCCACTGGTTGCATAGGTTGTTTTTTTTTTCCAATCTTTAACTATTGTACTTTTAATTAATCATTCACAAGTTCTGTCTGTGAAATAATACCTGGTTACAGTAACTGGTTTGAAGTGCAAGCCTGTTTTCATTTTATCTGTTTCTATTTCTCCAATCATAAATGCACCACTTTTAGCCATATTATATGTTTCATTATTTACTGGATAAAATTACAAATCTGCTTTCCCAAGAGGATGCTGAGCCTGACTGATACAAGTCTATTCAACTTCTTCAATATTTGAGTTAAGGAAATGACATTTACAGCCAGAATGACTGCCCTCAATACCACTTTCTGTGTGAGAATCAATAGTGATGTCCTAGACATGAAAGGCCAGGCAAATTATTGAGATAGAAGTTTTGAAGGATAACTGGACAAAATAAAAGGATAAAAACTGTGGATAAAAATGTTGAAGTAAAAATTTGTGTAACACACATATAAAACTGTAGATATTTAATATCTTATTCTTCTTCTAGATCTAGATCAGTTTTTCAATCAGTTTTTCAATCTTCAGATATAGGTACTGTTACAGGTACTGTACTGTGTGTTCACACCACTTGTGTGTGCTCATCTGCTTAAGCCCTAGAATTCTCCAAGGACTGTTGTGTCACTGAGCAGAACTGAAGTGGGCTCGAGCAAGCAGCTCCAGTAATTAGCTGAGCTGAAAATCAAGCAGACCAAGGGCTAAAATATGGCTTCCATAGGGCTCATCCTAGTCTCAGTTCTCTTCAACATCTTCATGAATGAATGTAGCATGAAGGGGAGTGCATCAGAGACAGAGATGACACACACATACCTAAAGTCCATGTGGCAACAGAGAGAGTTTATTGTTTGAACTCCTCTTTATAAAGGGACTTCGAAATGCCCCAGTCTAGATAGCTCTTTGGTCTGATCTTTCAATGCTGCCCAGCTCCCAGACAAGTGAGATGTCTGCTGCTTAGGATGGAAGGTAATTGATTGAGGTTCCTGTCTGTCAACCCAGGGACCAGTTTATAGAACTGGCTGGGTTTCTTATTTGTATACAAATTAACTGCCCAGTACAAGCCAGCTTGTACTGTGATACACTATGAGAAACTACTTGGATCCAGGACTCGTGGGAATACTAAGTTTGCTGACAACATTTAATTGGGAGGAGCTCCTTTGAGGGCAGAGAGGCCCTGAAGAAAGACCTCAACAAATTAAAAAGACCTTGACAAATTACAGCACTGGACAATCACCAATTGTATGAAGTTTAACAAGGGAAAGTAACAGATTCTGCACCTGGGATGGGGCAGCCCTTGATGGATGGACAGTCTGAGGAATGAGATGCTGGAAAGCAGCACCATGGAAGGGGACCTGGGGATCCTGGTCTGTGACAAGTTGATCATGAGTCAGCAGTGCCCTGGAAGCCAGGAGGGTCAAGTGTGTCTTGGGGAGCATCAGGCGCAGCATCATCAGCTGGGCAAGGGAGGGGATTTTCCCACTCTGCTCTGCACTGAGGCAGCCTCACGTCGAGTGCTGGGAGCAGTTTTTGTCACTTCAATATAAGAAAGACATTAAACTATTAGACAGTGTGCAGAGGAGGGCCATGAGGGTGGTGAAGGCCTTGAGGAGAAGTCATATGAGGAATGGCTGAGGTTATTCGGTCTGTTTAGCCTGGACAGGAGGATACTGAGGGAAGTTACATCTTCTTCATGAGGGGAAGAGGAGAGGCAGACACTGATTGCAGGACTTAAGTAAATTGCATGAAGCTGAGTTCAGGCAGATTTAGGTTGGATAGCAGGAAAAAGTTTTTTACCCAGAGCACGGCTGAGCACCAGTCGGGCGCTCAGGGAAGTGGTTGCATCGCCAAGCTAGACAGAGTTCAAGAAGTATTTGAACAATTCTCTCAGTACCATGGTGTGATTCTTGGAGTGTCCTGTGCAGGGCCAGGTGATGGATTCTGATGATCCTGATGGGTCCCTTCCAACTCAGCATATTCTATGATTGTAAAACAATTCTATCTTGAATTTTTTCTATCTCCTTACTATAGGGCAGGAGAATTCAACTACTGTTACTCTACAAATTGTTCGAGAACAAGGATTTGTTGGAGATCTTGCAGTTCAGTTGAGCACTGCGCCAAACTTTGACCTCCCCCCCTCCAATCGAGCAACAGAAAATGAGGATTATATACTGGAAAAGAAAATAGTAATTATGGCAGAGAATGCTACAACAACTTCTGTCATAGTCACTGTTTTGCCTGTGAGTAGCCTAACTATTTCTTGAGCTATTAATATGTTTTAAGGAAATGAAAACGGTGCTGATTTTATACTAGTAGTATGACCTAACATTTTAGAAATGGCTTTGCTGGGACTCTTGCAGCCATCTCTTCCAAACAAAACTTGCATACTCAAATTTGGGAATGAGCCAAATTTTTTGTTTGATTATAATCCCAAAATGTATAATATTTATTATATTCCTATAATAATGAAAAAGATTATGTATATTCATTAACTATATTTAGAATGGAGATACTGATTTTCAAGTCATGGCTTGGTTTCTGAGATCCAGCTGAATTTCTCATAGGTAGCAGTAACAGGTGACAGCCAGCACTGCTTTCCACTGTTCTTGCAGATCTGGAATCTGACTTGTCAGCTTTGATTTCAAAATCTCAGCAAAAGTATCTTTTCATCTTTCATATGGTATGAAGCCAGGGATTGGTTATATGGTCCCAAATACTGAAAAATTTTGAACAGTAGACAACCTACAAGTAATCAACTGTATTATATTGCTATGTATCATTAAAAAAAAAAAAAGTAATTTAAATTTTTTTTCAGGATGACATTCCAGAATTACAGGAAGGTTTTATAATCAATATTACTGGTGTGCAGCTGATCACTTCG
Organism: Motacilla alba alba; assembly: GCF_015832195.1. NCBI lineage: Eukaryota > Metazoa > Chordata > Aves > Passeriformes > Motacillidae > Motacilla > Motacilla alba. Next base: position 25,997,556 of record NC_052046.1, read on the forward strand.
TCTGAAGGACAGCCAAGTGTGAAGAGGCTTGGATTAGAAATGGCTGAAGTAACAATTGAAGAAAATGATGATGCCAGAGGAATATTTAATTTTAATGTTACAAAGGTAAATAAGTCTGAATGAAAAACATGTAAAGTGTTTTTCGAGCAAGACAGTCTGATTTCTCAGATGACTTCTGAAAGTGTTCTAGTTGGTTTTATGATACTAAATTGTTCTGGATAAAATGGCCAGATATCAGACAAACAATTCTTTCTTTAGAGGTTTGTCAGAATAATACATAAAATTTATTATGGAGCTGGCATTGCTGAAACCAATGTCATAAAAAGGGATGTCAAGAGGTTATCTAATCCAGATTTTTGCTCATAGCAAGGTCAATGCTAAGGTCAGACCATTTTACAAGTATTTCTTCACTTATTTTTAGCTGCCAGTCAACTTGGAAAAAAACCAGTTTGTTGAGACACTGCAGTTTCTTTTTAAATGTACAGGGTATCACTGGAGCTGTTTCTGGTTATGAGGTACCACCACCACAGAATGTACTGAAACTCCCAGTTGTTCGACAGGCTGGGAGGTTTGGGTCAGCAACTCTGTACTGGGAAGCCATTGTTTCAACTGCCAGCTTTGAAGACTTCACACCATCATCTGGAAACCTTACATTTGCAGATGGGCAGGTATTCACTTGCTGAAAGTTCTTCTGACTTTGGGTTACCAGCTTAAGATTTTTTTGTGTTTTCCTCTAGCAGAATTTTCACTGAAAACCTGTTATTTATGGTGTTATGTATATGAATGATGCTCCCATCTTCAGTTTTTTAACATGGAAAACCAGAGTATTCAAAACCATTGACCAAATAGGCTTGTCTGTCTTTGATACTTTGGCAAGTGAGGACATAATTTCTTATAATAAACCCTGTTACACTGAAAATTTGTAGAGAAATCCATCTTCACTATAAATTCTCAAAATAAACCTATATCTTTTCTTATCGATGTTCTACACATAGTTTTAAATTTCATGCTGCACCTGAGAATACTTATTGTACACAAGGGATTTTGATTTTAAGTGAATATAAGTGATCTTTGGCAAAGGGAAGGATATACATAGTATGCCAAATTTTGACTGAATATTGACAATATTGTCAACATTCACTTTCTACTGAGTACCAAAGCAGAGCATTCTGCTGGTTTTAACAAACAAAATTTACACTGATAAATGTAAAAACAACTACTGAAATTAAATCTTCTTATTATAAATACACAAGCATAAGAAGAAAAATAAACAGGTGAGCATTGTGTATCTATTACTAGATACAATTTGCCTATTTCAATTTTTTTTCAAACAATTCACAAAATATTATAAATGAAGTTTTATTGCTTTTTCTTTCCTTTTTAACATTTCTACAGGCTACAGGAGAAATAGAAATTACAATCATAGATGACAGTGAAGTTGAATTCCTTGAGATATTCAAAATTGCCCTGGTGAGAGTAACAGGTGGTGCAAGACTTGGGAATGACACCCTGGTAACTGTCGCTATTCCACCAAATGATTCTCCTGTTGGGGTGTTCAGGTTTGAAGAAAAGAATGTGAGTTTGATTTAGGCTGCACTCATTTCTGCTTCAGTTGGAGTGGGTTTGTGTCACTAGCATATAGCTGATTTTTGTAAGCCTTTACTGCAGTGGAAGACGTGATTTCATTGAAATTATATTAGTGCTTGTCTTCATCTAGCTGTGTAGGATGGTAGTAACAGTGAAAGTGCTGCTGCATAAATACAGATTTCTGCATGACTTAATCGATTTAATTCACTATAATAACAATTCAGGACATCCTAGGTAGATTTTTGATGGTCTGTATAATAATCTGCATTACTGAAAGTAAAATTTGGAAAGAAATTACAAAGCATATCTCAGTTCTTGCAGTGCTTCTGCTCTCCCTTTTGCTGGTACTGGGCCTGCTGGTGACATTGTCTGTAATTGTTTTGGATCATAGTGCATACAGAAATCACTTGAATGACTAGTCCTTGCTGACAGAATTCAACACTCTCCTTACACCTGGTACATTCCTGTCCATTTTCACTCTTATTGTTGAGAATTGTCATGGATAATGTTTTCCATTGTTTATCTTAAACATCTATCCATGTAATTTGACATTATCAATGCAGATTTTGACTTTTTTCAATACAGCCTTTCTCATGTTCTCCTTCTCTTTCTCCATCAGGTAACTGTGAAGGAACCTGAGACACCTGATGACTCTGCTGCAATTGTTTTGCTCAATGTACGTCGAAGTCAGGGAGGAAGAGGAGCAGTTACAGTGTTATGGATTCTTGAGGAAGCAGCCAGATATGATCTGACCCCTCTAAATGGTACCCTTCATTTCAGTGAGGTATTGCAATAACTTATTTATTATTAGATTTATAAATACTTCCTTCTACTGGTGTGTGTTTGTATGGTTGTTGTACTTGTTGATAGAAGTACTAGGTTACTAAGTATTACACACTAGAAAAAGGTCAGTTTGAACTGGTGGGGTTAGAAATGTTCAGGCTTCTTTCAAGATGTAATGGAAAGCTGACATGCTCTTTTAATGCTGCGTAATGTAACCATCATGAAGGTAGCTCTTAAAATCTCCACTGTTTTTACTATTAAGGAAGAGGAACTGAAACCTACCGAATGAAAATAATGATTACAGAAACACTTATTCCACTAAAGTGACAAGCATCTTAAAAATTAAATTTGCATTGAAAGGGTGAGAAAGAAAAATGAATGCTCAAAATCTGAAGATTAAAAAAAACCCAAAAGCATGTTCATAACTTTCAAACTAGACAGTGTTATTTAATTTGTATTTCATGGAAGGTTACTGAAGTCAAATATTGGATACTGATACTATGTTAGTATTTATATTTTACAGTCTACTCAAAATATTTAATGAAGAAAAGTATTTTAGCAGAGCATAATCTATTTTCTCTCAGCATAAGTATTTTTCATTAAATCAATAGGCATGCTGGTTGTTTTACTTTGAGTCAGCTGAAAAATAGATGGGTTTTTTTCTGGTAAAACCATCAGTACTTGGCAAAGTTTTGCTGTCATTTCTCTACTGGTAGGCTTTGACATTTTGTCTTGAACATTTATATATGCTTGAGTATAAGCATAAACTGTGTATGCATGGTATATTAAATTTATATATGTGTTTGCTACTTTCCACTGACAAAAATGTGGATTAGGCAGAAATTTGACTAATATATCTAATCTTAATAATGTGCTAATCCTTAGAATATGTGTGGACTATTGAATATGCAGTTTCTCTATAGAAAGTTTTATCTAAGTTAAAAACCACCTATGTGAGTACAATTTCAAAGGAATTTCAATTTTTATTTAGTTGAAAATAGTGATGGTACTTCTAGGATGGCCTGCAATGTTTAAGAGACAGTTTTTACTGGCTGTTAATCTGTGAGAAGAAATTTCAGCCAGATCAGATAGTCTGATGTTTTAAAATACTACAGAATATGTCAAGCATCATTAACACTTGATATGTTAAAAAATGTTTTAATTTTTTAAATGTTCTAATTTTAACTGCATTTTGTTTAATTTCATTTTATATCAATGTCTTTCTGGTCTTTACATGATGCAGACTGAGTCCCAGAAACTGATTATTTTACATGCAATACAAGATGGTCTGATGGAGGGGAATGAAACATTTACCATTCAGCTAGTCTCTACTGGTGATGCAGAGATATCCCCTGTAAACGGTAAAGAGTTAATTCAGTATCTTCTGATTTTAGATATTCTGTATGAGAACTATTCTAAGTCTGTTCATATTATTTTAGTTTGCAGTGCTTAATTATTTTGTGGGCATCTAGATGGTCACAATTTTGAATGTCAGTCTTTTTTCCCTAAGCTCCTTACCTGAAGAAGTCAAAGAGAGTTCCACAGGCCCTCTATGAAGCTAATGTTTAACCATTCAAGTCACAAAATTTACTGAAGGTAAATTGCTTAGTTTTCACTTACCATGAGAATAATTTTTTTCTTTATAGGTGTTGCAACCATCACTATTATGGGAGATGAAGGAGCTTCTGGGGTGGTTGGGATAGCCCATTCATCCAAGCATGTTTTGATTGGAGAACCCTCAGGAAGTTATAATGGAACTGCTCTTATTAGGTGGGTGCAGCTGTCATTTTTTCAAAGGAAGAGCAACAGCCTAGATTCAAAAGCTATGAGACCCCACATTTGGCAATTTATTGTGTACTACATTTTATCATAATTTCTATAATCAGTTTTAAGGAAAGGTAGAATATACCATGTGTGTATCCTTCCAGTATTAATGGGGAGGTCCAAATATTCCTCTCTGTCTTCAAGTTATTTACAGCATCGATGCACCAAAGGAAAGAGGATCTTAATCAGAGGAAAAGGGTAAGAAAATGTGACATTTGAAGGTGCTTTGTGGTTTCTAGAATTTGATTCAGGATTTGTGCCTGAATAGTATTTCAGCAAATTGTAATATTCTCACATAAACAGTATGGGAATGGGGGTTTGGTGGAAACAAGATGCAATTGTTTTATTCAGTCAACTGAAAACAGAATGAAGAGTTTTAGGTTCTTAGAAGAATCTAAGCATTGGAAAAAAAGATTATGACATAATATTTTTTTTTGGTCATAATTATGACAATAATCTTTTTTAATAAAAGATTATTTCCAGCAAATATAAAGCAGCAGAACACCTTCTGGCACTGGCCCAAGAAGCCCAAAAGACAAAACAATGCTTTGTGCAATAAGTAGTTTAAGATAGTGGTATGTGCAGAATGTGCAGACAAATCTTTACTGTGACTTATCCAAACATTATGTTATTAGTAGGGTTTTAGACAAGTAGCAGACAGAACATATCACAGAAAAATCTCAAAGTATTCTAGTATCCTACATCTGCCTTATAGATCAAATTGCCCCTGGCATTACCCTGACATCCAATTTTACTTCTATTTTGCATATCTATCTCTGGAAAAGCAGAATAGAACAAAGAGAAGTCAGTTTTCAGGTCCCATCTTTGGGCTACACATAGAAAGAAACTTGAAAGACATCTTGGTAAAAATACAGGTAGAGATGCCTCCAAACACAGAGAAATAAAAGAGAATTTCAGAGATGTTCTGAAAATGCCTGAAAAGGGAATTCTTATGTTCTTAATAGTGATTAAGTACATTAAAACTCAAGCTTTCATAGTGCTGATAACATTTCTTCCATGCACAACAGTATAATATACTATCTCTGTACTGGATATTAAATAATAAAGGTGAAAATAAAGTCTGTGTTTGTGTCCTTACCTGCAGCCTGGTACGCGGCCCAGGGATTTTTGGGGAGATCATAATATATTGGAATATAACACCTCCTCATCACACAGAATTTATTGAGGTATCGGGGACCTTGACCATGCGAGATAGGCAGTCTGCAGCAGTTGTTCTAATACAGGTATATGAGAGATCTGATACCAGTAGCTATTTCAAGTACTTTCTTTTATTTTCTTTGGATCTTTGCTAAAAATTATTTATATCTCTCTCTCTGGAAATGGTTTAAATCCTTTCAGCTTTTGTTGGTTCTTTCCTGTAGGCTGTAGATGACAACTGTCCTGAGGAAAAGCACTACTACCAGTTTCAGCTAACCAGAATCAGTGATGGAGGACTCATAAATGAATCTAGCAGCCAAGCAAATATAACCATGGCTGCCAGTGATTATCCATATGGAGAGTTTACATTCTCCCATGAACTAGTGCAAACAACAGAAGATGAAAAATGGGTATTAGATTAAAATTCTTTCTTATATAAAATTACTGATAGATATCAACATTGTTGCTAGAATTATGTTCAACTTTAGAAAGAAAATAAATCAGTCTCTAAAATGACAGTGGCTATCTGCTAAATTACATGTACTTTGTACTTGATAAATCATGTTGTTGTTACCTGACAGAACTATTGAAAATATGACTTTATAACATCTTTTAAAGGCAACTGTAACAGAAAACAAAGCCATTTTAAAAAGAAAATGCTCTCTTTCCTCAGGTTAACATCACTGTTGTGCGTTCCAAGGGGTCCTATGGCAGAGTGCATCTTTGCTTTCAGATAATAAATGGGACTGCAGAGGAAGGAATGGATTTTACTCCCACAGTAAGGGAAATGGTGTTTGAATCAGAGGAGGGAAGTAAAATTATTTTGATTGAAATCCATGATGATGACTTTCCTGAAGGTCCTGAAAACTTTTCATTGATGATTACTGAAGTGGAACTCCAAGGAAGGTAAAGCTAAAATTTCCAGTTGATTTTTTACAAGCAGAAAAACAAACTGGAAAAACAAACTATATTTGGATTCTGATCTACCTGAATAAAATCACTGCTAGACATTTCATCTGCTTTACTGTAAAATTTTGTAAGACAGCTATAATTGTAATCATAATATAAAATGGATGTATGGTAAACCCATTTATTTTAACATTAGTATTAATAATATTAAGTTGCTGATTAAGATTTAATAAAACTTAAAATCCATACATTAGATACAAATTGCCAAGTTGCAAGAAATTTCATTAAAAAGATGAAATGAGAAATAACAAATGAAATATACACGTTTCTAGTAATAATTCTTGCAAACATGATAATATGAAGAAATGTGACAAGTCTTCAGTAGTAACTGTCAGAAAATAAAGTTACTTGCAGTAATTCAAAAATTGTCCCACACACATTTTTATACCTTCACAAGAAGTTTAAAATGTATTTTTATGTTTTTTTTTTTAATGTTCTTGCAAGTGGATTTGATTTTACTGTAAGAGAAAATGGTCTACAGGTGGATCAACCTCCAATAATAGGAAATATCTCCACAGTATGGGTCACTATTGCAAAAAATGACAATGCTGAAGGTATCATAGAATTTGATCAGCAGTATGTCCTTCTACAGGGTAAGTTACCATAGGTTCTCACTATATTTTGGAAGATAAGGCTTTGCCATGAATTTTGAAATTACATAAATTTTTCTCAATTATTTTTATAGTGGAAGAGGATGCTGGATTAATCATGATTCCTGTTTTGCGAAAGCGTGGAACTTACGGCAATGTCACAGTTGATTTTCTTTCTCGAAGTATTTCTGCACTTCATGGTGTTGACTATGTCATTCATAATAATACTATAATTTTTTATCATGAACAGAACCAGTCTTTTATTTACATCTCTATTTTAAATGATGAAGAAAGGTAGTTCCATTTTCAGATATTTATTCACCAATTTACTTCTGATTAAGTCTTTTTTAGCATGCACTAAGAAATCCACCCAGAGCTTAAATTGAAAAACAAATTTCTGCAGAGCTAAAAAATCACCTAAGGGAGAAAATCACCTAAAGGGGGAAAAAGATGTTATATTACAGTGTTATAGTTCCTGTTAAATAGTATGCAATCATGCCTGCAATCGAATACGATTTTTAATTACATTGTAAGAAATGTTGGTGTCAACAGTACTGCTATGAAGAATAAAATATTTTTCCATATTTTTGTTTAACTTAACACTAGTAGAAAATAGAATAATGTTAGAATTTCAGAATGGTGATATCTGAAATATTTTTATTTCAGATATCACCATTCTATGCGACTAGAAGGAATCTTCTACATTGCGCCTATGGAGATGATTTCTTTATTCCTTTAAAAACATGCAGTTGGATGCATGATTGAATTGCTAAGTACAGTGTTAATTTTTTTTTTCTTTTCTCTCAGATATTTCAGAATGTCTTTTTTTCTTTTTTCTGTGCAGTGAATTTGCAGAGCAATTTGAAATCCAGCTGACAGGAGCTACTGGTGGAGCCATCCTGGGGCTCCACCTGGTGAGCCAGGTCACCATTGCAAAAAGTGACTCTCCCCAGGGCATGGTCCGATTTCTCAACCAAAGCAAAATTATTCTTCCCAACCCTGATGCAACCACAACGGTGTCCCTGGTGGTCGAAAGGACTGGGCGGTTGGTGGAGGCACAAGTGGGTCTTGACTGTAAAAGACTAAAAGTTTTCCAGTGACTATGTTAAAAAGCTCCTTCATTTTGCTTTGCGAGCTTTCTTAGTGACTGGTTTCTAATGGTATAATTGCAGCTTTTTATTAAACATGAATTGCATATACCTGCAGTACAACAGAAAGTGTTGTTACCCTTTTAAAATCCTCTTTCTTCTCCTGCTTCCCTTCTTTTATTTTGGTATTGTGTACATTGTTTTGAACTAGCTCCTAATCCCACAAAAATTATAGTTAACTTCATGTACTACTAGTTTAATTTAAATCAGGCAATTGCTTACTATGAGTTTTGTAGAGTATTTTTTACTCCATACAGGCCACTTATAAAGTGAAGATATAAATATAAAACATGATGGGCGTTTCACAGTCTTGTCAATTAATTGGAAAATTTGCATTATAAGCCATGAACTCTTCTTCTCCATATATAAAAATTGCCTTAATCTTTGATTTTTTCTAGAAGTCATTGGAGAAAAGCAGAAAACACTCAAATTAACAAAATAATAATTGTAAAGTTCTGAATATAACCTCCTTAAAAGCAATCTAATTTGTGGGAATCACTGGAAATGCTGTGGCTTTTAATAAGGCTGAAGAAATATGAAGGATTCATAATTTTCTTCATAATCTGAAGGATGAAAAACTTTTATGATAGAAAATGTTTGTCATTTTTAGACTTGACATCACACTTCAAAGGGAAATGGTTTTGGTCATGAGTACTGATGTGGGAAGTTTTGCAAAACAAGTAATGAAAGAGAAATAGACACTGGCCTTTGTGATTCTTGCTATATGCTAAAGAAATCTTAGTTTATTTTCTATTACTAACATATAGAATTGAATGAACTGGCATTGGGACTAACACTTTAAAATTCCCATTTGTAAATTGACATGTTTCCTTTTTCAAAGGCTTCTATATTTTGTCCCATAGAATTAGTTAGGACTATTTTGTATCCTGTCGTAATAGCAAAGATTTTAACATGGCTAAGTACTTTTGGTGCTCTGTCATTTCCCCACTTGGGATGCTGTTAAAATGTATCACCCCTCTAAATCTGAAACTGATCTTTTCCACAGATTAAGTGGGACATTTTGGGACCCAATTCAGAAGAGGTTTTGTCTCCTCTGAATAGTGACATTGGTGACCCTCTGAATGGAACATTTTATTTTGAAGAAGGAGAAGGAGGTCTGAGAACAATTAATCTACAAATCTATCCTCATGAAGAAGTTGAAGTTCAGGAAACCTTCATTATTCGACTGAGCCTTTTGAAAGGTGAAACAGAAATAGATTCTAATGCAAACAGCATTACATTAATAGTAAGTTATTATGGCTTCTCTTTCTTCAGAGATTTCTGTTGATATTGGTATTTATTCATGCAAAGCTTTTAAAAATTAATCACAATGATTACTTAGTCATTTGGCTTTTTTGACCTTTGTACTATTTTGGTATATTATGTTCAATTCTGAAAGAAAAAGGGCAGAGAATCTATCAGTAAAAATTGGAATAAAGGTGGTGAGCTGGCTCTCCTATTTGCAGTTTTCTATAGTTCTCTTTGGAGAGAGCATGGATTGAGCCCACGTGTCTATGTGTCAATCTGTTTGTCATCTGTTGCGGTTTAAACCCAGCTGGAAATTAAACCCCACTCAACTGCTTCCCTTTCCCTACCCTCTCTTGTGAGAGGGAGAGAAAAGCAGTGTTTCTGAGTTAAGATAAGAAAAATCTACTTGAAAACACCAATGAGATGAGAAACAAACAGTAACAGCAACAACATTAATGACAAAAGTATACTATAGAGAGGTTGATTGACACCCAAAAAGGTGCTCACCACCAAAGCTCTACCATGACAAAGACAAAATGTCTTTTTTCCCCTGAGCAAATTAAAAACAATGATGAACAAATCATCCACACACACTCATCCTCAAAGGCTGAGACAGCAAAAAACAATGATGGACAAACTCTCCATGCTGGACCACTTGGCCTGCCCCAGCCATCACGTGTGTGTAATAGGTAATGGTGATATGGACATGCCCACACAGCACCAGGCTCTGACCCCTCAGCAGTTGCAAGTAGGGCATTGTCACTCTTGACATCTCTTCAGAGGAAGGGAGAAAATCTGACTTCTCATAGTACAAGAGAAATGCAGATGTTTTTGAGAGTTATCACAGACAAATCAGTGCTCTAGGGATACTGCAACTAAGGAAATATTTATAAACTTGCCGTAAGAAGCCCTCAAAAGAATGTCTCCTGGAAATTCCTGCAAATTGTATTTTTATTGTATTATCTGGTTTGAAAGATGTTAATGGAATTAGCTCTTATTTCTACAGTCCCCTTCAGGAAGTCCTGTTGCTCTAAATTCTTTTTGCAGCTAATGGTTCATGGAGATGAATGTGGATGAGCTCTCTTTCCCATAGTTCTGAATTTGCAAACTGATAGTGTTAGAAGAGTTTCTGTTTACTAATTCAAGGTGCCTGAGCATTTCCTGCTTTAGAATCAAAATATTCAGATGTAGCATTTGAAATAAAACTCTATTCTTTTCCTTCTTGGACAGGGGAACTGAAAACTGAAAAAGAGACATTCAAAATTTTCTCTGCTGTTTTTGAAACTAACAGATACATGCCCCTGTAGCATCTAGCAGTGAAAATCTCAGTAGTTTGAACAAGAATACAACTCACACTACATTTCTAGTTTTTTAAATGTTTGTTTACCTTTTTACAGATAGAGAAGTTTGGGTATCCAAATGGAATTGTACAGTTTGCTTCTGAATCATTAACAGAGAGTAATTTTGCAGAACCCTCAGGAGATGAAGGCCCACAAAACATTACACTGTTTGTCAGACGAATTCAAGGCATTCTGGGGAACATAACGGTATTCTCACTCTTTTCCTAATAAACAATGTAATCTGAAATCATCCTTGGTGTTGATGTATGGAAAAATATCCCAATCTGTGCCTTTCAATTGCTTGTTTCTCAAATTAATTTTTTTTAACGTTGCCTTTTAGAGTGAATTGAGGAAAGGCTTAGCCCTAGTACTTGTGATTTGGAGAATAAAATTCAGTCTTCCCTGGTCAGGGGAAATAAAAGAAAAACAATACTGCTGTAATGCTCTCGCTTTCTTTCTCTCCCAGTTTGCTTTTGATGGGAGAATGAAGAGACAATACTTTCATAGTGAGCTGTCTTTGATATCACCGTACTTTACTTTTTTAGACAGTCTTCCTCAGGCTTTTCTGAACCACCTGTGTAAAAACATTGGTTTTTACCTAAAGTCGTTTAGAAGTCAGCATTTTAACAGGATCTCATTTAGTTTAAATAAATTGATCAGTTAATAGAAACATCTGCTGTGTTTAATGAGAGTTCATTCCTTTCTTGTGTGAGGAATACTGGAAACAGAAAAAACAGCAAGGGTGTTTTGGTGAGAAAACAGAAATACTTTTTGAAAAATGTTCTTTAATTCCATATAGTTTTACATAAATCTTCTGAAACTAGACAAAGGAAATATTTATTTTCTTAATACTGTTAATGAAATAACACACTCTTTTGAAAGATAGTTTGTGTGATAGGATATTCTTCCTATGCATACCTAAAACAATTGTTATTTTACCCATTTAAAAGCAGTCTGTTCCATATCCTGTCTATACTGAATCCTGAATTTGCAAGTTTCTGACCTTGGAGGTAATTTTTCTTTCTTTTATGTTTTGCATTTTCTATACTAATTTCAGGTTTACTGGGAAATATGTAGTGAATCTGACATCACAGGTGACTTTCTTGAGACAGAGGGATCTGTTGTTATTGCTGACCAGCAGAGTACAGCTGAGATAATTATCTATCTGTTACCTGATGATGTTCCAGAACTGGATGAAAGCTATGAGGTACAGCTGATTTCAGTGGATGGTGGAGCAGATTTAGACCATGAGAAGGGAGTTTCAAAGATCACCGTGCTTGCAAATGATGATCCTCATGGAGTGTTTGCCCTGTACTCTGATCAGCAGTCAGTATTGGTAGAAAAAGCCCTGGATCGATATGTTCAGATTAATGTGACTCGGCATGCGGGGGCATTTGGAGAAGTGATGGTTGAGTACCGTGTCATATCCCTTCATGATGAAGCACTAATTGAACCCGAGAATGAGATGGGATTCCTCACAATAAAGGATGGTGCCAGCTTTGGAGTAAAAAGAGTGCCAATAAGCAACCAGGTGTGTATTACTCTTTTAGCTCCCATGACATTTGTTGTTTCCATTTGTTTCATCACAACACAAATAAGATAAAAAACTCTCACTAATACCAACTTTGAAGAAGCAGAAAAGAGAGTCTTGGTGTTACAAATTTCCTCTTTATGGAGTAGAACTAGATTTGAAAATCAAATTTTTTGATAGTAGTGGCAAAATCACTGTTATGCATGTGTTCAAATATTGTATGGTTCCTTACATTGTTGTTTTGTGTTACTATGAGTTCAATATCTTATTATTATATGAATGCAAATATTTTCCTAAGTTTCTTTGGATTGTAAATAGTGATCTGTCATCTGTGACCAATGAAGAAAAATATAAATGTACCTGCAGTCTTCTGTGTTTCCTTGTTGTTAGTCATTTTTATCACAGTTTTACATCCACTCTTACATGCTCTTACAACCATCTTAAATATTTTTAATCCTAAGGATTAAAATCAAACCAAGGCCCAGTGTGTCAAATACAACTTTTTAAAATGGCAGTAGTTGCTTTACAAACTCATATTCCAGCAAACTGCTGGCAGATTACTTTCACAATATTGATGGCTTAACTGTAATTCTTTGAGAAACATAATCAACAAAACACTTGTCTTGAAAATGCTGCTTTGTATGTAAGCAAACAAGAATCTGCAGGTTGTTAATTATTTGCACTGTTGCATAATATGTTTTCAGTGGAATTAAATTTCTACCTTTTTAATTAAATTCTCTCTCTCAAAGGCATTTATTTCACTGGGCTTGAATTTTACTCTGGAACTTACTAATGTAAGCCTGGTTAGGGGAAGTGCCAAGGATGTGCCTAAAATATTAGGAATAGCAAAGTCTGCTGTGCTGCTTATTCCTGAGGAAGCTGCCAATTCACAGGTCAGTAGCCTGGTTGTGATGTCATGTTCCTACCACAGAAGAAAGGTTCACTTCACTGTAGAAGATATCTGTTAGAAGAACTCAGTGAAGTTTTCATTGTAATTAATATGACGGAAGAGATCATTCCTGTTATTACTTGCACTGTATGTTATTCTTTCCTCTGATAAAAATTCTTGTAGAAACATTTTAATACAATTGGAAAAGGCCTCTTCATATATAAAATGTAAGTAGTGTAAGTATTTACATGAAAGGGGACTTCCAAGACTTAAAGGAAAATAAGTAAATCTGGATGATGTTTCTGTAAGTACGGCAACCCCAAAGCAGAAAATAGCATGAATTCAGTATTATGTGCAAAAAGAGATGGAATATATGTTGGGTGCTAATGCAGATGTCAGTAAATTTCGTAATCATTGAGTGATAAATTTTCCATTTGTCTATTTTGTATGAGAGTGAGAAAAGATAATTTTCCTACTTTGATATGGTATATGTGCTACCATTCCCTTTTTTATGTCAGGCAAAGGCATGATGAGGTTTTAACTCTTAAATTTTTTGAAGCTTTTATTTAATGATTTTAATTATATTTAAGCATAGTTGTAGTTTTTAATTTACAGTGAAACCTAAGTCAAATAGTCTTTCTGAATGCACTGTTTACAGAAAGACTATTGTGTACCATATACTATCATATATCCATTTATCATTGGTTTTAGAATATGCAAATTATCTTCACTCCTATTTGCTGCTCAGAGAAAAAGAAAAGTAGATCACAGTAGCAAGAATAATTTTGTGTACAGTGTCAGGAGGTAACAACTTACTTTTCACTGGATACTTAATTAATAACTTATTTTAGACGTAATTATATGTATATCTATACATGTAGAGAGAGAGTACTACAATTATTATCTGTGAGCACTGAGGGCAGGCTTGATTTGTTTTTCTTCTAAACAAGAGACACAGATTGTAGTCACTGTTTTCAGTACCGAGATGTCACTCATTCTTTTTCCCTGCAATCTAATTGCCAGAAATCTAAAATTTGCAAGTATTATTAAAGAGCTCGTATGAGCTCTTTCAAGAGAGCATATTTATATGTCCATAGATACACATATATTTATCTATATGCATGCATACTTATTGTAAGATGCCCATTTTACAAAAGGTACTATGCTTTCACGTATGTTATTGTCCATTTTTATTCAATTTTCTGATAAAATGTACTATGTTTCCACAGGTTGGCTTTGAATCTGTGGTATTACGACTTACAAACATTGTAGCAGGGACAGGCCATGCTTTTATAACCAGAAGAGGAGTTTATGGCTCTGTTATAGTTAGCTGGATTTCCGGATGCCCACCAGACCTAGTCAATGACTCTGTAAAACTAGGCAATATTACTCCTCCATTTGGTGAGTAATTGCTGCAACAACTTATGTACAGCTACAAGGACAACAGCTATGACAGTTGCCTAAGAGATGATACCACCTTTTAGTTATTTGTACCTCCGCATGTTTCCATTATTAATGAAGAGTCATTAGAATGAAGTTGTGTGATCCAATTTTTAACTGTCAGGGACATATTTCCTTTATAAGAACAAAACAACTTTTCTTTATAGACACAATGCTATGCCCCTGAAGGACAGTTTTCTATAGGAAAGACCCTTACCATGAAGATTTCTTCACCTCAGTGGAATCGAATTGTGACCAAAGTTCCTATGTCAGTGTATTTCCAGGTAAAAATAGAATTCTTGTTTAGTGATTTTGACTGTCTCAATCATTTTCCTTTCAGGTACTGTTATATTTTCCTCTGGGGAGGAAAGTAAAGTGATTTCATTTCAGGCTACTCCAAGCCTAAATAAATCTGAGACATTTGCCATCACTTTAAAAGCAGTGTACAGCAATGTGTCTGGTGGGGCTCGCCTGAGGTAAAGATATTATTTACACTTTTGAGTTGCACTGATGCTTGTTATAAATAAGAAGCTTGACTAGGCCAATATTCAAGCAGCAATCAATTTACTAATTAATGTGGTAAAGTATGAGCAAAACAGCGCTGGGTACAGTGGGGGAAGTTTTCCTTCCAACTGCACAATGATGGTTGGGGCATACAGATATTTATAGGGGTGCATATGAGCTTTTCTCAGCAGTTTCTATTCCCAATTTTTACGTCACAATTCTATACACTATTGTGAGTTAGTTTTTCTCAGGATGTACCCCAGAAAGGAGTATCCCCAGATGGTGGGGTCCAACTTCCGAAAGAAGAAAGAGGTCTTCCAGCTGGTGCGGTCCAGACTCCAGATGTGTGTCCATCTTTTAATTGCAAAGACTATAAATCTCATAACAGTGATGTCCAGCTTCCCTTGGTCGAAGCCATAAATCCTTGGGTTGATGTTCATCTTCCTTTCTCAAGCTGCTTTTTACTGTTTTGCTAAGGTGTTGAGATAAGCATGTTTCCTTTACATATATTCTAAACTTATATTTTCAAAACTCCTTATTACAAGCAATATTCTAAAATTATACTTCAAAAGGTTATTATTGCAAAGCTGTTTAATGCTTAGCTACGTGCAAAAGGTTCCTGTCTAGCAGCAACATCCTTAAAGCTTTAATTCAGATGCTATAAAAGTTAATTGCAAACAAAGGATAACTTCAAAGGCCTTCTTCCATGCTTTACTCCCTCAGTTATTTTTTTGGAATTCATCCTTTAATTGTCCCATGATCAGTTTCCATACATATCACAATCACAAGCACACATGCTGCCTGTGTGTACCTGACACAAAACACAGCTTTGTATCTCACATGCTGTAAGAATTATAACATGTATAGAGGCATATACCTCGTCCAAATCCCTATTAAATTATAGGTAGCTAGCAAATTTGGGTTCTCTTTTTCATAATTTCTCTGTCTTGTCTCACATGGAAACAAATGTCAGTACTGCAGATCTGATCTGTCTGAAACGGAACCTTTTCTTCAATTCCAGTCTGTTTCCTGGCATTGGGATATGAGGTATCTAGAATGTGTCTAGAATGATGGAGACAGTTAGGAAAGACAGTTAGGCTGAAGAACCAAGATCAACAGTTTTAATCAGAAAGCTGAAGAATAAAATAAACTGTCAATTTTCAGTGTCCCTAAATATCTATATTTAGAAGATATTAGATGACAACCATTATTTAAAAGAAATCAAATGAAATAAGAAATGCTCCAAAAATGACTAATTTATAATAAACCCCCTTTTTATTCTGAAAAATTAAAACATTACATTCAATGTAGTTTTTTGTCTCACTTAAAATTGTTATCTGTTCTTCAAAATATTTTCACTCTTCCTTATTGAAGATGAAAATGCATAAAAAATGGGCATGGAGTGACACTGTAGAGAGAAAAGTATTGGCTTCACCAGGTTAAAATTGTACTGGCAAATCTGAAGGAAGTCAGGAGTGAATCAGATGCTTACATTCCTCAAACGAACCCTTTCTCCTAGGTTTGTCCATCCTGTGAACTTGAGTCCTCAAGCACATATTTACTGTGCAAGTCAAATATCTTGAGTGTATGAGAATAACCTTTCCTAGAAAACTTAAGACTGCATCCCATAAGACATAAAGCTCACAATTACTTTGAAGGTTTTTGGCTTCCTAAGTGGTGGAAGAGTCACATCTGTTAGCCAAATCCACTCACTGTAATTGTGCCATGTGGTAGCCTCTGGCACTGAATAATGGTTAAGTTCTAGAGAGAAGGGGATGACACAAGATTCAGCAGAGTCAGTCTAATATTTTATAATAAGAAGGGAATATATTTAATATGAACAAATCAAAGCTTAAATTGATATTGATAAAAAGACTCAGATCTGAAAAAAAAATATTTTGGGTAATATTGTAAAGAGGCAGTATTTCAAAGCCTTACTGTATATTTTAAAATAACTTCCTGTCCTTCTCTAACTTCCTGGCTAAAACTGTAGATCTGCTAGTATCTGTCTACTTCACAGCTTTCCCTTGGCACAGGAGGTTAGTTCAGTGTTTAAAACTGGTATTACTTGTAGTGGCTATATTACATTTCTGTATTATGTCCACAGTAGGAAGATCTACTTTCCTTTGCCTCTCCATTTTTTCAGGAAGACCATATTTTATGTATCATTTATTCAGTATCCTGTCCTGACTTAGAATGCATTAAGCCTGTGGAGGACTGCTCAAACATTACAAAAGCATTTTTTAGGGAACCTCTTTATCTTGCTTTGTATGATTTCTATTTCATCTCTCTACCATTACACATTTTTAATTCACTTTCTTACAGCCATCATTGATTGCTCTCTGAAAATTATGCTTGATTGTTCTGCTTTTTATTATTTATATTTCTCTCTCAATGTGATATTGTTTCTGTTTCAGATCAGGATTTACGACAGCTAAAATTGAGCCAATGGGGATCTTCCAGTTTGATCTTAAGTCAAGATCAGTTTCAGTTGAAGAAGATGTCCAGGTAGTCAGATTACACGTCCAAAGATTGTTTGGTTTTCAAAGTAATCTCACTAAACTGACATATCAGACGATTCCAGGAAGTGCCAAATCACTAGAAGACTTTATACCCATCTACAATGGAGAACTTATGTTTTTCCATTTTCAGACAAATGCAGTGATAGAAATATCAATAATTGATGACACTGTGTCTGAAAGACAAGAATTTTTTTTTGTAAATTTGACTTCTGTGGAAATTCTGGATGTTCAACCTGCAAACCTTGACTGGAGTCCCCGTTTGAATCCAGCTTTCAGTGTTGCAACAGTTAATATCCTGGCTAATGATATTCATCATGGAATACTAAGTTTGGGGCCAGAGTTTACTTATGTTGAAGAAGATACAAACAACAATACCTCCAACACAGCAGTGCTTCAGATCAGAAGGACCAAGGGACTTACTGGTGATATTAAAATTACTGTTAAAACCTTTGGGGGAGTGAGTGTGCAGAGTGGAGTAGATTTGTATCCTTTTGGAAATGTTTATGGAAAATCAAACTTCACATGGGCAATGGAAGGAGAAGATTTTGAAGAACAGACAATCTCTCTCACTTTGCTGGATGGAGAAACTGAAAGCCAGGTGTCCATAAAAATTTTTGATGATGATGAGCCTGAAGGACAGGAATCATTTTTTGTTTTCCTCTCAAATCCTGAATATGGAGCTCAGATTGTGGAAGGAAAGGATGAACATGGATTTGCTGGTTTTGCAATAGTAACTATTGCAGGTAATATTATTTTCCCCCGGGGAAAGGAGTAAATATATTTTTATTAAATAACAGTAAAGAACTACATATTCTCAGAGCAATTTTCGTGAAAAATTGGAATTCTATATGATAATAAGCAGGGTATTCTATTCCTAAATCTAACATTTTCCATTTGAGAGGAAGCATCTAATGTACAGAGCCCCCTTAGCATCCCTTAGCAGTGTAATTCAAAATACATCTACAGGTGCTGCTCTGTTCTTGTCCTTTATGAAGGGAGAACACTGCGTGAAACATGTGTGGTGGGTTGGAGACAGAGACAACCACACACCCAATGTTCATGTGGCAACAGAGAGTGGTTATTGGTTCAACCCCTCTTTATAAAGGGTTTTGACTGGATAGATCATTAGTCTGATCTTTTAACATGGCCCAGCTCCCAGACAAGTGAGATGTCTGCAGCTTAGGATGGAATGTAATTGGTTGAGGTTCCTGTCTATCAACCCAGGGGCCAGTTTATGGAACCAGGTGGGTTTCCTATTTCTATCCGAATTAATTGCCCAGTACAAACCAGCTTGTACTGCGGCATACAGTGACATGTCCTCCTTTCTTTTTTGTATTAAAAATTGCAACCTGCTCTCTGTCACCCATCTTCAAGGGCCCTTTACAAACCAGATGACAGAAGGTAGGATGGGGTTAATTTGCATGAGGCCACGTATCACTGGAGCTGCAGCATTAATGTCTAGGAGATGTAGGCTACAGCTACTAATATTCTTTCAGGCTAACATGTCTCAGGCTATTTTCTTAGAAGTGTATTGGTAAGAAGGTCTCTCACCATTTCCTTGGGTTTGGGCAGCTAAACATCACAGGATAATGGCAGCAATAAGAAGTAATTTAAGTTAACTAGATTTTTGGTCTTTTCTAATATAGATATATGTTTGATTGAAAGACATGACAACATCATAGCATGCACAACTTAAAGGGGGGTATACATTCACGCCAACCTTTTTCCCCTTTTCTTTGTTTTAATAACTAAAATAGGAACAAAACTTTTGAACAACATTAATAAGGTGAGACTTACAACTGTGTATATGTTTTACTGTTACCTAGGGTCTGGTATTCATGAGGGGCTTCTTTTTCACAATGAGGACTTAAAAGAACCTCTTCCAGACAAGGCTTCCTCATTTATCCCAAAGGAAAAAAGTTTAGCTTGTGCAAAGTTTGCACAGAATCATCTATGTTTGATAGTATATTCTTCCTTTACCAGCCAGGTTCAGGGCTTGATCAGGGCTGAGAACTTGGCTGGGAAAGGTTTTCCCTAATTATATTTTAGAAAAAAAGCCTGTATTAGTAACCACTGTAAAAATTCTTTAACCTGAACAGCTTATGAATAATTAAAGAAATACAGCCATTTTAATTTTTGTCAGTTATTATGGTAACTGTGCAAGCAATATACTTTTCTTCCTTTTGTTAGAAGTTAGAAAATTGTTATTGACTTCAATAGGTGACTTTTAACTTTTAAAATGATAACGGGTGGTAAATTTTCAGTTAGAAAACCTTGCAACTGAAATTTGTTTACGACATTATTAAGTCAATATTTTTTTGTTTGCTCTAATGGATCTAGAATGTTAGAACAAATTCTTTGAGCTTTTCAGGATGATCTAGTTCGTATGCTGCTTGCGTTGTGTATATAATTAAAATTAATAAACTTTGTATTATAAATTCCAGGATATATTTAATAAACATTAGTCCATCTTTGAACCATAGACATAATACCTTCCTAGTAACTGTAACTAGAATTGGCTAACAGAGACCTATTAATTTTGGTTTCAGCTCATGTAAACAATAATAACAAATATTGTACTATGAATTCTATGACATATTTAGCAAACAGCTCTGCTTATTTGTAACCTTTGCATGACATCTTTATTACAACTGCAATAGAATTGGTTAACATAGTTACGTTATGAGAGTCAATTTCAACCGTAGCACATGTAAATGTTGCAGTCCTCCCCTCTTGGGGAAGGGGCTATCAAACTAGCCTGATCTTCTCCTTCATTTAGTATCAGTTTGTAAGAGTCTCTAGTAGATTACGAGTACCTTAGCAGCGTTAAAGCAGTAGCAGGCGGGGCGGCTGTGGGGCTCTACAGTAGAGTTATGTCGGGTAGGAACTCGGCACTACCTTTGTAAGTAGTGCTTTGGCTGGCGCTGCTAAGTTACTTTGTTTGCCGCTTCACTGCCCACGCACAGGGAGCTGCTGAATTCCCGCCGGGCTTGGTGAGAGAGTGGCCCGCTCTTAGCCGCCAAGTGATGGCTGTGCCATGCGGCCAGCACCATTTTTTCGGGCAGGCTTGATTGCTATTGTTCCCATAGAACCACACCCCTGCATGCCTTTTCCCGTTGCCTTTTGCTTGTCAGGGCCCCCGCAAGGGCTTTTCCCATCCTCTGGGAAATTACAATTGACGGTCAGAGATGTAGAAAAGCTTGGAGAGGCTGCGGCGGTGGCAAGATGAGGCAGGGCTGCCGGCAACAAAGCAGCTGCAGTGTTCTCATGGTATTCTGCAGGGGGACGATGGCTTTGGCTTTCTCTGCTGGTATCCCTTGTGCCCCTTGCTGGCATATATTCCAGGGAAAGCTGCAGCTCCAGTAGAGGTGGTGCGGTGGCTTCCAGGAATGACAGGTCTGCAGCAGTGCCTGGTGATGTAATTCCCAGGCCGGCCCGTGGAGTCAGGCTGGGGGGTGGGGCCACACCCACTAGAGGCACGGCTATGCTCCACGGCGGTTGGACGGGGGTTGGGGTCCCTAACCCGACCTAGGTTTGGAGCTGGGCCACTCAGGCTCAGGAGGAGGCGGCCTGGGCGCGCAGGTGGTAGCGGGGGGTGCCAACCTGGCGGCACAGGGCGGAACTGGAGCGTGGTCTGGCCCTGCGCAGCAGGACGGCGTTGTGTGCCCCCCCCCCGCCAAGGCGGTGGCATAGTCTATCCCTGCACAGCAGCTTGGTGCAGGAGGTGGGGGGGGGGGGGGTGGCTCTGGGGAACACATGATACTGAGGGATGGTCCCGGGGTCCTCAGCCGTTATGATGGCGCGCCTCGACCCGGGACAGCACTCTCGCGCAGTTTTGTGGGGGTCTGACGCCGCACAAAAGGTCTGCGGTGCAGCCACAAGGCAGCTCAGCCCGGTGCAACAGTTCTGTGTAGGCACGGAGCATCCCCGGCACCGCCAGAGCTGCACTGCTCGCCGAGGCCGTGGCAGACTTCATTACTCCTTGTGGCTCGATTGTGTAATCTGTTTCGCCACCTCCCTGGGCATTGTTGGCAGGTGCGGCACGGGCAGTTGATGGATTCTCACCATTTGCCAGGATTCCCCCACTCTCTAGGGTAGGACCACTCACCACAGTTGCTTCGCAGTGGCCAGTTGTGGTCGCATTGCAGCAGGGCGCATTCTCGCAGAGGTTGAGGCCGTCTGAGGCTAGCGCAGCGCAGCAGGGCACAGAGAAGCGGCCGCACTGTCGCCCAGCGTGACGTCTCCCTGCCACCTTGCCTTACGGGGGGACACCGCACCGGCAGCGCGTCCTGGTGTGGGGTGGCCCCGTGGCTCTGCTCTATATGCGTGGTCAGCATATTGTCCCTGTATGGGGCAGCTTTTCAGCTCCCCATGGTGGTTTCGCAGTGGTCTGTGTCTGCTTTGCCCGTCCTCCTTCCCGGCTCATTATTTAATTGTTTCTGTAAGTCCTCCATCATCCTTCTGGATGATCCTCCATGGCCTTTTAACATCCATGGTTGTGTCATCACCAATGGAGGCTGCTGCAAGTATATTTCATCCAGCCTGCTCCCCATTTGATAAGTCTAATGAGGTCCCTTTGGAAACATCTAGTTTCTAGTGGCTTTGGTACCATGTGAGCAGGGCTAGCAGAGCCCATTTGTCATTATTAATCCCTATTTTTTTAGGAAAAAAATTCCATACCTTCAGAATGGGGTCTTCTGGTGCAGAAGTCCAGGCCCCCATAGTCCCAATGGTGATTCCAATCCACAAAAATGGGGTTTGAAACCATGCAGCATACTCTGCTACCTACCACTGGGATCTTGCAGCAATTTTCCATTGAGCGTGGTAATTCCTCACTGCTATACTGCTGTCTCTCCAGCCTTCTCCAGCTGTCATGCCATTTGGATTACTAGTCTTTACCAGGTTGCTCTGGCTATTATGCCGTTCAGTCTCCCCTGCTCCTTGTGCAGAAAATGCTTGAATTGCATCATGTGGTGGGCACCTCATGTAACACGTGTGTGGTGGGTCGGAGACAGAGATAACCACACACCCAATGTTCATGTGGCAACAGAGAGTGGTTATTGGTTCAACCCCTCTTTATAAAGGGTTTTGACTGGATAGATCATTAGTCTGATCTTTTAACATGGCCCAGCTCCCAGACAAGTGAGATGTCTGCAGCTTAGGATGGAATGTAATTGGTTGAGGTTCCTGTCTATCAACCCAGGGGCCAGTTTATGGAACCAGGTGGGTTTCCTATTTCTATCCGAATTAATTGCCCAGTACAAGCCAGCTTGTACTGTGACATACTGTGACAGCTGAACATAACTGTTTTTTTTAAAGAATGAGTAGCATTGCAGGCTCATTTGGTTTTTTGCCCTTTTCCTTGTTCCAACACTGGGATGTGAGATTCCCATCTCAGTAGATCCGTGACTTCCAAATTCAAAGAATAGGTGGGATACGGGATGGTACAATCCTGGGACTATGAAAAGAGTCACCAAGTAACTTATGGTATGAAAATGGAAGTGTCCAAGAGGAACCTGTTACAGAACTGCTGGGCTTCCGATGTTTGTTCGCAGTATTGTAAAAAATGATTTCTCACAGTACTCTAGTGCTGCATTCTATGACTGTAAATACTGACCACTTCTTGACAGTTTATGGCACAAAAAGATCACTGCCTTTTTTTGCTTGGTTTGTTTGTAAAGACCAGATGATTTGTATTTTGCCACTTCCGGTACTTTGCTTTCTCAGGATCCAGAATATTTTAAGCTTCTTTTACTTTTTCTTTCACTGTGGATTTTTTTTTTTTTGGTTGGTTGGTTTTGGTTTCTTTTTTTTTTTTTTTTGAAAAAGAAAATGTCATGGGACATTTGAATACAGGAAGACATAGTTCCTACTGAGACCATAAGATTATCTAAAAGAGGAGAGACATAAAAATTTACTGACCCATTATGTAAATAATGCATTATGGCAGCAGTGCTTGATGGGAGACAGTGAGTATAAGTTGAAATGGGATTTCATTTGAGCCTGGGCATTTTTTTCTATTGTGTACAGAGAGCCAGTGGCATAGGTTGCCTGGGGAGGTTGCATGGTCTCTGTCCATCCCTGGAATTTTTTCAAGCCCCAAACCTCTGGGACATATGGTCCTGTTTCAGAAATAATTAAGAAGGGTGTTGGACTAGAGACTTAAAGGGCCTTTTAACCTGAATTACGTTGACATTCTGTCAGATGTAATTCACATACTTTGTATTTTTAATTTAAGTCTTTCTCTCTTACAATGGATGGAGTTTGTACAAAGTAGAATAAACAGTTTCTGTTTTCATTCTTTGCTATGATGCAGTTCATACCTGCAGTGTAGTCATCTTCTGCTTCTGGGGATGGAGGACAGGAATTAGCATACTCAATCACCAAGGAAGAGTTTTTCTTTCAGTCACTGTGCTACGTGAGAAAGTGATGTCAGAACTTCAGTTTTCCCTAGCTTTTAAATATCCTGTCAGGCTTACCAACTGTATATAAAATAATCTAATCTGCAATATAGATAAAGTTTTAGAAAGAAGTTGGGCACTGGAACAAATTTTAGGCTAACTCAGTTTAGTCTAATCAAGAAAGTAAGGTCCAACTTTACTGGAGTTTTGTGTATTTAGATAGTCTTAAGAAATCATTGTGGGTATTGAGAACGAGGATTAAACTGTGCTGCTGGATGAGTGTAGGAAGCAACCAAGATCATATACAAAACTAGATAATATGAAACAAGTTCTCTTCGTGTGCATTATCTGTAGAATTTACCATGGAAGTAACCAGTTCCCTGGTACCACACCTGCAAGGACAGGCAATGATTGCAATAGGTTGGCATGGAAGAAAAGATGGTGGCAGGTCTTAGGTAGAAAATCCAAGGGTCCTTTATTCTTCTGCCGCAGTAACAGGAGTGCTCCCAAATACAGCCAAACACTTAAGACCTGGAATAAGGGTGATCCCTATTTATATACACTAACATGGAACAGTCCAGCAACATTATAACCAATCATAATGAGGCAAGATGACCCATATTAGCATGATAACTCCCATGATCCCGTTGGAACAAACTTTAACTCTCCCTAACTTGAAACAGTATTCCTGAAATTAGGCCATTGTTTTTTATGGCCTAAGGTTGATCCTGGCTGTGGTTGGCTTGCAAGCCAGCCCAGGCCGCTGAACCTCTGTATATAGACACAAGTTGTAATTTGTATTGAATACTACAGCTTGTATTGAATACCACAGAAGTGTATTAATATGTTCTGGAGTTATACCTACAGTACAGAGTTCCATAAAGTTGGAACATGAGACAACATGTTAGGTAGAAATGTTAAGTATTTGTTCATGTGCATAAATAAACACAGTTTCTGTTCATATTATTATATATATTGACTTTTAGTAAGTACTGGGATGGAAGTAGATTGCCTTTTCAATTCTAGACTAAAGCCATCGTTACCTGCCAGGAGAAATCTTTTAGAAACAAGATTTAAACAAGCACTGTGAAGACATTAGTTTCCTCTCATTAACACTAGGAATTTTTATCTTCCACTGCTGTTTTTCTGAAGTTACTTACATTCCCCACAGAAAAATGTGGTGTTTTGCAGCTCACTAGTTCTACATGTAGAATAAAGATGCAAGAGAAAAACTGATGTAATAATCTAGGAAAATTGATGGGTTCAACCACATCATGGATAGGATGAATAAGAAAGGTTAAGTTACATTGCTGGAAGCCCATCTTTATCACATTACCTATATGTTGAGGCCCATTTCTGTTCGGATAGAATGATTTAAGATTTATGATAAACATAGCTGGAGTGAGTATCTCATAAGGGCATTATAAGCAAGGCTTTTGAGATTGTTCTGGAGATTACTGTAGCACTTAGTCGCTTGAAGTCAAGCACTTAGTCTCTTGAATTCAGTTTGTTGAATGCTACTGAAAATACAGGCTTACATGCAAAAATGGTGCCAGGACTCTCATAAGGAATTTACTTCCAAAAATAATTGTTATTATTCTAGTGATTAAAATAAAATTTAGAAATTCTAAATTCTAAACTTGAAAATCTAGAGTGTAAATTAAGAATAGAAATATTTAGAGAATTGAGGTGTCCTGAAATAGTACTTTACAGCATGCTTTTGATACCTGACTCTTTGGAGTTTTAACAGTCGTGCATATTAAAAGTATAATTTACTCTCAGTTTTTACTGGCTTTTTACTTTCATGGACTATTTCTTACACAGGAAGCGATCTCCAGAATGGCATTTTGGGATTCATTCCAGAAGTACAAAGTGGCCTGATACTTGATGAAGACTCAGAAAAGAGAGAGGTGTTTCTGACTGTTGCACGGCAACCAAACAGGTGCAGGCGACAGTGGATTCCAGTGCTCTTCCTACACTCTGTAATATGTTGTCTTGAATCACAGGAGCTATTGTTAGTGGAAGAGGTTTTCATCACAGAGTTTTATAATAAGTGTTTCCCTTTCAGCTCCTTTAATAGTGTCACAGATTTTGGCAATGGGGAATTTAAGTTGTGAATATAATTAGGTCTGTCACTTTATTAGTATAAAGCAGAAACAGGAAAAAACTCAAATGTCTACCATTTTATACTGTAAATCAGCAAATGTGAAGGTTTTGCTTAAGGTAAAGTATTTGCACTGCTAAAGGTGTAACTCCAATTCTCACCTCTCTGTATAATGTAAGTAGCTATGAATACTACAAGGAGCAATTAAGAAGTTATGTAAGTGTCAGTATGGTTATGTCTTCACATTTTTTCCTAATTAGGATATATATATATATATATATAAAATACACTTATGTGTACTTCAAATAAATATGCTCAAGTATGGTAAATTTCTTATACTTACAGGAAAGACCAAGTCTACCTGGCTTTCCAGGCCAATGGTTACTATAGTATTAATTAAAGTACTTGGGCACCTCCCAGCTTTCCAAGAGTCTCTTATTCAGATAATTGCATGTTATCTGAAACAAAAATTAAGAATCAATTCCCATAACTGCTTTGTTTTCTTCTTCTGTTACTTTTTTTATAATCTAAATAGATATTAGAGGCAGAAATTTAAATAAAAAGAGCTATTTTTTCATTGTAAAACAGTTGATTCCATAATGATAAGTTTTGAATAATAACATAAAATGTATGTTATGTCTGTGGTTTATGTTTCCTAAATCTGTTGTGCTCTCCTTCAGTACATATATACTCTTCTCTTTTGTTTATAGGGCTTTTGAAGATGTGACGATCTTCTGGCGTGTGACCTTTAATAAAACAGCTGTTGTCCTTTTGAAGGATGGCATGAACTTGGAGAATGAACTTGTATCTGTGCTGGGAGCCACAACCTGTGTGACAGGTCAAACAATGTGCAATATCTCTATTGAAATAAAACCTGATCATGTAAGTAATTATTGCTGGTTATGTACAACATTGAATTGAAATTTGTCAAGATGAAAAAACTGCTCTGATTCAGAGGAACTAATACTTAGTTTGAAGATAGTAACTTGATATCTGCTCTACTTCTCTGGAACATGTTTATTTATAGTCTTCTACTGACTCCATTGTGACTGGTAGAAATTTGGGAAGGAGATAAGTATTTCGTTTGAAGAGTAAAGTACAGTTCTTAGGTTTTTAAATAACAGTAAGGAAAAAGAATGGAGTTGTTTCAATGAAATGTTCGATCATATACTCTCATCCTTCATACAGTAAGATTTTCATCTACCAAAGCATTTCTTAAGGTGGTTGATGGAAAACATTCTGTAAGTAATATCTCATTGCACAAAAAAAGTTTGAGTTTAACTTTTGTGTAATTTTATATTCCTAAATCTAGCACAATGATCTCTGAAAACTCATAAAAACTGCCTAAGAATCTCTGAGTGTCTAAAATTCTGTCTCTGTTCACATGTACCTTTTGAATAGTGAAGTTTAATTTAAGAGCCATCATGCACTAAATCGCATTTGTCTAAGTCTAACAGCCTTGTGAGACTCAGCTGGCAGTCTAGAATACAGACATGATTGTGTTAACACAAAACACAGTATTCAGTCATTTTTATTGAAAAGAGAAGGAAAAAAATGTTTAAGTGTGAATATCTAGGGGTTAGAGTGCGCCCTCAAGAAAGGAAGGATTAATGTTTGCCATTATTTTAAAGCTGGAGAGTTTTACATTTTTCTAAGAAATTATCATAGCACCCAGGTGTAAGAGCCATAACAAGGGATGTGGGACTTCAGGTAGCTCTTCATAATGCAGTTTATTATATCCAATACATTACAGCCGTCCAGGGTTGTGGGCAACAGAGCCTGTGCCTACAGCTGTCAGCTCCAGCTGCAGACAAACCTGAAGACCCTTTAGTTTTCGTTGCAATGCATTATATACTTTTTTTTTGCTGAGCATCTCAATACAGAAGAACCAATCTGTACCTTAATTTTTACCTATAGCCTATCATAACTACTATAATTACCATACTCATGTTACTATTCTCCAATCACTAAAAGTTATTCTGTTACAGATTTTCAGTTTTCTTGCAGTGGAAAATTCTGAGACCTTTTTTCTACTTGCAACATCGGCAGACTTGTTTGCCTGTGCTGTCTTTCTGCTCGGTAAAAACATCTTCTTTGTGGTGGGTTTATTCTTTGCTCTAAGCCATAAAAACTCCTTCTAACTAGCATACCCTTTGCCTTCTTAGTTATCCAGTAAGACTGGCTCAGCTTTTCTTCTATATCAAAATTTGCTTTCATTTCTATTCCTTCTTCAGATCCTACATTCAAAAATCTTTCTGCCAAGCATACCTATCTGTGAGACTTTCTTGTCAAACTTTCATCCTTCCCAACACCCAGGCTAGTGGCAGAGCTGGGATCTGGGCAGTGGAAAATCACTAGATGGGAGGAAGATTTCCATATTTTCTTCTGACTCAGTTCTAGAAAATATTGCAACATGTGGGAAATGGGGAGTTCCTATTTAGGTGATAAGAGACATTCCCTTAGTTCACTAAGAGAGCCATTTTCCTTCTCCATCTTCCGATGTTACCTTTACATCACAGAGCCAATGAATAGGTGTATAGGGCACAGGCTGCCCTGCTGGGTAAACTGAGATTATGAACCTCTTTAGACCAAAGAAGTGATATCAGTATTTAATGACAGCAGTGCACAGGCTGCAGAGACATGAGGTTGTGCCACATGAAGCACAAGCCTGTGCCATTCCAGCAAGTGCTAGTGGAAGGTTAAAGCTCCCCATTCATTCCAGTATAATTGTGCCTGTAATTAGTCAAGAACATTTCATTTAGAGAACCACTTAACAATTTAATTGAAAACATACACTATTTATTCCTCCAAATATTTCCTAATTTTTCTTGCAGTTCTTCTTTCATAAGTTAGCTTGTAAGTCAGTAGTAAATGTATTAAAAATGATGAAGTAACAAATACATTAAATAAGTACTTTACATTTTTGTAGGATACATTCTAGCTTTCACAAGTTTGGCTTCCTCAGCAGTACTAAGTCTATTAGCTAAAAATCCTAGAATTAAAGTAGGATTTCAAAGAATTCGGAGTTGAAACACAGAGCTTTTTTACGTAGTGGGTTGGCCCTGGCTGGATGCCAGGCATCCACCAAAGCCTCTTAGTCACTCCCCTCTGCAGCTCGGCAGGAGAGAGAAAATACAACAGTGCATTCATGAGGTGAGACAAGGACCAGGAGAGATCACTCACCAAACATTATCATGGGCTAAACAGGCTCAGGTTAGAGACATTAAATGAATTTTTGCTAACAAAACCAGAGCAAGATAATCAGAAGTAAACTGAGACCTTAAAACACCTTCTGTCCTCCTCACCCTCCCTCCAGCTCTACCTCTTCCCCTCCAGCAGCAAATGAAGTTGCAAATGGGGGTTATGTTAATTTCATCACACATGGTTTCTGCTGCTCCTCAGGAAGAGGAGTCTTTTCCCTGCTCCACCATGTGGTTACTCCAATGGGAATCTTCTTCTACGTGAGTCTATACCACAGGCAGCAGTTCTCCATAAACTGCTGCAGCATGGTCATCCTTCCACTGCGTGCAGTCTTTCAAGGGCAGGCTGATCCAGTGTGGATCCACACAAGTCCTACCAGGAAGCCTGCCCCAGTATGGGCTCCTTTCTCCATGGGTGTGCAGGTCCCTGCCAGGAACCTGCTCAAGGGTGAGCCACCCATGGGGTCATAACCTCCTCTCAGGCATTACCCTGCTCCAGTATAAGGCTCCTCCTTGAGCTGTAGGTGGATCTCTGCATGCTTATGGACATCCATGGGCTGCAGGGGCACAGCTGCTTCACCATGGACTGCAGAGGAATCCCACCTGAAGAACTTTCTTCCCCTCTTTCTCCACAGACCATGGTATCTGCAAAGTTGTTCCTCTTATCTGTTGTCACCAGCTCTACTCTGGCTACAATTACATCTGCATAAGAACAGGTTTCTTACTTCCTAAATATATTGTCATAGGAGTGTTCTGATTGGCTCAGCTATAGCCAGTGACGGAGCCTATGTTGGAGCTGTCAGGCATTGGCTCTGTCAGACAGAACTTCTGGCATCTGGCAAGAACTTCTGGCAACTTCTCACAGAAGCTACCCCTGTAGTTCCACCACTACCAAAACCTGGCTATACAAATTCAATTTTAAAAATTGTAAAAAAAAAAAAAAAAGGCTTCAATGATTGTAATTTTTTCATAGTATTATTTTCTTGTAAAGAAATAGGTTTTTTCCTTTTTTTTCTAGTTTGCTACTTGACAAGTGCATGTAGTAGGTACAAGTAACATCTTTCCAATAATTTTCAGAATTTTAGAATAGAATTTTTGAAATTTTAAAATTTGGATGTCTATTTTTAAATGTTACATTTGTGTTGTAGGTACAAAATAAAAGACAAGGCAGAACATCATATTGTAAACTTAACACTGCTACCTTATTTTCAATAAGGAAACAAAGTTGCACAGCCCATATTTTCAGAGTAAAATACTTCTCTATATGTGAAACATCACAAAAGTCTATCAAATAGTCTAAGTTCTGAGATTTTAAATAAATTCAGTTAAGTGTGCAAATCTACTGAGTTTTTAATTTCTTATAAAAACACACATGGACAGACTAGTGTCTAAATGCTTAAGTTGTATGTAAAATGTTTTTCAGAACTTTAACTGAGTTCAGTACTTAAATACAGGAGAGTTATTATGCAAATTAATTGCATTTTCAAAATTGCATACTCAATTCTGTGCAGTATTTCCAAAAGGGAGTAGGTAGGTACATGGCTTTTTGTAAGGTAAAAAGAAAATGAAAGAGCAAGTTCTTCATAAGTTGTGCATCTATGTAAATCTATAATCTGGAATATGGCACTCTTGGAGGGCTTACTGTCATTTATGTCAAATTTACAGCCACTATGCCTGCACTATTTAAATAGGTACTTTAATGCAGCAAGTTCTGCATGAAAATCTGGGATTTAGTAATTGTGCCTGACAGAGTGATGTCCATTGCAGTATTGTTTTTATGATATATTTTATTGTACTTATTGCACATTTCAGGAAGCATGCTTGTGTAGTGTTATTAAACTGATCCACTGTGCATACAAAGTAATATATATATATATATATATATATATATATATATATATATATATATATATATATATATATATGCATTTATTTATAGCTGAAAGTTTTTAGTAGATCTTACAATGATATGAAAATCATCACTCACTTACAGGTACCAGAATTTGAAACGTATATTTTTGTTGAGCTGTATGCTGTAAGCACAGGAGCTGCTTTGAACAACAGTGCCAGATTTGCTCTTATAACTATCCTGGAAAGCGATGCTCCTCATGGTTTAGTGTATTTTGCTGTGGGATCTCGTTTTGCTGTTGCTTATAAGAAGACAGCTTTAATCAGTCTGCAAGTTCTTAGAGATTCTAGTACATCAGTAATGACAATGGTTACCTACAGTATGCAGGTAAGACTTACTATTATTAAATTAATTTTTATATATTTTTCTGATCTTTAGAAAAGCACAGACTTCCAGCTCTTCAGGAAGATAGTCACGGGGTTCCCCTGGGAGACTGCCCTCAGGGACAAGGGAGTTTGAGAGCTGACAGATCATTAAGAAAGTCTTCCATAGAACATGAGAGCTAGCAATCCCCAGGAGCAAGAAATCAGGCAACGAAGGCAGGAGACTGGCATTGCTGAGTAAGAACCTGCTGGTCAAACTAAAGAGAAAGAAACAAATGCACAAGCAGTTGAAGCAAGGACAGGTGAGCTGGAAAGAGAATAGAGATAGAATGTGAATGTGTAAGGAAGGCCCAGGTGACAGGAAGTTAACTTGGCAAGGGATACAAAAAATAACAGGAAGGCCTTGTTAACCAGAAAGGTATGTTAGCTAGAAAGAGAAAGCCAAAGAAGGTGTTTCTCCCAATAAACAATGCTGGGAAGCTGGTAGCAACAGATTAACAAAAGGCTGATGGACTCAACACTTTTTTTGCCAGTCTTCATTGGCAACCTTTTTTCCTACACCTTTGAAGTGGGTGGACAGCAGGATGGGGCATGGCTGAGCAAGTTCTTCCTACAATATGGTAAAATCAGGATCGTGACCACATGTGGAAACCGAGTGTTCACCACTCTGTGGGACCCAAAGAGATGCATCCCAGAGTCCTGAGGGAATTGGCTGGTGTTGTTGCCAATACAGTATCCCTTGTTACTTGAAAAGTCTTGACAATCAGGTGAAATCTCTGGTGACTGGAGAAGGAGTATTACTACTTCCATCTTTAAAAAGGGAAGAGTAGAAAGGAGGACCCTGGGAACTATCAACCTGTCAGCTTCCACTTTGTGCCTGGGAAGATCATGGAACAGATCCTCCTAGGAGCTCTGCTAAGGCATATGGAGGACAGAGAGGAGCTTGAGGAGAGCCAGCACAGCTTCACCAAGGGCAAGTCTGCTTGACCAACCTAGTGGGCTTCTATGATGGGATGAATACATCAGAGTACAAGGGAAGGGTAAACAGATGTCATTTATCTGGACTTCCGTAAAGCCTTGACACATAGATCTCAAGATCTTACTCTCTGAATTGGAGAGAGATGGATTTTATGTTGGATTTGAATGGACTGTTATTTGATGGATAACACTGTGGTTGGATAGTCATATCCAGAGGGCCGCAGTCAATGGCTCAGAGCATCAGTGACAAGTGGTGTCCCTCAGGGATCTGTAATGGGACCAGTGTTATTTACTGTCTTCATTAATGGTGTAGATGAAGGGATCAGCTGTACTTTAGCAAATTTGCAGAAGACACCAAGCTGAGGGGTGCGGTTGACATTCCTGAAGGATGAGATGCCATCCAGAGGCACCAGGACAGGCTCAAGAAGTGGCCCTTGAGAATCTCATGAGGTTTAACAAGACCAAGTGCAAAGTGCTGCACCTGGCTCAGAGCAACCCCCAGTCCAGGCTGGGGGATGAACAGATCGAGAGCTGCCCTGCCCTGAAGGACATGGGGGTGCTGGTGAGGGGCTGAACATGAGCCAACCATGGGCACTTACGGCCCAGAAAGCCAAATGCATCCTGGGCTGCATCCAAAGCCCTGTGGGCAGCTTTGGAGGGAGGGGATTCTGCCCCTCTGCCCCACTCTGGTGAAACCCCACCTGCATGCAAGGCTGCCTCCAGCTCTAGGGTCCTCAGCACAGGAAGGACATGGAGCTGTTGGAGCAAGACCAGAGGAGGTCACTCAGTTGATCAGAGGGATGGAGCACCTCTGCTCTGAGGAAATGCTG
This sequence comes from Motacilla alba alba, assembly GCF_015832195.1. Classification (NCBI taxonomy): domain Eukaryota; kingdom Metazoa; phylum Chordata; class Aves; order Passeriformes; family Motacillidae; genus Motacilla; species Motacilla alba. Next base: position 26,030,834 of record NC_052046.1, read on the forward strand.
AGAGAATTGGGATTGTTCAGCCAGGAGAAGAGGCGGCTTTGGGCTGACCCAATTGCAGCCTTCCAGTACCTAAAGGAAGCCTATCTGAAAGTTGGAGAGGGACTTTTGGCAAGGGCACGTAGTGACAATGAGGCCATCTTTCAGTGGCCTCAAAGATTATGGTCAGCCAGGCATCTAATATATTTCTTTCTTTGTTCTAGGCTCATGTGAAACTTCAATTTTTGAGGCTTTTTCATCTGAAATTATGTTTTTATCCTGATGGCTATGTATACAACATCCAGACAGCAGGACACTTGTTCTGTTAGGGAACAAATTTATTATTAGTACCAGAACATACATAAGAAAAGAGAGAGAAATTATTCAAATTTTTTTCAATGTTCTTGGAGTACTAAACAAAAAAAATATTATTGTTATCAAAAATAGCATGTGGTAAAGTAAATTTTATCATCCCCGTTAATTTTTTGTTGGATTATGTTCTTTATGTAAAAAAACCTCCATAATCCAACATTTTTTGATATGTTTACATCTGTAGCACATGACTCTTCTAGCTGTTGGCACTTTTTTCTCCTAAATGCATACCTCACTTATTATTATTGCAGCTGATGAAGTTTCTCCTTTAGCAGATCTGCAAAAAAGCATGATTCCTGCCACTTCCTTAGTATGTGTGAATCCAGCATCAGGTCACAGGCTACAAGAGACATTCTTTCAAGTTTACCATCCTCAGTAGTAGTTAGCCTGATCAGCTTTAAATATGTGCAATTTTATGCCTGAAATCCTTATTTTGGGGGTGAGTTATTATATACTTACCCTTTATAATAAAAGGTTCTGCATTCTATTTTTATATTGAATGTATATCTGTTTTAACCGTATAGGTTTACATTGTGTTTCCATCCATTTATTATATAGTAATTGGCCAGTGTTTCAATTAGATTGTGTGGTAGCAAATTTTCACATTTATTTAACCTAAGAATTCACTATAATTTAGCTGTTAAATGGAAAAGAAATTGCTACTGTCCAGTGTATATTTAGGCTAAAATTTAGTGGGCAATCTCTTATCTGTTTGTGATTTTCATAACCAACATTATTTGGACATTTTTAGGTTTTGAGGGTGCATTGCCAAATACTGAAGCATTGATATTATTAGTAGCTTTAACATAAGAGGCCACAGCAGACAGGAAGGCAATAACTGGAAACCAATGTTTATCTCAACCTACAAAGGTTTCTTAGACCTGGTTCTTGTCACTAGTGCTGCTTATTTCAACTTCCTAGTTCTCAGTGGGAAGTGATAAACAAAAAAAACTTCCCCCTGGAATTTCCATAGGTGATGTGATCATGTCTAGAGCAATTTTGAACAGTTAGAGTCTGCATTGACTTAACAAGTTCTCCAGTGAACTCAGAAAATGTCTGATTCATTCCATAAATAAACTCTACTAATAAGAGCTAAATATTTTCAAAAGGGGTCTAGTATTTCACAAATAAAAATCCTAATTTTATTCACTAGGAGACCTGTACATAGGAGTCAGTATACAAGCTGCCCTTATGAAATTCATATATGCTTTTGAAAAAATAATACAGTTGAATAATAGCTCAGGAAATCAGTTTCCTCTTAAAGAAAGTTTATTATATTACTAGATATAATGTCAAAGCTATGGCAAGTGACAAAAAAAGAACAAGACTTTGAAGAATGAAACAGTAACTGCAAACCTCATGGAAGGTAAAAACAATGTTGCTTCACAAGGAAATAAGGCATGTAGCATTACTGGATAAATTCATATATCTACCTTGCATTATTATTCTATAAAATTTGCTTTGCGTTTGTATTAAATGGATTATTCATCTTTTAAGTATGTATTCTGGGACTAAAAACACCATGAACAGATATTAATTTGGACACGAATTTCCAAACTTTTGCTTTGCTTTTATTGAGTTTTCTATGTATTTGTAATGCCTTTCTCTACCCTAAAGTGAGGGACTTTGTGCTGCAGTCATAGTCTTACATCAACCCTTCTGGAATTCACACGTGCTAACATTTCTGTAGTATTTAGTCACACAGAAAAGTTTTGTGGTTTTTGTTCTGGAAAAGAAAGAGACCATCTTTACTCTTGACAGTATATAATTCTTCTCCTAGGTTTGATTAATTACTAATTCAGGGAGGTAATTATTTTAATGTAATATTTTCATCACTCATAGCTGCTTTTTGAAAGAGGACCTCTTTTTTACACATTTTGTTTTTACCCACCTAAAGTATGTTTAACAGCAGGTGGTTTTGAACAATTACATCTATCTTACTGTTACCTAAAACTCTTCCGGTTTGTTTTAAGGAACTACAAAAACCTGAACCTATTGGACGGACCTTCATATCTCCAGCTGTGGCAGGACAAGATTTTGCCAGATCTGAAGGTTTAATTACTTTTGAACATGGACAGAGAAATGCATTCCTGGATGTGACCCTGACTCCAAAGACAGGATCTTTAAACCCATTTCCTAAACGTTTCCAGGTTGTACTTTCCAATCCCACAGGCGGTGCCAGGATAGATGATGTGTATGGTATTTCTAACATCACCATTGTCTCAGATTTGGACTCCTTGCCCGTTTGGGGACTGATTGATCAACTGCATCAGTCTCTTGACGACACCATTGTACACAGAATCCTTCAGAATCTGAATGTCAAAGTATCCACAGAAACTACAGAAGAGCAGCTTACTGCTGTGGTGCATATAATAGATAAGGTAAACACTTCCTGTTTGTTCTTAAATTACTAATGACATTAATTAGAGTATAATAACACAACACAGAACATACATATATATGTGTATATATATATATATATATATATATATATATATACACACACATACACATACACACATACATATATATATATATATATATATATATATATATATATAAAACAAGGCAGATCACATCAACAGCAGTGACTCAGAAGCACAGACTGCAAAAGTGGAAATTGTGAAGTCCCACAATCAGGGAAGGAGTTTGTCTGCCACTAGTTAGGATAGGAGGTGGCAAGAAATCCAAAATCAAATAGGTTGAAATGAGCAACTAGTATTAATTTTGCATACATACTTGTAGCTCTAGATTTTCTGATGTGCAATTCTCCTTTTGGTGCTGCAGTTTCATAGAACTTATTATGTTTTCTTGACTCTTGGGTCACACCTTTGTTGCTTTTAGGCCTGGCACAACCCCTGCTCCTATCTTTACAGCAGACTGCAGTCAACACACAAGAAAATCCTACCTGGGAGTCTACTGTAGTCTTAACCAAGCATCAGTCTTTTTTCTTCCAGTAGCTTAGGGAATTGTGTTCTCAGGGTAGCTGAGTGCTTAAGCATTGCTCTAATTTCTATGAAGATTATGGATTAGTTTTACGGCATTCTGTCTCTTCTGGATTCTTGGAATAATGCATAGAAGCTGGAAAATTTCTAAATATCTAGATAATGAAGCATTATAACAATATCCATTCATTTTTTATTGTTGCCACACAGGAGAGAGGAAAAATAATTTTAAAACTTCTCAGGACTCAAAAATCTTTGGATTGTGAAAGAATAAAAAATGCCACATCCTTTCTTTAATAATCAAATCCCCTAGTAAGCATATCTTTATGTAGTTTTGACAGACTGTGTCTTATGCCTTAGAAACTCCTATGTGATCAGGAGTTGGGAAAATATTCTGAACTTTCAGAATGAATATTGGAATCACAGAGAAGATATCACTAAACCATTGAACGTGCAGAAATGTTACGAGCAAATTCCTTTGTGTAAAATGTTGTTTGATTTCTTCTCCTCTCATTAGGTTACAGGTGTAGGTGAAAAACTGTTACTCACTGATAAAAGTAGAAGTCTTTTCTATGAGATACTCTGTGCTCTGGCTAGCCCAAAACGTGAGGATACACAAGGATATAGCCTGCTTGCTGAGGTGACTGAGAAGTTTGCTTTTTCTCTGTTGACTGGGATAAAGTGTGGATCACCAGGAGAAAGGTCAGTAAGCTTGAAATCATAATATGTTTTGTAAATACATGACAATTTACCAATATAGAAAATCTAAATTATATTTTCAGAAAAGGGACTTATCTCCTATCTAGTATGATATCCATATGTGAATGTGTTGTTACAGTGTCATGATCTTACAAAGCACTGTGTCATATTGCCAGCATATACAGTGCTTTGTAAGATTGGGTGTAATACATAACTGTTACTTTGGTATGGGGTAGATGTGGGAATATGAGTTAGGAGATCTGGTATGTATTGACCCACCTCTAGCTCAAATATTGCCTGGAAAAGTATTCATAATTCTTGCTAAGAGAATAATATGTGATTGTATGTGATTGTATGATGCAGAACTGTGTTCTAAGCCTTAGATGAAAGTTAGCAAGGCAAAATTTTTGCTGGCATTTTTTAATTTGTATGTTCTCGGTTTTGCTCACTTGAACATTGTTTTGAAATATTTAAAGCTACTCATAGTTTTAAATTGCTAGTTTTGTCTCCAGGAGCATAATAGCCTCATCAAGCTAATGGGCAGAGGAAATAGGTGACAGAAAAAGATTATTCTTTTTTATGAGACAGATGGTTTTAAACACTTTGTTTCTTCCATTGAGGATGTAATGAACAGCTGGTGGTGGAATGTATGTTCAGTGTTTAGAACTTAAAAGTTAAAATTCTTTATTCCAAGTGTTTTGCATCATCTGTTGGGAAAAAAAACCAAAACAACAATGCAACATCATCCATTTTAATGCCTCCCCTGTTTTTTAGGCTTAGTTCTACGCCAAGGTGTAAAATGAGTGTTTTGGTAACCTAATTCACTATAGAAAGGTTTTAGTTGCAGGTCATAAGGAGCAAATCCCAAAGAAGAAATGGAGATGCTGAAATATGTAAAAAATTCAGTCTTTTTTTTCCATATAAACTGAAATACTGCACCAATTAAATATCACAAGCCTAAAAAGGATGAATTCATAAAGTATTAACAAATCACAAATACCTTTTAAAGTCGTAATGTGATGAATAGTGAAGCTTGGTCCCACTTACCAGCCCTATTGCTTTTCCATTTCCACAGAGGCAAAAATATCCTTGACAGCTGCCCATATATTGCAATAATGGCTCACAACTGGTTTCCTCAGCAAATCAATGGACATAGATTTAATGGAAAAGATGGAGATTCTATTCAAGTACCTGAACATCTACTAGAGGTCTCTGTAGTATTATCATCTCCCCAAGAAGAGAACTGTGAATCTGTACAGTTCACAGAATACAGCAGTCAGCAGTGGTTCCTTACTAGTGATAAAGGACTTGCCCTGAAGAACAAGGTTTGAAGATAATGCAATTTTTTTCCAAGAATTAGTTTTAATCTAGATATTGCTCGATACATAAAAAGTGTTCTATGGTTGTCCCCGATTAAAATGAGCACTTACTAAAATGAGCACTGTGTTGAATCTTAATATTAAATATATCTTTATATTGTACATGCTGTTTCAGGTTTTTTCAATGAGCTTGAAGGGTCAGAGTTCACAACCTTTGAAAGATAACAGTAAAGTCATTTATCGTATTTATGCTGAAGGAAGTCGGATTGTTCCACAGACGTCTCTATGTCTCCTCTGGAATCAAGCTGCTGAAAGGTTATTTTATTATTGTGTTTAGTTTTCCATTTTCTGCCATGAATCCATGTATTTGTGTAAAATGGGATAACACCAATTAAATAATTTGCAAATATAAAATAGATCAATTTCATGCATTTTTTCACTAATTTTTCTGGCCATTTTACCAGTACATGAGACTTTTCTTATAATAAAATGAGTCATTATTCTATCTCAGATATTTCTCAGACTTCTACCCTTTTTTTACCAAAATACTATTTAGATTATATAATGATGCATTAGGTTACAGTGACAGGCCATAAATCCCAGAATTGTATCAATGAATGTGTTAATGACTTGGAGATAAAAATGTTCTATATCCTTTTAAAGTCTAGTTGACTTAGATTCAATTTCATTAGACCAACTGGATCATATCAGCCTGCTACTGATACAAACTATTTGTTTTCAGGAGGAAATGCACCACAATCCACCTGTATGTTCTCCTTTTATCTATGCACAAATTCCAGTAGAAACGGCTTAGGATATCACCTGTGGTATGCCTTATCCTTTTTCCAAACCACTTCAGCAATACTGAAAAAACCTCAACAAAAACCAAAGAAAAAAACAACCTGAATTTTAGTTTCAAACCAAAAAAGCAGTATAAAATGTTCTCCATAACAGGATATGGTGTTGAGCAAAAAAAGTAACTATTTGAAAAGTCAGACAGAGCTAGAAATCTAGCAGAAATTTGAAAAACATAGCCACAAAAATTCTTTAGTAAAAAAAAAGTTACCTTTAATATGTTTACAAAAATTAAAAAAAAAAAAAAAGAAAAAACTTTAAACAATATTTTAATCTCATGTAAATATGCTGTTATGAGCACTGCACATGAAAGATTACAGAAAACACCTCTGCAATAGTTTAGGGAAGTTGGTTGTAGCGTTTTGCCCCGGGGGGTTTCGAGCTGATCTGATAAGCTCTCAACACCCCAACACTACACCCCAGAATAGCTCAGCTTTCATTAGGAGGCATAAAAGGAGCAGGAGGCTGATGTGACAGCGTCAGGAACAAGAAAGGTTTAATAAAGGCAAAATAACAAACTCAAAGCGATCCAGGTGCCACAAGCTTGTGCTCCTGGTAAAGACACCTCACAAAAGTGATTTTGCCTCTTTGTTCTGTCCTTTTCTACTAAGTGGCCCAGGCAGGACCTTTTGGCTTATGGCCAATTAGCTGTCCCCAAACTTGAGGTGAAGTCCCCAAGGTCCTATCAGTGACTTTTCTACCTGATCACTGGGAGAAAGTTCTGGGCTCTTTCCTTTTTGGGGGACAGAGGAAGGTTCTGTCACTCTGTCCATAGGGGGCACATTCCTACAGTTGGTATTCCAGGAATACAACAAACATTTTTAAGCCTGCTTACAATGTGACTTATGCAAGTCCATTTCCAACTTTGTGAAACAATTTGTTTTGCAGCTGGCTGTCCAATAGTGAGTTCTGCAAAGTGGTTGATGACACATCAGGTTATGTGGAGTGCTCCTGTTCTCATATGTCCGTTTATGCGGTTTATGCCAAAACAGATAACTTGTCTTCATACAACGAGGCTTTTTTTTCTTCTGGATTCATCTGTATTTCAGGTCAGTTCATTAATAACAACTCATTAATAACAACTGATGACCAGTAAAACTGGTTGATTAATTATTAACATTTTTGGTAGCTGATGACAGTCTTTTTATTTAGTGGAATATTGAATGAATGTTAACTAACTTCATGTTATTAAAGGTGCCATCTTGTCTGGTATTTGCACACTGACAAATTTTGCCAATGGAAAAAAGATATCAAGCATAGAAATATCACAGAATCAACAAGGTTAGAAAAGATTTTTGAGGTCATCGAGTTCAACCTATGACCTAACACCACTTTGCTAATTAGACGATGGCACTGGGTGCCACATGCAGTCTTTTCTTAAACACATCCAAGGGTGGTGATTCCACCACCTCCGTGGGTGGCCCATTCCCATCCCTTCTGGCTCATATTTTGGCACATAGGGGCAGCCTGCTCCTGTGCCTTAAAGATTTTTTTTCTTGAAGTAAATCTACTTTCCTGGATCCCTTTGCTTTTGAGGGCTGTATCCCAAGGTACTCTCCAAAACAGCATCCTGAATTCCACCCTCTGGAAGTCTTGTGTAGAATTTTTATTGAACTTTCAATATCCTTGTTTCGCTGTATATTAAGAACTCTATTATTTCATGGTCACTGTGCCCCAGATGGCCTCTGACCACCATATCTCCCACCAACTCCTCTCTGTTTGCAAACAGCAAGTTTAGCAGAGCCCCACCCCTGGCAGGTTCTCACCATCTGTGACAAGAAGGTCTCCTCTATACACTCCAAGAACCCCTAGACTGCCTCTTTTCCACTGTGTTGAGTTACCAGCAGACACCAGGCCGGTTAAATCTCCTCCAAGAACAAGAGCTGGCAACCTTGAAACATCCTCCAGGTGCTTATACAATAATTCATCCATCTCTTCATCCTGGTTGGGTGGTCTGTAGGAGACTCCCCCCAGGATGTCAGCTTTGTTGGCCTTTCTCTGATTCTTACCCATGGCAATTGATCTTATTGTCATTAATCTCAACTTCCATGGTATCCAGAGTCTCCTTAACATACAGAGCCATCCCTCCACCTCTTCTCTCTCTCTCCTGTCTCATGTGAAGAGCTTGTAGCTGTCCATTGCAGTGCTCCAGTCCTGCAAGTCATCCCACCACATTTCTGTGATGGTGACTATGTCATTGCTTTCCTGCTGTACCATGGCTTCCAGCCCCTTGTTTGTTACCCACACTGCATGCATCAGTGTACATGCACTTCAGCTGTGCTGCTGATTTCATCCCTGACTCTGGCTTACCACCCTTGGGCTTACCTCTGGAGTGCCTGGTTTTATCCCCTTCCCCCTTCAAACCTAGTTTAAAGTGTTCTCAATCAGCCCTGCCAACTCATGGGCTAGAATCCTTTTGCCCTTGTTGGACAGATGGAGCCCATCTGACTCAAGCAAGCCTGGTGCTGTAAAAATTGCCCATGGGAGAAAACCCAAAATTCCTCTGATGGCACCAGCCCTTAAACCATTCAGTGATAATGTGGGTTTTCCTATTCCTTTTATCATTCATCCCTGCTCCTGAAGGACTGAGCAGAACCACACCTATGTTCCTGCCCCACCAACCAATCAATCCAGAGCCCTGATGTCCTTTCAAATGACCTGGTACCCTTCCTGTCACAGCCTCATCAATGCCAAGCTGGACAAGCAGCAGTGGGTAATAATCAGAGGGGTGAATTAGTTCAGGGAATCTCCTGCTGATATCCCGTACCTGGGCCCCAGGCAAGCAGCAGACTTCCCTGTGGAATGGGTCAGGGTGACATACAGGGCCCTCAGTTCCCTTCAGAAGGTGAACTTACTACAGCTACCCTTCTTTTATTCTTAATTTCCTGAGGTTGAGATCCATCTCACAGACAAAGTACACCTGGGAGACTCTCCAGACAGATTTTTTTGTTTACCATCACCTGCCTGGTTCTCTGGACCCAGGGCCTTGTACCTATTCTGTAAGGGCACCTGGGAAAATGATGGGGATCAGGAGGGAGTTTTGCTAACTCTCTGAGTAGGTACCCATTTCCATTGCCCCCATCTGTTAGGTGTCCTCTTTCTGCCTGATGGTAAGAGGGACAGGGCTCCTCTGACTCCTGCTAAGCTTCTCTTAGGGTTGCAAGGCTGTACAGCAGTCGATTTCTCTTTTGCTCTCTCCTAATACTCCTTAGCCTTTCCACCTCTTGCTTAAGCCCTGCTACCAGACAGAGCAGGTCCTTCACCAGCTCACACCACCCACCCAGTGCCTTTTGCACTGTCCTCTGGTACTGCCCCCAGGCTCCCTGCAGTCAGGGATCTGGACAGCTGTGTTCTTCTTGGCAGGTTCTGTTTGGCCTTAGCACAGTTTTCCTGGCAGCAGCAGCAGCAGGCTTTTGATCATTTGTAAACCATTGCTGGATCTAGTCAAGTCAGTGGAAAAAACAAAACAAAAAAAATAAAAACAAAAAACAAACAAACAAAAACCAACAAAAAAACAACAACAAAAAAACCCCATTTAACACAACCCACCACCAAGAGCCAGCAGAGCAGCTGCATCCCTCCTGTGAAAACTGCTGTACCATGCACTCACTGCTGTGCCATGACCCTGTTTGCCTGGTCTGGCTCAACACGATCCCTAGAGCAATTTAAATCTCCTACACATGGTCCTGGCATACACCTTGCTTGCCTGATTGGCTGTTTCCTTAGGATGGTTTATTGAAAAGAGATAATATGTCATTCATCTGGGGGAAGAAACTAAATTCATCTGTGTGGCTAGCAGGAGTACTGTAATCCTCTTTGTCAAATATCTTTGACAATTCTAGCTGAAATTTACACTCAGAAATGATAACTCAAGGAAGATAGATTCCATTACTGCCTTACTTACTTACCTTCTTATTCTGCTGCCTTACTGCTGCCCAGGATCTTGAGAAAAAACCCTAAGAGTTTAACCTATAAGTAACGTGACTCTTCATTAGCAGCTTCAACAGCATAAATGCGAGGGAGGAAGCAGGGGATCTAAGTTTGGAACTCAACTTGGCTTCTGAAGGAGCCTTTCAGATTGCAGCTGGTTTACTATTATGTTGCAGCGATCACAAACTAAAGTAAATTTTCTTAGAACCACAGAATTATTTGGGTTGGAAATTAACTCTTGCATTTACAGGCACTAAGAATAATGGGCTTATTAAGAAAATATGCTAAATTGAATTCTCAACTAACTTTAACCCTCTTAAATGGGGGTCTGGGTGTGCTTCTTTCCTAGAGTCCTTTTCCCAGGAACTACTTACTGGTAAGAAAGGAGCCTTTGTTGTGTTCATTTACAAATGAACAAATGTTTACATTTACAATTAATTAGTGAAATGAAAAGTGGTTATTCCTCCTGACTACTGCTATAACAAATTTCTATGCTCCACACAGATGAAACGGGAGACTGGCATTTAGAAGGTTATAACAATCTGTTATAATAGTGCTACCCAACAGAGGCATTTTTTTATGTAACTATTTCTAAAAATATTTTTGGAAGCACTAATATGAACACTGAACTGTTATCTTTGTTTTGTATATAACTATTATTATAATCACCCATATCATGCAGAAAGGGACACCAAAGAAATCATTTTCAAAAATTGCTTGTTTACATTATGAAATTATTTTAGCTCCTAAACCCATGGGAATATTAAATACATTTTAGTACTTGAAATAAACTCATGAGTGATCCCAGTGTGAACCAAAATGATCATACTCTCCCTGTAAGATTTGTTTGGGGTTTTTTTAGGTAATCTGCACCTTTGAGAAACATCTGCTAGATAATATAGAACAGTTAATTAGTCTAAACTTAAATATGCCTTTTTTTTTTTATTTTTTTCATTATTGTTTCTGTGTAGGTTTCACTTTGGCTATCATCTCCCACCTTTTCTGCACCAGGTGTGCCATGTTTGCAGCTAAACTTCTCACTCATATGATGGCTGCTTGTTTGGGTACTCAGGTAAGAAAAAAGGCTGAAATCTCAGAATGTAGAGTAAGTACATGTTTGCTTTCCTCTTTTCACTTTCATGGCCGTGTCTGAACAGACCTTCTTCAGTGTAAATGTTTTTGGAAAATGTAAAGTTTCAACATATGACACTTAAAATTAATGGCATATTCATATCCTGTGTTGGGAATTCAAGTGAAATTACACACTGTCTGAAAATATTTAATGAAAACTGGTGGATGATATAGCAATGTGAAAAGACATTCCATGTGTGGAATACTGTGCTCAGTTCTAACACTTGAAGGATTTGGAAAGTTATTTGGGCCAAAAGTCTGTTTGGGCCCCCAGGCTGTTCTGTTTGTGACCTGTTTCTTTGTTTAAATACTCCACATATTAACTTCTATATGTAATTCCGATCTCTGAAGAATAATTCTTGAAAACAGTTCCATGTAGTGTGCAAATGTAATAATTTCAACTACAGAAGTACAATTTGTATGGTTCTAAGTAGTATTGTCATTCATCCTCAATCTTTGAAATGCATCACTATCCTGATCTCTTTTTCTTTGCCATGCAATGATTTTGAAAGTTCAGAACAAGATTTTTAAAAGAGGATTTTAACTGCTTAGCTAGTGAGCTAGTTTGGAGGAGAAATAAAGACAGTTTGGCAGCAGCTGTCAGATTAAGGAAAGTGGTTTTAAGATAAGGGTGAAAAGAGTGTTTGACAAGGGAGAAGTGAACTACTGTACTAGCTGTAAAGAAGTCAGCTCGGGTGGGGAGAACCACCGGGTTGCACAGACGCCATCACTGCTCCCAGGAGTGCCACGGAGGAGGATGATGATTGCAGTTTTGTCTACTGGTATGCAGGAAGAGCTGGGGACTCTGTTCTTCCCTGGAGCATCAGGAGAACCTGAATTTCTAGTCTGACATTTGAGTTCCTGTTTCTAGCTGACATCCTTCGGTTAGGGTGAGGGGTAAAAAGGATCTTAACAGACACTGGATTCAGTTGCTCACCTTTAGATATCACTTAGATCCCTTAATTCCATGTTGGCTCCTTGTTTTAGCGGTTTTTTGCAGGATCTGGTATGGTGTTTATACCTTTGCATGCTGGTCCTTCATATTTGCATGTCAGCTCCAATTTCACCTTTTCGTTCTCGATGTCATCTCTGAGGAAGCGGCGGGGCGGGGAAGGGATACTCGATGGGAGAGAGATTTTTAACCATCAACAGGTAATTAAAGAAAAACTATTAACAGCAGGAGATTACAATATGAAATCATTAACAACAAATAGTTAAAACTCCAACTTAGCAGCAATTTAACTAGGCAGCCTTTTTAAAAAAATGAACACCTTTTTCTACTCATCACACTAGCTGTTCTGAACAGCTGAAAGAAAATCTTTGTACAGTTACCCGTGTTGTGATATGTTGGCCTGTTGTGAAGTAGCCTGATTAGGTAGCTAAAATTTAACAGAAAACTCTAGGTAGATGATGTATGTACAGCTGCACCCACATACAAGCAGTAGGTCACCATACATATCTTAAGAAATTCACAATGTAATTGGAAATGACTCTGTATTAGAGAAACTATTTAAGAAAGTTTTAATTGAGAACTTGCTACATGAAAATCAGCACTTCATAGTTTAAATACAAGGAAAATGTTAGTATTTTCCATTTTCATATCCTGTCCTCAAGCTTCTTATGCACTACTGTGATGCTACTTGGCATCATCACCTGTCACTGCAATAACTATCAAACTGCCAGGTCAAGTTGATCCTAGCACTGACTTTGATAGAAATGCATGATGAAGAATTATATTACTCTGTTTAAATATTTGAAAATTGTGTTATTCAACCTGAGCAGAAATACCAACATGTCCGTTATGTTTTTCAAGAAGCAATATTGCATACCATCTTCTTTTTAAAAATTGTTAAAACATTTATTTAAAAATTATAAACTTCATTCTTGGTAGAAGTGTTGTTTTATTATTTGTACTCTTACAGATTCGGACAATTCTGCTAGAAGATAAATTTTAAAGATATGATAGAATCTCCAAGAGATGATGAAGGAGCAGGATATGAATGAATGAATGAATGAATGAATGAATGAATGAATGAATGAATGAATGAATGATGGAATGAAGGAATGAATGAAATGATCATAGAGCCTGTAGCTTCTGCCATACTGTGAAAGTGAAAGCTTTACAGAAACAGTGAAATGGTGCTTCTGCTGTACTGTTTTAATCTCAACTCCTCTCTTCCAAAATAAGGAAATTCTTATTTTCCCCTACACATAATCAAAGCCCAAATGAAATTGACATATATACCTGGATAGGGGGAGCTTGCAAAGTGCATTCCAAAATGAAGTCTCTAGAGTGATTCTCTATACCATCCACCACAGAGACAGTTTGTGACAGTGAGTGACTGACCGGCTGCCCCTCTCCTGGCAGTAGGGAAAAGTTTTAGTTCAGAGCTTAATTCAGTCTTCCCTTATGGTAAGCCTGAGCCTTTTAGTCAGCTCCTGGAAAATCCTAGTTAAAGGACTATTTCTGAAGAAGCTGGGAGGTTCAGAGTTTCATTAAACTCCTGGCACATATGAAATAGGAAACTTCTATGGAATAGGAAGCAACAAATATTTTTATGCATTACTTTAAAGTTAGAGGCCAGTTTCCCAGAGTAAAGGAATTTGTCTTTGAGGAAAACTAGGCCTGAAATTTCCTTGCTCTTGATTTCCTTGCTGTAACCTGACAGCAGCAAATAATGCTGATGAGATACCAGCAATTCTTACTTGTTAGATTTGAGAGGACACAGAGGAAAAAGAAAAGAACTGTATACAGTGATCCAGAATTGGTGCCCATTTTAGAAATTTGGCTCCATGCTAATGTGTTTTGTCCTGTTACTTTGCAATGGGAAATATTTCAGTAAGAATTATGAGTGGTATGTAGTCTTCTTCCAACCTTGTTGTCAGAGTTCCTATCTTTGGGATAATAAAGTCTAACATTTCTCATTTATAGAAGGAAAGATTCTATAGATGTCACTAAGAATGGAAAGTGGAAAAGACTTTCATTTCTATTGGAGTATTGGAAAGCACAGCTAGCTGAGACACTTGTTGGGTATGTCAGAAAGGGAAGGTGTGTCACTAAAAATGTTCTTGTGGGTAAGCTCCTTTCACTAGTTCCCTGCATAACATTTGTATCACAGTAAATAAATTTTATTTACTTTATAACAGTCATGCTGTACCAGGTGATACGATGTATGTTCCCCAGTCCTATTGAAAACATGGTCCCGTATAGTACAGCAGACAGTGACTCCTGGAGTCTCATCTATTTTTTTTTGCTACCATTGCAAAAATTAGGATCTAACCCTTTTCTCTGGGGACTATTTTCTTAGGTTTCAAACTGACTTCTTTAATTACTTACTGGTTATTAATTACGTACTAGTTATTATAAAATGACTTATTTACTTATTTACTAATTATTACTCATTTCAGTAATTCCTACCAAGTCAGAGCACAGTTCATGCAGCTTCTTTCAGAAGCAGTTTCAGTCTAATTATCAGTAGAACTATTTGGGAATTGGATTTAAATAAAAGACAATTTCAGAGTGGACTAACAAAAATTGAATGCTTTTATAGCAAAGCAATACATTTTACCATCAATGAAGTTTTGTGGGCCCATCTCTATTACTCTAAGTTTCTATTTTTGAGTCTACAATATCCAAGAGGAATCAAAGTTGAAGCTAATCAGAGATTTTTAGTAGAAAAGATAGTAATCTATATCAAGATTTCAATGATTTTATAAGTTGTATACATTGATCATGTATATATGCAGACATTTTAAAGATGACAGTTGGATGGAAGGATGGATAGATAGATAGATAGATAGATAGATAGATAGATAGATAGATAGATAGATAGATAGATAGATAGATATCAGGTGTCCTTGGGTGTTAGATAAGGTGTATGAGGTCCTCAGAATCTAAGAGTCAAGAAATCCTTACCTGGAGAAGTGGGCTACCCAATCATTATGATAAATGTTATGCACAATTAAACAGTGAGGAAGGACTGCTACCATAGAATAACAGCAGATCATTACTTGATCACCCAGATTCTGGTTGGGAGCAGACTACTCATTGATTCTCTATTCTGCAATTCTCCTAATTGCAGAATATTTCACTTTTTTTCAGCAGAGGGAGTCAATTTGCCTGTGAGTCTTATCAAGTGCCGAGTTGCCACTTCAAGAGATTTGATGGAATGATGCCATCTGCAGATACATAGAGATAAAGCTCAGACAAAAGTAAAAGGCTCTGCAAATGCTCTAAGAGTTTATCTGCATGATCTCTGTCTAGGGAGTGAGGAGATATAGAAGCAGCTGAAAAACTTATATCCCAAGAAGAGAGAGTAGTAGTTGTGGCCAAGTAAATGAGTGTAAGAAATAAATAGGAAATATTCAATTTAAATTTTATGCTATTTGTTTTCATCTGCCAACACAGGATTTTGGTGTTTTGCTGATAATCTAATGCTATGGAAGTACCCATATATTTTTATATTGCTACTTGTATGGATTTTACTTCTACTACCCTTGTTCATTTTTCTCATGTTAAGCCTCATTTAGTGTTATGCACAAGCTGTTAGGTTTTTATAGATTACCTTCTAGGGTTTGCCAGAACTCAGATATATGCACAATGTTATAACATATGTTGGAATGCTGCTATATTACCTCACACCTCCTTGTCCTCACTACAAACAGTCAATTGTTCCGTTTATCACTTTGAAGTATAAGAATATAAGATTTGTATCAGCTAATGCCTTCCAGCTCTTTTTTATTATTCTCTGCTTTTCCCCAACATCACAAGCAGTTGGGGACCACACACACAACAGAACAGACAGAAACATTCCCAGGTTGTCTATTCACTTCTGTTCTTGGTTTCTTACTGTGAAGCAGGTTATACCGCTGCCTCTCTCTATTTCATGCTTCATTGTAATTTTTCAACTCCTTCTCCAATTTTATTTCATTCTGCTTTAATAAAAAAGTAGTTATCTATTACTTCTCCTAATCAGCAAATCTTCTGCTGTTTTTTTCCCTGCTGAAGGCTTTCCTCAAACCTGCCTTGATGGAGAGAAGGACAGCAGCAGGAATTTCTATATTAGAAATACTAGAATACTATAGAAAACAACTGTGCTGTATTAATATGAAGTTTCCAAAACATTCTCAATTTAGCTTATCTTTCAGAGGAAAAAATCTATAGAGTTTTATGAGCAATAGCACTTCAATAGTTTTCATTTATAGCTAATTAAAATTATGCTAACCATTGAAACTTTCTGTTCTTTTTTCCACTACTATCACTTTGCTTGCATACACATGCAAGAAAGTTTTAAAGGGGTCTTTTTTCCCATTTTTGACAGTTTCTCATTACCTACTTCATAACTTTAAGGCAACTAATGTTCTATAAACAGTAGATTCACAAGTCCTTTTCAGGACTTAATTGGATTATTTGTAGACATGAAACCAGAGCCTGACATTGCCAGATTCATATGGCAAGTTGACTTTTAAGTGTACTGGGGTTCTGATTGCTTTTAGAAATAACTGAATATTATTTTCATAAATACCAGCTTACAATTTATGATTATGGTTAACTTATGGTTGTGGCTAACTATGATTAAATGCTTTTTAACAATGCCTAATTTAATAATGCTTAAATAATTTTTGATTAATCAGTAGGCTGTAGTTGAATTTTACATGCTGGTAGATCTGATTTTGTTCCCATGGTCATTTTTCCCTGTTTGTATAGAAAGTGCCTTTTGAAAATTACATTATAGAGATTTATAAGAATTAAACAAACAGATTATAAGATTACAGTCTTTTTTATTATTATTTTAAAGATATATCAATCTTTTTAAATCTAATTTGAAAGAAAGATGCTAATACTAATGTAAATCTGATTAGATTCTGAAAAATTATAATGAAAACCTTAAATGCTTGGAATGACAATGAATAATCAGTGAAATTATTAAAAAAGAGTTTGGGATGTCTGTTAGCCAGAGGCAGAAACCAGAAGCCTATAACTTATGTTCATATGCCAAAAAATCCCCAAACTGTGTTCAGCCATGAAAAAAGGTTAAAACCATGACCTGATATTTCCATGTTTACATTTCAAAAAAAAAAAAAAAAAAGAAACCAGGAAGCTTTTTTTGGGCAAAGTTAGATGAATGGATAGAAATCAACTAAGCACAAAGCATGTGCATCATTAAAAATTAACATCTATAGTTGAAACGTTTGCTGGGAACAGTAGAATTTTATGTGGGTCTCAGAGACCAGAGATGGGAGAAAGTGCACAGAAGATAATTGACTACATTGTTTTACTTGACAGCTGAAGTGGGATAGGAATCTTCCCTTAGTCAATAATTTTAGACCAGCTGGCAAGAAGTAGCTTAGAAAGCAAAGGAATTCAAAGTCTAAAGATTGTCTCTGTGAATAAACAAACAGAATAGAGTCAAATAGACACCTATGATCTCATTTGCCCAGGGATACAAAATGTCTGTTCCACTCAAAGGACAGATATTCTGATGAAAATTGTTAGCCCTTTCACCCTGTCCTCCCAGTATTTATCCCTGGGCCTTGCAGTGTCCAGAGACTTGCATTTTATTGTGCTCTGCAGTAGTTTTGGACAGATACTGCTCTTGTCTATGGTGTGGTATAAAGCTGCATGTTCCAGGCAGTCCAAGCACAGGACTTCCACCATTGTGTAGAAGCAGGTGGGAAACAAGGGACATATAAATGTTCTCACTGTGTTATACAAGGTTAAGTGGCACCTCTTTACACAAGCTTTTAGGCTTCTTGTGCTCTATGGCATCCAGATTCAAATCAGGAAAATTCAGCCTTGAAAAAAAGTTAGTAAATAATTTGTGGGTTTGAGACCAAAATGAAGAGAAAAAGTTATCAAACAATACCTGCAATATCTGAAGCTTTGCTTTGGGATAGGTGGCCTTTTATTTCTTTTTGATGTCTTCTTATATTAGTGAGAAAAAAGGTGGGAAGAGAGGAATCAAGTAGACATACAATATGAATACATCCCATGAAGGTGCATCAGTCCTCTAAACCTAATCTACAGAAGGTTTTTTTGTCTTCCCACCACCTCTTTCTTAGGTGTGCATGACTCAGCACAACATAAATGAGAGACAGATAGAGAAATATATAACTGAAAAGTACAGCTAAAGACTTGTGTTCTATATAAATTCATAATTAAAATTAGCTTATAGTTCCTGCTATTTGTTACTTCTGAAGTATTTTTAAAATATTGCAAATTGTGCTTGAGTATAAGTGATGAAGATACAGCAGCGTGCTTACAGACAATTGGAGACAGTTACATGAACATTTTCAAAAGGTCTTGATGGGAGATAAAAAGCTCTATAACAAAATCTATCTTCATGTTTAATTGTGCTCTTCAGTTGTCACAGATCCTTGCAGCCACTCACCTTTGAGCAGAGTTTTGGGTAGATGGGTAGTTAATGTGCTCCTAAACCCTCATCTGAATGTTTGCCAAGTCATTGACTTACAGTGATATACAGCATCCTACCCTTGACATGGGACGAGTTAAAGAGATATCCATATATTAATCTTTAGATTTTTTAATAAACTTCTACCTTGCCTTTAACTTTATGCAGACTGATATTTGGCATTAATATGCTGCAGCTCATTACTAACTTTTGGTTGAGATCAGATGTGATGGCAACTTATCTTGTCAGGATAGTTTTTAGTCTCAGCATCTCAGCTTCCCACCTTTGAAGAACAAAAGCTTTCAGAATATATTTGATAGTAAATGATTGTTAAAATATTGTTAAAATATATCTTACTAACATCAGATCAATTTCTAAAAGTCTTGTGTAAATGTGGTTTCACTGAAAAAGGAATGAAATAGAAGCAAAAAAGGAAGTTGAATGAGAAGACTTTCACCATATGATTAGTAAAGCATTAGCTCTTCAGCCACCTTCTTTGTTATAAAATTCTTTACATTATTGATCAAAAGGTCACACTTATTTTACTCTAACTTTATGAAATGTTACTCTCTAATGCATTTTTGGTTGTGTTTTTGTATTGGTTTAAAATGAAGCTAGCTTTGACACCTTTAGCATTTAGACTGAATTACGTCTTTGCTCTGTGCCTGTATGCTCAGTACTGCAAAAGGATATAACCAAAGGTGAACTTGCTCTTAATTGCAATAACAGATCATTCCTGATATATGAAGCAAGTGCTGCTTTTCTCCTTAGAAGCATAAGTGGAAAACTGATCTTTTTATCACAAGTACCAATAAGAAGTCACTCCTTAGAAATCCAGTAATAAGTGCAGAGTCTGTGTTTGAGCTTGGCTAGCTCTGGCTGGAAGCAGAAGTCACTGGGAATGTCCCACCAAACTCTCATTCTCTTGTTGGTTGAAGATTTTCCTTCAGATTTCCAATGAACTTTTACTAAGCTTAGTCTAGTTTAGACATGCAGAAAGTATGCATTGCAGAATAATAAAATGTGATGAGACATCTCTGAAGATAGCTGTTCACAGCTTTTTGTTCTGAAATCCTGTTGTAGTGTGTGACACTCATCCACACACACAGCTGGCAGGTTTCACACAATGGTATATTTCACAATGTTTGCTGAAGCTTTAGATCTTTCAGGTTTAATTTTTTATATATATATATATATTTAGACCATTCACTTTTGGAGGAGAAAACACAGCATACCAGTTTTCCTCTCTGCCCAAACACATTTATCTCCCCATGCTCCAGCTTCCACAAGTGTCCTTATTGTCAAGTGTCCTTATTAAGCTTCATCCCAGAAAAAAGCATCTTCAAAAGAGTCTTTGTCTGAAATACTGAGATACACAGGTGTTATTAGTGAGTTTGATAAAAGTCAGATTCCAGTAGACAAGTTTGTTTATCAAAGGAAAAAAGGAGCACTTTATTTTTTCTAACTTCTTGAACTACTGACATGTTGTCTTCAAAATGTTACAATATTCTACAGGATCCTGCTAACATTTAGCACTGTGTAATATAGCAGTTGTTCCCTTTTCAGAGTTGCTGCCTTTTAATACCACTCGCTGGATTATGGGGTGTTCCCAGATAGCTGCATTAAAGCCGGATAGCTCAGCCCGGATAAGAGCTGCCTGCCTGAGCTCCAAGCAGCGCCTTCCAAGCCTTCACCTTTAGCAAGTCTTTTAATGATATTCAGCTTTTGTGATTTTCAGCTCATTAGGAATTTCAGCTCTTGGGCTTGCTAGGCTAGGCTTAGGCAGGCAGAGCAGCATTTGGCCAACGTGGGAAAAGAGAGGAGAGCACTGTGTGAGGTTCCAAGAAGATGTCTTTATTGGTCTTCTTTGTAGCTCTTCTGCGAAGGGTCTCAGGGACAGCAACTCTGATGAGCTGGGCAGAAACAGGGGTTTATATAGGGTAAAAGGGGATCGAGAATTGTCCAATGGTAAGGGTTAAAGGAACGTGACCTATAGCCTTACAGAGAGATAAGCAAGGGTCTAAGAGTGGGAGAGAGGGGCTCCTAATGTCCAGTCATCATGACTCAGGATTTTGCCTATCTTAGGCTTCCGAATGCCAAGGCAGGTTTGCAGGGCCTGCGTCTGCTACACTGCCTAATTAGTTAATATAGCTGTACAAAACTGGAAATATTTTTTATTACAGCTTTGGGTTCGCTGTGATCCCCTTGCTCAGCTTGGCTGGAGTGAGCTGGCAAAATAAGGGATGGAAACAATAGTCTAGACTGAAAAATAAAAACTTTAATAATGAAAATAACAAACATGGAAACCACAGAGTACAGAGACTAGAACCAAAGACCCATGGGTGGGACAAACACAGCCAGGTATAGCGGCAAAGGACCAATCATGAACATGAACTCAGAATATGACCTTATATGAACTAGGTATTGAGCCAACTGAGAACAGGAACTAGAAACTTGACCAAATATGGAATGGTTCTATTAGCATAGTACTAATTCCCATGACTCCACTCCTCCTACCGTAGCCTGGTCAGCTCCCTCTCCTCTTAGTACTCTGCCTTCCATGGTCTGTGGCCAAAGTCTTCTGCAAACACAACTGAAGCAGAAGTCTCAGCTGGACGCGATCCCATATTTTTTTTAAAGAAAAACCAAATAAATGTGTTTATTTATTTCTCTGTAGTACATTGCCCACTTAGTTCATAATTGTATATGGATTCCTAACTTGCAGCTTTACTACTTTATAAGTGTAAGCATCACTGTTTCTGATGCTTATAGTGTACTAGACATTTTAAAAAGAAAATTGAATAAAAGAACTGGCTGGAGGAATTGTTAGTATAAAGAATCCCCTTTCCCATTTGCTCCAGTAGATTACTTTCCTGCCTGAACTTTCCATTTAACATTGTATCATATTACCCTTTCAAAATATTCAAAGTTATTGGGGGCTGTTGACTGAGATACAGACACAGCATATGACTCCAGCTTTGGAAGTAATCACTTGCCATCAGTGATGAAAATGTAAGTGTTGTAGTTTTGCTTGGTTTATTTCATAATCCTGCGCAAGAATCACTCACAGGAAGTTGTAGCAATGATCTCCTAGCATGCTAAATAATCCTAGGCCGGTCTGTTGCTTAGCAAATCTGATATACCACACAACTTTAATCCAACACTGAGAGGACACCGGACTATAAAAATAAATGCTTTATAAGACATCATTTGTACTGTCCTAATTTTGAGCTCCTATACAGGTAAAGAATTGAAGGATTTGTAGCTATTATAGATAGCTTTCAACCAAGATCAAATATGCCTTCAAAGCATCAGATGAATTTACTGCATTTATTTAAGGGGAGATAAGCACAGTTTTCAAATGGTATTGAAGTTCTATGGAATAAAATAAATGGATAGATTCCTCATAATTTAATTTTCAGCATTTTTTGTCTGGAGCAAATGGAGTTGGGATCTTATCTAAACTCAGGATTGATATCCTTCTTTCTAATATTCTTTCATGCCCATTTGTCAACACTTTCACCTAAGCACTTTACCTTATTTTCTTCAAATGAAAGAAACAAATTCATGAGTTTAAGAATATGTTCTTGTTTGACAACTACCAAGTAGTGTGCTTTAAATAATCTAGTAAATTATGACCTGCCATTTATTCATTAATTAAGTGGGCTTTCCTAAAATGGAATGAGATAGATGATTAGTTGTGGTACATTTCCCAAAATTAGTTATTGCCTGCGTCACATTGTTGAACATAATTTTTAATATGGCCAATGCTTTCTAACTAAGATTTGCAAAGCTTTGTGTAGTAACATCCTGTGACAGACAGAACTATTCAGGAAAGTCAAGTGTCACTGATAAATGAGAAACATTAGAAATTTATCTCAGACTGTAAGATTTTTTTTCCCCCCCATTCCTTTTCCAGCAAGACTTCCCTGCACATCAGGTGGAAATCTGGAGATTCAAATATTTTTCTTGTAATTTGCTTTTAGCCTCCATTTAGCTGTGTGGTCAGTTCCACAGATCATGGTCCTCTCTTTGTCTGTCACAACCCATCAGGCTAATAGCAGCTGCTACACATTCAGATGATACAGAATTTCTAAAACTTAATGTGACTTTTCAGCAAGTCTAGAAGTCTGTTAATAATAAGAAAATTTTCTGCAGAATCTACTTTATCATTTGACTAATTTAAAGAAGAATATCCTCTGTATTCAGAATTGACTTTCCTCTCCTCAAGGTACTGAGGGTTTTTTTTCTAAGTAACCCCAAAGAAAGAATCTGGTATTTGTTATCTTAGAGGTTTGGGGGTTGGTGTTTTGTGTTTCCTTGCTTTTCTTTCAGACTTTGTTGTTGGTATAGGTCGTCATAGCACTTAGTGAGTCTCAATTCACTTTGGGAATGGGAAGCTAGTTCCCCTGTATGATAAGACTGTCATACATTTTTTTCTTGTCTTTATTTGTTATTCATGTTTTCACATTTCTGTATAAAATCATGAAAGTTGTAACTCCACATTTCTTGTGAAGAAGAGAAGACCACTTCTCTTTCTGTGCATTTGTTGGTGTTTATTTTAAAAACAAATCAGTCTGTGAAATTTTCTTCTCTTGTGTTTTTTTAGTCCAGTGCTTAGTAACATTTGAGGTGACTTCAGGAGAACTATGATTCACAGACAGTGGCACAAATACAGCTGGTAAGTTGCCGGAACCCAGGACATCTCTCTGACGTTCCTGGAAGATCTGAGGCCTGGCCAGGGTGGGTCCTAGACCCTGGCATGCAGCCAAGGACCCCTGTGGCTTTGAGTTTGACTCATGGAACCAGTTATCAACTTTATATGAAGAATTAAATGTCACAGAGGTTTAGATAACACAGCAGTACTGATCACAGGGTGAAGGGAAAATTTTAAGGTTTTGTAGATGGGGGTTTGGGACTTTGTACATGGGGGTCTGAGGCTCCAAGATGGAGTAATCAGGGCGTGCCCTGTTCTTTTTCCTTCTTCTTCCTAGCCTCCATGATTTGGGTGATGTTGGCACTTTTAGATTGGTCTAGAGTAGAAAGTCACTGTCTAACATAGGTGATAGGTATTAGAACATAATAGTAAATATCAAATACGTAGCTTATAGTATAAAAGACAACACTGGCCTCTTGGGAGGGCAGTGTGCTTCGGACTGACCTGCTGAACAGATCGTGGCAGGCCAGACAGAAAATGTTCTAGATAACAATGAATAAACAACCTTGAGAACAACAGCCTCTGCTGTTGTTCAGCCACAGCTGTTGCCTCAGCTGTTGCCTCAGCAGCAGCTCAGCCTCTGACTCCTTCTTGGACAGCCAGGTTGAAAAAAGGACTTTCTAACACAATCTCAGGATTGCCCTGATAGCAGTGACTGGCACAATAAGTAGGTATGCATCAGGGTAGAAATTAGCTGGTCATTGATAGCCAAATCACAGCACAGAATAAAATAATTATTAGTATGAGAGGACTACTAAAGATCCTGTAGTCCAATTCCTTGCTCAGTGCTCCCCATTCAAATGAGAGAATACAGAGAGAGCTGTTTAGTTTGGATTTCATTCTGATCAGCCAAGTATATGCTAGGAAGTGGCTTGTTTCTTTCAATTCTAGTATTTCTGTATGGATTTGAAATTCAAAATGGGATTTGGAGAGTTTTTTATTGATATTGAACTCAGATTGTTCCAAATTATAAATCAAAGGTTTCCAGTTGAAATGGATCATATTTAAGCAATGGTCTAAATGCTCTAAATAGTCAAAATTATTCTAATTAGCAGGTGTTTTTCAAAATCATACTTGAAGTGAATACATTTGGAGATGTGATTAAAGATAATTCTTATGGTTTAGCTCTGCAGATCATATTGTTGCCTCCTGAATTTTAGTAAACACTTTTATTTGGTTGATTTCAATGGTTATAATGAAGGTATTTTATTGTATGAGCTATAATTCTTGGTGATATCTTCAGTTTCAGATGTATGTGCTTTTAACTTAAGTTTTATGGAATATAAAAACTTAGAGTTACCAGCTATGTTAACTTTTTTATATTATTTTCCAAGCTGTTTTCAAAAAATTCAAGTGAAATAATCAAACCAGACTTTCTCTCACAATCTAATAAAATGCCCAGGTTAACTATATGGGTGGATGTGTATCTGAGATTGAAATGCTGAAATGTCGTGCTAGAGATTCTTCTTGCAAAGCAGCTTTGACTAAGGCAAGACAACTGTATATATCTCACAGAATCCTTTAGAAGCCTAATCTCTACCTCCATTTAATTATCCAGTCTGTTTCTCTATCACATGGATCACTTTTTCCTCTCAAATTTAACTTTGTTTTAGAATATGGATCAAGAGGTTTAATGTCAGAGGTTTTAATTTCATTTGTCCTGCAAATGAAATCCCACTTCATGTGAAATGAAGATACAATTGTTATCTATAACAACTCAGTTATCACACTTTTTTGAGCCTATTATGATCAGAATATTTCCTTTATTTTACATGGAAAACTGATGAAAAACAATGCAGTGTGGTACAGCAAAAATACTCCTCTTGTTCATTAAAAATAATTAAAAACCAAAAAAGTTTGAAGAAATTATCAAAAGCTTTATTTATTGTGTTGAAGTTAGTAGTAGGATCAAGAATAACATCTGAAAAGACTTCTGGTAAATCCAACTGTGTACAGGAGAATTGAAGCTTTGTATGTGACAGCCAATTTATACCGGCTATGTGCTGCTGAAGTCCGTAGAGCCACCCTTATATTCAAATTATTTGTCAATAATTGCTCACAGGGAATGAAGACAACATATCTTTATGCAGATCTTTGCTATAAACAGCTACAAAGAGTTTTCAGCATGGTTACTAATTAATAAAATGTGAATCGAGGACAAAATTAATTTTACCATAATAGAGCACAAATTTAGTCTATATCCTCTGAGTATTATACTAACAAAATTGCACATTAACCGTGTTGGCATAAGCTCTGTCTTTTCTGGGTGTTTTGATTGGACAGAGATGGAGCTGCATGAGCATGTGTCAGAAGCTTCAGCTTTTCAGCAACTGTTCTAGTTGTAAGGGCTCCACAAAAGCTGTCTTCAGTTCTGTGACCCTAACCTCACCCTCACTGTCCTCCCTTCCTGCAGGGAGAGAGTCTTCCTCACCATGAGAGCAGTCGAGTTAGACTCCTGCTTTGAGTAGTTTTGTGAGGGAAGCTATTCCTTGTCCTTATCTACAGTGAGATTATGTTTGCCACAGTTCATTTAACTTCTAAAGGGAACTTGTCCAGTTCTGTTTAATGGTGTCTTCATCCTGCTGGTATCAAAACAAAGCAGAACCCAATCAGCTTTTGGAGTGCTAAAGCATACAAACAGAAATGAGCAGTAGTCACAAAGTTGTCTAACAATAACAAATATTTCATTTTTCTTTTCGTGTAAATTCAGAATTAATGGGAAATTAGGGTAGCTTGTAAAATGTTATAAGAAGAAATAGATAGTTTTGTTCTAGGCATCTAAAGATGGTATAAGTATCTTGGATCAGTAATTTAAATATTATATGATAAATTACAGGATAAAACATCAAGACTCAAATTACATATAAGAAACTTCTGTTGTAAAAAGTTAGTTACTAGACTAAAAGAAAGTTACTAGATTGGATAGTGGAGTTAATACATTTCTTTAGCTGTCCAGGTTTTTGTCATTAAATTATCATTTAATTTCTTGAGAGATAACAATGTAGAAATATGTAGAATTTAGAATTTCTTTCAAAAGCATTGGTTTGAATTGCTTTCAAAAATGCATATATTTGAAAACAAAAAAGAAATTCCTTTCCCTTGACTGAACAAAACAAAGAAAAATTTATTTTGGTTGGCTTGATATTTTTATATTTATCTAAGTGTCGTCATGGTGTCCTAATTATGACTTTTTTAAAAGAGTTAGAAGATCAATGCTAGACTTTGTTAATTGTTACCAAACTATTTGAAACTACATATGATAAACTATTTAGGTCATATGAGAAAGATATTAGATGTGCTAAACGCTCATTAGAGATTTTGTCTTTGGGTAGATTTTGTCTTTGGGTTTATAATTGCTGTGAAATTCCATATAATGCCATCCTGCTTGAGTCAGTTGGCCAAATTGCAGTAATTTCCAAGACAAGAAAAGCACAATAGTAATTTTATATGACCACCTAATCTAATCAGAGGTACACAAATGTGTTTTTTTCTTACAGAAAGAAAGTTAAGTGGTTAGGCAGCAGTTTCTGTAAAAGCTGTTCTCACTCGTTATTTCTGGCTTATTTATGTTTAGGAAGTAATGACAACTAAGAATAAGACACTATTCAGTACCTTGTATTGCCCGAAATGATGACAGGACTAAATAGATTTTATTTGTGTAAAAAGTTCCAATTACTCCATTATTAATGACATTATTTAAGTACTCATTAAATGTGACATTATTTAATGGGCTCATGTTAGTTTAAAACCTTCATTAAAGGATTGCTCTTGGGAGCTTTGTAATCTTGTATTTTTCCATCCCTCCAGTGTTATATTTCCTACTGTCACTATAAATTTGGGAACTTTTTCATTTGAACAGTTTATGTGGTATCTCGGGTCATTGATAAAGATGAAAATTATGTAGATTATAGATGATAGAAGAAACAGGAAACAATTAAGCTTCATCAATTTTCATTGTTTCTTTGAAATTATTGGGTGATGTCACAGTGATGGTTATTTGTTTTGTGGGTCTTAATACCATATGGCAATTTTCTGTCTTGATAAGAGTGTCCCATTAAATAGTACTAAATGTCACAAGTGATCAGTAGCAGAATACTATCCCAATGTGAGAAACAGGCTAACCAGGAAATTCTGCACTAATTGTGAATGCATCTTCTACACTTTGTAGAGAGGGAACCATCAACATACAGTTGGCATTGCTGTTATTCCCTTATTTTTGAGAACTGTTATTTTAATATCCTAGAATTGTAGGGGGGAAAAATCATTCATATCTAAAGCCGTTTTCTTTTGTAATTTTTTATAGCAAGCATTGTAATTATATCTAAAGTTAAATTGATAATGAAGATATTACCAAAATATTTCTTCCAAAGCTTAGTAAAATTGTCTTCTGATATTTGATATTTTTTTATTTTTAAATTAAGAAGTATTTTTCATCTGACTAAAGTTTTATGTTCCAAAAGGGAGAGTTTACATCTACAGTCAGTAGTCAATTTCTGTCACTTACTGTAAGTTACTTTTCAAGTATTCTTATTTATTTAATCAGGCCTGCTTTGGAAAAAGTATCTCAAAATGTAAAAATCTAGTAGTAGAATTTGTTTCAGAACTGAAATACTGAATTTAGTACACTGATATTGGATGGATCTTGTATTAAGGATTCTTTGAGGATCTTCTGTGCATTGTCATTTCTCAGGGATCACCATGTCAGTGAAAAATAAAGTACAAAAGTATAAAGTATATAAAACTTTCTATATTTTAAAAGTGTGTCTAAACTGTACCAGACTAAAAACTGACCTCTCTTTGTGTGCACACATAGATATACATATATATAAATTAATGTGGAGATGCACTTAGATATTTTATACATACACGTAGGAAATATTACAGAGAAAAGAGCAAAAAGATAGAGCCTAGCTAGACAGAATGTGTGCATATTTAAATAGATATTTTATTTTATCTTTTTTATTACATTATTTCCAAATGTGGGAACCTGTTGATAGTGCCTGTCTTCTACCCTTCTATTCTTAATTCAAATTTCATCCTGAAATCTCGCCTGTGAAGGAGAATACTTATTCTTTTTTGTAAAGGCAGCTGTTTTCCATGCATTTTAGTTGTGTTCCAAGAGGGATTAATGTTGAAGAAATGTCATCCTCTACTTCTTTTACACGTGATTACACATGCCATTGTTAATCTAGTGATTTGGCTTCTTGTAAGCCTTCTGGATTCAGCAGACATTTCCTCTGAATTTTCCTACTGTGATTCAGAGGCCAGAATATCCCTATAACTAACCTTTGCCATGTCACCCTGATTTTCTAAGACCTTGTTAAGCCTTCTGGTGTTTGCATTCTTGTAACAAACTTTCTCACACACAGTTCTGTAAACAACTTATGTTTTGCATTCTTTCATGGAGGAGGAGAGAATTGATGGACTCTTGGTCTGTCCAGTGTCATTGGAGAGGTGGCACTGTCACCCTCCAATCCACTGTCACTTTTGGAAAACTATAAATGTTGGAGTCAGAAAATAAAGGTCCCTCCTTTTGTTCACCTGGAGAGCAGCAGTGTCCGTGTCGTCTTTTCGTGTCATATTACGACATTTGCCAGGCAAAATTTGTTTCATAAGCAGAGAGACCATTATGTTTTCTCCACAGTAGCTAGTGGAATTTCCATTGTTTCCCTTTCATCAGTCTTTATCAGTTACTGCTTAACAATGACTTATATCACCCTTGTGCTCATTATAGCAATCTCTCCATCCCTTCCTGTTTCCTGCCCTTGTTATGCTGAAATAATTTATTTTTTTTATTTCTTCTTTCCTTCATCCTTCAGCAGTCTCTCCATCTAAGCCCACTCTAATCCTTCATTGGTCATTACCATCCGTAACTCCTTCATATCTAGCCCTTAGCACTGAGTGACTGCTGGATGCTGTGATTTGATTCTGCTGCTTTCTGAAAAAGTACTTCTTCTTCTGATACCTCCCAACAACTCCTGTTATTCCCCACACTAATCTCAACATAAACTTGCACTTAGCTAAGCAAATTAACTCTGCCCGCTCCTTTTTATTTAAATGGTAGCCCTTTTAAACTCTTTAAATTGTGTTCACTAGTTGTTACTGGACACTGTAATCTCATTCTTTCATTCTGTGGGACTCCTTTTAATGTGCTCGGTTACAAATGCCTTCACTATGGTGATGAACATGTGAAACTTGTCTTCTCCATTCCCATGAAAGATTGCAGTAGGATGCCATTCAGGTCCAAACTCAGCTTTTGTCTTTTGGCAAACAAGTCCTCTTCATTGAATTGTCTCATTGGTCTGCATTAATTGTGTATATGAATGGGGCCTACACAGTTCAGGTGTGATTTGAACACCTAATAAACTCTGATGAGTGAGCATTAGAATGGCATGTGATTTAAATTCATTGCTACTGCAGGCAGCAGCTGTAGCGTAGGAGGTTGTTTTTGAGACGCGAAGAGCAGTCAGACTCAGAAATTTGAAAATAAACGGGAGGAGCTTGGAGAGAGATGATCAGTCAGTCATCTTTTCTCTAAATCTTCTACATTCAAGTGGTTATTTTTCCAGAACTTTTTTTCCTCCTAACTAACACATTTTGTTGTAGGAGAACATGAGGGAATGAGTGAATAAGTTTTAACAGAAGTAATACAACTTTCAGTTCTTTTTTACAAGCTGTCAAGTTAAACACCAAAAGAGCTGTAAAATTTCTGGGATATTTTGATACGTAATACTTAGAATTAAGTATAAAATAATAAATACTCTGTTTTCTCTTAATTTATTAAACTGCTTGCTTTTTATTATGAACCATGTAGAAGTCTGAAAAATTTGAACCCGTTGATTTTGCTCATTCAGCTCTTTGTTTAGCCATATATCTTGTCAGTGACTTAAATAATATCATTGTCTGTTGTTCAACACATCTGTGTTTCAACAGATTTTTTAATCTCAACTGCATAAGCACATAAACCTTGCTTCAAAAATAGGGACAAATAAAATAAGTAATCAAACCCTAGAACTCTAGATAAGGTAATCCAGACACTTGCTGTAAAGCAGTTCCTCACATCTGATTTCTGAGCTGTATTTGCTTTTGACCTTTATTGTGAAGTTTAATTTCATTATAATGCTTTACCTTATAACATGGTACAAGGCAGAGAGCCCAAAGATCCCACTAATTAGTCCTGGTTTAAGCTTGCAAACTAGACAGCTGTGGTATTGTAGCATTCAACTCAAACCAATTAGTTCTACCCAGAGGCAAGGCTTATTTTTGTCTATCTAAACAAGATGTAACTTTTCTTCCAAGCATCAGATAGTATTTGTGTACTACTGTAATGCACTGCTGGGGCATAATGGCCTTGGCTGTCAGGGACCCATGTGCTAAACAACTTAGCAAGTGTGCATGTGTCATTTAATATACTTTGACTCAAGTTTTGACATTCAGATTAGCAGTGTGGTGCATTATGTACATTTCTCCTCAGTCTCATATACTGTTTTACCTGTTCTACAAAAGCCTCCACTTTTGATTCTCATTGTCTACAGAGCTAGAAAAATTCATTTTTCTATTGCTAACAAAAAATTAGCAAGTTACATTATTACTTAGTAAATCAGATTGGACAATTTGATACTTAGGAAGGATCTAATGCCCTCTCCTAGACATATGACATCTTTCTGGGAGGGATTTGACAATATTTGCAAATAACAGTAGCTTGGAAAGAAATAAAACAACATATACTAATGAAATTGCCAATGTCAGGAATTCATAATTTCTAAACTATTGAACCTCATCTATAGCAAATTGGGCTACTTTCCAATTTTATATACAATGAGACAGGAAAAAGAAATAGTTCTTTCTCTATATTTGATTTTATTGTCTCAAGGTGTTTTAACAGGGACCATATAAAGTACTATATATTTTTGTATGTATGTTTGTATAGCTGAAATACAAGTCATACTTCCAATGTGCTTTTCTCTTTGTGTTGGTTTTCTTTTCAGTATACTGTACTGGCTGTGGTCAGGATGAAGTTAATGTTCTTGATAAAAGACACTACAATGCAGTGTTGATAACAGACCAGTGTTCTGGATGTTTCTGAAAAGGTCATGTGTGATGTCAAGTCTTGGTATTTTTCCCACTGCTTCAGTACTGAGTAGGCTGGTGGTGGGGAAGGATCTAGGAAGGGACACAAAAAGAAACAGCTGACCCAGGTGACCAAAGGGGTAGTCAATACCGTGTAACATTGTATTTAGAAATAAAAATTGAGAGACAGGAGTTAGCCTTGCTTGGAGGTTGGCTGGGCATCTGTCTGGTTATGGGAGCTGGTGAATGATTGCTTTTGTATCACTTGTTTGATTCCTTTTCCTTCACTTACAAAATTGTCTTTCTCGTGATTAATTTTTCATTAGTAATAATAATATTCATATTGATTTAATATGACCTAGTTAAAAGCTAAGGAGGAAAGTATTTTTAAAATTTACACTAATTTTATAAATTTAATTGTTTTTAATTTTTCTACTATCTTGCAGCAGATATTTTGGTTAAAGAAAAACTTTTCTTTAGGAAGAAGAGTAGCATCATAGAAGGTTTGCTTTCTAAACACAGAGCTATAACATCACTGAAATACTGCAGGAACAAGCATTTGGAATATTTCCTATGGAAATATTCCTGAAAAAACAATAATTATCTTTGTAGTGTCAAGTAGATAATATTTCTTTCCTAGAAGTAAACAGTCCTCCTAGTGAAATCATAATGAAAACCGTGAGTGGCTTTTATGTATGTGATAAACACTCTGATTAATGCTTTAATTTTCTAGAAAAAAGAACTAAATCTACCCTAACAAATTTATTACTATCATGTTTATGATTAATTTTATGTATCAGTGAATAATTCTACCTAAATACAGGTTTTTGAAATAACTTCAACAGAATTTTCTCACCAGATCTTTGACTTGGACATGTACTTTGCAATATTCAGAACTATATATTTTGTGCTTTAATGAAGAAATCTGTAGTTTAGCAGTAAAGGCCACCCGCTCCTTTTACTCTTTATATTTCTGGATTTTCAAATATTACTGTAATGTGTTTGGTCTTGTCACAAATGCCTTAATTTCCTTCAGTCTTCCTTTGCCCAAGGGTTATAAAATATCTTCTCTGAATCACCCTTACCTACAATGCAGGGGTTTCTTTTTGTTTTTCAAGGTCCTCTTCTGTCTGCAAAGTAGACTACATGTAATTCTCGAGGAGCTTTTTTCACATTTATTTTTACCTTTACTTTTCCTTAATTGGCTGTAAAGTTAACAAATTTACATTTTTATTTGATAAAGTAATAGACAACAGAAATAAACTGCCATTCTGTTTTGCAGAGTTGTCTATGAAAACATGGACAAATGAAACCCCCAAATATATGTATCATATATAATATGCAGATTTTTCTTATTAATTCTGAAACCTGCAAATAATTGCATAATTGCTTGATAAATATAAGCTTAAAATTAACATATTGTTGATTTAAGAATTAGATTAAAAATAATCCTTGCAGTGTATTTAAAGGGAAAAAAGTCTAACTATTATTTTCTTAATTTATGGGTATCATCTTAAAAAATTAGAGCACATAGACATTTTCTGAAAACTTTGTTTTATATTTAAAATTTAAAACTTTGATATATTTCTGACCAAAGTTACAGAGAAAGACAAAAGTTGAGCTTAAACCTGGCTCTAATGAGCACTATTAAAAAAATTGAAAGCTAAATTTGGAAAGACTTTTAGGAACCCTGTACAGGAGGCAGAGACTTACTGGTTGAGGTGCCCCTCTGAGATAAAGAATAGCTCAGCAGACCTGTAAACCAGAGCTGTATCTCCTTCTGTTCTCATGCTTTCACTCTCATTTCCTCTCTGAATGCACTTCAGATGGGCTTTACGTTGGAAATATTTTGAATTTTTTTTTCCATTTTATTTTTGCCTTTTCATCAAAAAAGGTCTTTTTTTTTTAATGAGTTCTACATAAAAGTCTGTTTGATTACTGTTTCTGACCCAGAAATGCAAGAGAAGCTTAGAAATTATCCAGGTGCTTCTCTGACAGTGTATAATCAGCTCTTAATTTTGCTAGACAGATTTAAGTGAATTTTTTTGAGTCATTCTTTGGATGTGTATTGTCACTATTATATGAGGAAATTGGGAGGGTTGTTTTTGGGCGGGTTTTTTTATGCAATGTACATATTGGATAGGATAGCACACATCTTAGAGGAATATTAGAAGCAGGTAAACCAGGAAAGCAAGCTTGTACTGCACTGTGACATGCTTTGGTAACATACCAAAATGTACGAGAGATATGAGTTTTTGTTACCCATAAAAATTTGTGCTGGAGTTCTAGCTTAAAGAGGAAGCTACAGGCATAATTTTTAATGCTTAATCTTTCTTTCTTATCTTGGATTCAAACTTTTTCAAATTTTTTCACTCAACATGTACTGCTGAGATCCTGTGATCTGATTCTGACTTGTTTCTTTTTTCTTAAACTTCTAGTTATATACCTCAGACATATGTGTCTTCATATATCTTCATCTGGTTATTTTCTTTTCTTTAAAAATGACAACAACAAGAACAAGAACAAAAAAAGTCTACCTGCCTCCAGAAAATACAAAAAAAAAAACCCAAAAAACCCAAACAAACAAAAAACCAAACAACAAACCACAAAAAAAAAAAAAAAAAAAAAAAAAAAAAGAAGAAAACACTCCCAAGGTGTGCCAGCTTCTGTAAATGAGAGATAATAAGGTATGTGTGCCAATGTCTGTAAACAAAAGCTGCCTCACCTTAAACCTCAAGCACTATTCACCTGCCAACATCACTAGGATTTAGCATACTGGGTCCTGTTTGTTCAAACTGTTGCCAGAGGAGCTAATATTTCAGCTGTGTTTGCCATAGACAAAAGGTGCCAGTTTTCAACTTCTCTTCCTTTCCATTCCAGGTATTACAATTGTAGAAGGACTTTGTCAACAGTGCTGCATTCCCTGGCTTTATCAAACAAACTGTGATTTTGAAGGATGTGCAGCAGTAAAGATGCTAATGTCCCAGTCCTGCTATTGAAACTGCTGCCTGTTTGATTTTTCTTTCCTTTCCCCACTTACCTATCAATAAGGAGGTTCATTATTATAACCAGCATTTTTCCAAGCAAGGATTTGTAAATGTTGATAGTCATAAATAGCGAATTCCCTAAGAGTGAAACTTAAATCTGGAGATACAGTTCCACATAAATTACACACCCTAACGAGATGTTTTGGCATATCCTGTTCTCAGTATGAATAAAAATGGTTCATTTAATCTTGGAACCTGACTACCAGGCAGGTAGACTAGTCTGTGTGGGAGGCTCTTTTCATATCATCTCTTGATGCTGTGCCAACTTGAAACAATTATATCAGAATTCCTTAGGTCAAAGTGAGGGAGCAAAGAAGGACCATGACTGTGGCTAAATGCATTGCGAACCTATTTAGAAGAGGGGAGATCCCAGTTCTGATTTCTGCTCAAAAGACTGCATGAAAACCTTATATTTAAGAGTCATAGGAGTTCAAAGATGTGTGTCTGCCCCTCACACCAACCCACAGGTTGAGGAGGTCATGAAAGAAAAACCTTTCCTGTTCCTATTTGGATTCTGCAACCACTGACCAGTTATATAAAAGGTCATCTGAAAATGTGTGGGATTTTAGGAAATAACTCTTCTGCCAAGTATAGAAGAAACTGTCCATCTGTGATCCCTAATAATTCCTGACTACATTATATACAAACATGGAATCATAGAGCATTAAGGGTTGGAAGGGACCTTAAAGATCATTGAGTACCAAACACCACTGCCATGGCCAGGGACACCTCCTGCTAGATCAGTTTATGCAAGGCCTTATTCCAAACTGGCCTTGAACACTTTTAGATTTGTGGCATCTGCAACCTCACTAGGCAACCTGTTCAAGTATTTCACAACCCCACAGTGAAAAAATTCTTCCTAATATGTAACCTAAATTTTCCCTCTTTCAGTTTTTATCCATTATTCCTTGTCCTAACACTACAGTTCCTAATAAAGAGTCCCACTCCAGCTTTCCAGTGTGCCTCCTTCAGTTACTGGAAGGTTGCTAGGAGGTCTCTATACAACCTTCTATTTTCCTGGCTGAACAACCCTAACTTTCTCAACCTGTCTTCTTAAGGGAGATGCTCCAGTCCTCTTATCAACTTCTTGGCCCTCCTCTGGACTTGCTCCAACAGTTCCACATCCTCCTTCTGTTGGGACACCAGAACTGTACACAGCACTCCAGGAAGATGGGGTCCCACAAGAGCAGAGCAGAGGGGCAGAATCACCTCCTTCCTCCTGCTGGCCACACTTCTGGATGCAGCCCAGAACATGTTTGGCTCCCTGGGCTGAGCACACGCTCAGCTGATTCAACACGAGCTGCCAGCTCCTGTTGAATTTTTCATCAACCATGACCACCAAGTCTTTCTCCTCAGGGCTGCTCTCACTCACTTCTCTGCCCAACCTGTAGGTGTGTTTGGGATTACCACAACATAAGTGTAGGATCTTGCCCTTTGCTTTGTTGAACTCCATGAGGTTTGCATGGACCCACATCTTAAGCATGTCAAGGTCCCTCTGGATGGCATCGCTTCCTTCCAGCATGTCAACTGCAACACACAGCTTGGTGTTGCCAGCAAACTTGCTTGGGGTGCACTCAATATCACTGTCCCTGTCACCAACAAAGACAATGAACAGTATCAGCCCTGGTACCAACCCCAGTACTCACCTCTAAGGAACACTCCTTATCAGTGGTTTCTATGTGGACAATGAGTCATTGAACACAACTCTCTGTGAGACAGTCCAGACAGTTCTTCATCCACCCAGTGCTCCATCCACCAGATGCCTGTCTCTTCAATGTAGAAACAGGGATATCATGTGGAACAGTGTCAAACGCCTTGCATAAGTCCAGGTAGACAATGTCAGTTGCTGTGCCCCACCCACTGATGCTGTAGCACATCACAGAAGGTCACCAATATGGGCCTTTGTAAAGCCATGATGGCTGTTACCAGCCACTGCTTTGTTTTTCATGTGCTTTAGCATGGTTTCTATGAGAATTGACTGGTCTGTACTTCCCCAGTTCTTGCAACTTCCCCTTTTAAAATGAGGGTTACATTTCCCTTTTTCTAATCATTGGGAATTTAACCTGGTTGCCACAATTTTTAAAAAAATGTGGCTGTCAGCTTAGCAACTTAGTCTACTAACTCCCTCAGGACACACAGATTAATCTTATCTGGTCCTGTGGACCTGATAATATCTGATAATATCAACACCTTCCTACAACTCTAACTTCCAATAAGAGATGAGTTTCATGGAAGTTTCTCTCTTCCATGTTTCTTGTTGATAGAGAATATACTATGTACAGTCTGTGCTTAAAATGCTGGGGGCTGTGAAGTACATTAATAGGAGACTACGGCAGTGAAGGGACCAAGACCCACCCCAGCATGGCCTGGTATGCACCAAAGTGTGTTTTTTTCTATTGATTGTCCACTTTGGAGAATCGTTTGTAGTGTGTCTATTTGGAGATATCTTCCTGACAGAGAAGTCAGACACCTATTTCATAGCAGGGACCCAGCACGAGATCCAGGCAGCTACATCTTAG
The DNA here is from genome assembly GCF_015832195.1 of Motacilla alba alba. Taxonomy (NCBI): domain Eukaryota; kingdom Metazoa; phylum Chordata; class Aves; order Passeriformes; family Motacillidae; genus Motacilla; species Motacilla alba. Next base: position 26,067,826 of record NC_052046.1, read on the forward strand.
GGCTGGAATACTGTTCTTAAGTTTTAATGTTGCATTGCCTACTTTAGACTACGGATGATAGTTATGGCAATATTGGGCATTTGCTGAACTCCTAGACCTCAGATTGGTATTTTAACTGTATTTCCTCGTAACACAAAGCATTAATTGCATTTAAAAGCCTGCCTTTTCTGACTCTGATGAACATTAAAGAGAGTAATGAAGCCTAGTTTTGCAAATGTTTGGCAGTAGTCTCTGTCATACAATAATAACTTCAATAGTTTATAAAATATTAGTAATGTTATAGCACATTCAGCAGGTTTCTTAGACTATGTTGAGATGCCTTGATAATTCTGAAACCTTTTGTTTTTCACACATATTTGCTTTTGCCTTTACTGTTTAAATTGACAATCTCAGTTAATTTGCAATGGGGCTTTTTGTTTCTTGTGCAAATAATTAAGTCTACCCTTCAGCAAAATTCATATATGGTCGAGTCTCCTCAACTCCCTCTCCCAAACAATATCAAGCTCTTAAAAAAATATTGCTTCGTACACAGAAATACCTGTGTTCATGCATTTCAGTTGCTATTTTTTAAATTATGAGATCAGAACCAACTTCATCCTTTAAATACCAGAAATTAAATTCTAGAAAGTGTTAAATAATTTAAAGTAAAATTACCTTTCCTAGAATTCACTGTCAAGGTTTCACTGTCTTAACTAAAAAGATCATGAATCATCTTTTTATCCCAGATTGTGACCTAAATCAGTAGCAGTTTTTGATAGAACAAAAAAATCCTAGATATGCAGATCATTCAATTATGTATAATGTGTGTAGTTGTTTAATCTTTTGAGGCCATCACATAGCTTTGTAAGTGATATATTAATATTAAAATATCAAAAATAAGATAAAATTATTCTATAAAATCAGGCAACTTATGAAAGTGAAAACAGTTTATTTCTCTGATAAAGATATACTTTCTTTGAAAAAAATTAAGTTAGAAAAATTAATTTCATTAAGAAAATAAGCAAGAAAAGAAAAAGTACTGTAGGAGTACTGAAATGAGTAAAAATTAATAGAATTATTTAGGACAGAAAAGACATGTAAATCAAGTCCTACCATTAACCCAGCATTGTCAAGTCCACCACTAAACCATGTCCCCAGGTGCTATATCTAAATGTCTTTTAAATACCCCCAGGGATGTTGACTATACCACATCCCTGTGCAGCTGTTCCAGGGCTTGACAACACTTTCAGTGAAGAAATTTTTCCTCATATCCAACATAAACCTCCCCTGGCACAACTTGAGGAATTTCCTCTTGTCACTTGTTACCTGGAAGAAGAGACCAAACCCCACCTAGTTACAAGCTCCTTTTAGGCATCTGTAGAGAGTGATAAGGTTCCATCTGATCATTCTTTTCTCCAAGCTGAGCCCCACCAGCTTCCTCAGCTGCTCCTCAGCAGACTTGTGCTCTGATACCTTCACCAGTTCTATTTGTCTTCTCTGGACTCACTCCAGCACCTCAATGTCTTTCTTGCCGGGAATAACGCATGATTCAAGGGGTGGTCTCATCAGTCCTGAGTACAAAGGGAACAGTCACTCTCCTGGTTCTGCTGGCCACTATTGCTGATCCAAGTCAGGATGCCATTGGCATTCTTGGTGCCTGCACACAACTCTCTCGTGTTTAGATGCTGTCAGCCAACATCTCCAAGTTCTTTTCTACTGGGCAGCTTTCCAGCCACTCTGTCCCCAGCCTATGGTTCTGCATGGGGTTGTTATGGCCAAAGTGAAGGACCTGGCACTTGGTTCCCAATGGCTCAGTATTGGACCAAGTATCTTTAATGTCTTTATCAATAAGTGGGATGAGGGGATCAAATGCACCTGGGGTACATCTGAATCTCATGCCATTGGTGTTGGCAAATCAACCCAGCCTGTCCAGGTCCCTCTGCAAAGCTTTTCCTGCCCTCCAGCATATCAACACTCCCATAAAACTTGGTGTACACTTCACAAACAATCTGAGGGTGCATTTGATCCCTTTGTTATAGATAAATAGCCAAATTATGCCAAATAAAGTAATTTGCAAGAGCCAAATTACGGAGCAACAAAAATATAATTTATTTCGTGAATCAGATCGTTAAATTTGCCAGCCACGAATCAAAGGAACAGGGGCGAGCCTGGGTCTCGACTCTGGGTGAACACCTCTCTGGCACCCCTGGCACATCAGAACTGGTGAGTTCACAAAGTTCGTTCAAGTGAGTCCAGGTTTTATTCTCTTTTTCTTGCCCAAAGCTACTTTTCCTTTGTCCTTTTCTTTGTTGACGAATATTCCAATGGTCCTCCGGTGCTGGAGAATCCTGTCAGAGGGATAAACAGTGCCGAATCTGGAGAGTGTCTAGAATATTCATGGGGTTCCCTTGTTCCCTGTCCAGTGGTCGTAGACTTCTGTCTCTGGCTTGGACAGTGCTGCCTCGGAATACACATTACGCGTCCAGGAACACATACATGTACAATGAAGGTTACAGGAATCCTCTTTCTACACATTAGTTACGTTATGGGAACTTTCTTTCACATGTTAGTTAAGTTACGGGAACTCTGTATTCACACAAGACAGTTTACTGGAACTACATCATCTCCAGTTTTCTAGGATCACTAAGGGCTGGTGATGGCTCGGATGTCCTGAGATCCACTTAGAATTTCTACAGAAGTCCCCCTTTACTTGCAAATTAAAGTTTCTATTCAGTGGACACCAGTTACAAGCTGATGAAGAAACCAATGTCTCAATTCCTGTGTAGGATTTTTAGGATTCCAGGTGCCCTTCTGTGTTAAACCCGAAGCATGATTTTAACTCATAAATATGTGCTTTTTATATATATTTCTCTAGTGTTATAATTTATTTAAGCACAAATTTTACTATATCTATAACACCCTCATCCAGATTATTGATAAAAACATTAAAGACACTTGGTCCCAATACTGAACTCTTGGGAACGTCACTTGTGACCAGGTGGTGACTAGATGAAACCCCGTTTGCCACTACACTTTGGGCCTACCCATCCAGGCAATGTTTCAATCAGTAAACAGTACACTGGTCTCCTTAGCTTCTGTTCCACAGCTGTCTCTCCCAGAACTTGTTTCTCTCCCAGAAATCATCCAGATTTCCTGTTCTGCCTCCATCGAGGGCATCTTTCCACACCATTTTCTTGTACTCTGTTTTCCCTAAGACCCTTTCTTCTGTACTGCTAGTTTACTTAGCATGAGTCCCATGTGTTCACCATGTAATGGGTATACCCATTAGATCAAAAGCAAATATTTTATTATGGTCCTGGCTTGAAAATAATCAAGTAATAATATATTTTTTAAAAAATCTAATATGAAAACAAAGCAGATTTTCCTTCATTCATTATGACAGGTATTTTTGCTGTTGGCAGGAAGAGCGAATATTCCTCAAGCAAGGAGCATTAGCAAAAATTAAATATAAATACTTGGAATTGCAATCCCAGAGTGTTCAAAAAATTTGTTTGTACGTAGCCTCCTAAAGTTTCTACTTCTGATAACCACAATAGATCTTTGATTTGACAAAATTAATATTGTTTCCCTTCTGCTATGTGCCATGCAAGCACATATAGAGGTTCTTCAATTTTTGTTTTTATTTTATTGTTATAATACTGCTGCTTGGAGGAGGTCCATTTAAATCCCTTGAGTTCCAGTTATAGGATACAACTTCTAGCTCAGCCACTGTAGCACAGCGTCTTTAATGACAGCTGATGGCACACTTTGCTTTAATTATGAACATGGTTATCAGAATACAGAATATATTTATCTCTGCTGCCCTTCTGAAATTTTCCATTACCTGCATGGTGTTTCCAAGCTGCCTGTCTTGCATACATTTATTGAGTGAGCTTTAGGATGACTTTTCTCTTTCTAAGTGTAGAAAAATTTGTGTAGGACTATCATACACCCTGCTCAGTAGAGGGGATATGCTCAGTTTTCTGACACTATATAGCAATAAGCTGATTAGATTTATGAAAAATATTTGATAAAAACATAAATATGGTAGTTTCATAATTTCTTGGAATGTGTCTAGGTTTGGAAAAACAGATGCCTGCTAAGGAAGGCAGAAGCCTCCCCTGAAATGGAAAATGTAACCCCCCCCCACCCCCAAATTGCTATGAATTTTAAATTAAGGGGCTCTCAGGCAAAAAATATAGGAGCAGGAAATAACAGTTCTTTAATAGGGAAGAATATAAGATAAAATAAACAATGCAGTAAACTAGAACAACACTGACAGAGTCAGAACACAACCTGACACCCTGTTGGTCAGGGTGTTGGTAGCAGTCCAATTGGAAATGTAGCTGCAGTACTCCTGGAGTGTCAGGTGTGGTTCTGTTGGAGCAGGGATCCTGTGAAAAAAGCTTGTAGTCTTCCCTCTGAAGATCCAGTGTGAGAAGAGGCAGCTGTTCCTCTGGGAAAATCCAGTGGAGAAGCTGTGCTGGTGTTCCAGAATCTCTAGATTGTATCTCCGGTAGGAATGCTTGGGCGGAACAGCTCACAACGGGATGCTACAGTTCTTATCAGTCATGCAGTGACATTCAATGCCTGTTATTAGCAGATGTCTCCTTAAGGGGAGTGTGGTTGTGGACAAGATAAGGAAAACTGCCCACTTAACAGAAGACAATTGCCATATAGATGGCAAATAGAATACAATTTGCTTGACGATCCAGGACAATATGTTAGTTGGTCTTGCTGAAGATTGAAAGTAAGAATATGCTTCTGCTTCAGTTTTTCTAACAAAAACTGTAAAAAGCCAAGAAAAGCATGTAATCATTTTTGGTGGCTAAAGTCAGTAGCTAAAGTTGCTTCCTGAAATCTGTATTACATTGACTTATGATTAATTACTCATCAATAAATATATTTAATTTAAAATGTTGAAATTGAATGATACCCTTGCTTTTCCTGCAAAGTATACAGTATCCCAAAGCAGACTTTCAATACTTTTGTGATAGAGGGGGTATCAGAAAATGTGGCACTTAGTTCTGAAAATCAATACGTGTTGGCTTACCATGGAATCTGCCTTACTGCACAGTTATACTCCAGTCATAAGGAGTAATACCAAGATGAATCCACTAATCTAGTAAAGGGGTGCTTAAAAAAAATGATGTAAATGATAAAATTACCTCCTCTCATTCTGTTAACTGAATAGGAACCAGATGCAGTTTCTGTATAGAAATACAGAAAACAGGAGAAGATAGCTAGAAATATCTGATGGTGAAAATTAAGGGTAGACTTTAGCATATAGGTACAATCCCATGCATTTATTTAAATCATTGAGGTATTATATTAGTAAATGTAAGGATAATAAAATACACACAAATACATAATCATATCAAATAAAGAAAGCAGTGAAGGACAATTTAAACTCTTCATACTTTTGCTGGTAAAATATCCATCAGGGGGATTTTGCTGCTGAAATTAAGGGTGAAATAAATAGGGCAGAAGATCTTTCTCCTTTTTAATGCTTTTTATTGAAAGAAATCAGCTCAGGTGGGCACAGAGCAGGACAATTATTGCAGCTTTGTCTACTGGTATGCAGGCAGAGCTGGGTACTCTGTTCTCACAGGAGCATCAGAGGATTTCAGATAATGGGGATCAACATTCAAGGTCCTCTTTCTAGCTGACATCCTTTAGGATAGGGTGAGGGATAAAAGGATCTTAGCAGACATTGGATTCAGTTGCTCACCTTTAGACATCACTTAGATCCCTTAATTCTATGTTGGCTCCTTGCTTTAGGGGTTTTTTGCTGGGTGATGTTTACACAGTTGCATGCTGGTTCCTCATATTTGCATGCCTGCTCTGATTTCACCTTGTCGGTCCCAGGTGCCATCTCCCAGGAAGCAGCAGGTGGGGGTGGGGGGGGGGGGGGTAATGCTCGGTGGGAGAGGGATTTCTAACCATCAACAAGTAATTAAAGAAAAAGTATTAACAACAGGTGATTACAACATGAAATTATTAACAACAAATAGTTAAAATTCCAACTTAGCAGCAATTGGTTTAACTTGTTAACTTTTTAAAAAAATGGACAACTTTTCTATTCATAACAAAGGGGTTGACTCACACAGAGAAATAAAACAGTGAAAATCTGGCCCTAATTGACTTCAGAATGGACTTTCCTGTATTGAAATACTTTCAATTGCACAGTGGCAATGTAGCTCTAAAAATGTCATGTAAAGCTGCAAATTAACTGAATTGTGATGTGACTAGCTTAAGATTAAAGAAGAATCTGAACTCTAGCTGAAGTTCAAAAGAGTTGTTTAAAGCTGAGAGTTGTTCATTGGAACCTCATAGTTGTGACTTGAAATGTTTCTCCCTTTGGACTGCATTTCTACTGTATAATAGCAAAAGTTGTATTTAGCTTACGAATTTGTTTAAGGAAACTTTTTTTCCAGTGAAGTCAGTTTTTATGCAAGTGACACATACTGAAGTGTCTCTCCTTCTCTGAGGTTAAGGTGTTCTACTCTGCATAAAATGTTTTGCAGCTCATTATTGGTATATTACCCATAGATGAATTAGTGCTATTTGCTGAGAAAGAGCAAGATGATTATACCTTTGACTACTGTGTCCTAGCTGAACATCTACTAGGTTATTAAATTTTCCACATGTGGGATTCACTTATCTTTGAATTGATTTTATTTTCTTGCCAGCTGTAGTTTAAGTATTCATCTCAGCAAACAAGAATGAAAAATTCCTGCATGTAGAATATTTCAAAAGTAGGGATTACAACTGTTAGCGCCGTTTTTCTCCAATCAGAAATAGTAAAGTGAATCAATTAGGTGGATAGGATTAGGATTAGGATTAGGATTAGGATTAGGATTAGGATTAGGATTATCACACCTAGGATTAGGTGTGATAACATTTGTGACTGTGATGAACAGAAGTACTAAAACTGTTAACAGCAGCATTTTTCAGCTTGTTTTTCAATAATGAGAAAAGCCTGATATTTCCATGAAGGTGCACTTCTTCATTATGAAAGAGATCAGTTCTGATGTTGATGTTTTAGAGTTGTGAGCAAAATTTTAAGTATCCAGTATGGAAAGTAATTTCCTATATTTGATTTCTGGGTTATGTGCCTCAAAGTCATAGGCTTTGGGGACAATAGGCAAATGCAGGGTGAGCTGTAGACTAGTGTGTTCTTTCAATCACTTTAATAGCTTTATTTTGTTGTCAAACATTTCTAATTTGTTCTTGCAATTCTGTCCCTGGTGCTTTTGATGAAACTTAATAGGTCTTAGACATAGTCTTAGATTTACAGATTAAATACAAAGACCAAGAATTTTCTCATGTTTGGGCAGATAGAAGCAGGAACCTGCAAACAAAACATGAGTGTATTCAGGCTGCCATCACTACTAAATACTGTTGTTTTGCACAACAGTAACGCTTTTGCTCCTTAAGAAAGAAGTTACCTTATCTTAAGAGTCAAACAAACAGGCCTCACCTTAGACCTGAGGGCTTTACCTATTTATCATACTTCCATTGCAAGCATCACAGAGAGAGAGGTAAAAATGGGGCATAGAGTTAAATTTTGCTATCATGAATATTTCAGTTTTCAAAAGAACAAACAAAAAATATTAAAAAGAGCATCTTAGGTAATTGTTCACAGGGAGAGAGGTTGGAAGCTGTGCACTTGGCTTTATTACCATCATTAGTAAATACAGGTGTGTCGGAATCGGCGGGAGAAAATGCAGCACACAATATGACTGATCAGCAAATCTCAAACTTTATTGATAGGCACACATATTTATATTGGTGTTAATGAGACTAATACATATTGCAAAAAGCGAGCTCATTATTCGTTAGTTACTTATCAGCCAGCTACACCTACTTTTGCATTCTTGTGGATATACTGCTACAGCTTTTCTGTGTTTCTTCATATTTCTAACCAAAGATCATCCTCCTTATCCTGTTGTTGCACCAAGGGCACAGTGTCCTTGCCTTATACTAATTGCTGACTCCTGTACTTATCTCCTTCTTGTTTAACCAATGGTATTATGTCAACGTGACCTTTCTCAGCTAGCCAACTGTCCACAAAATCCTCCACACTTCCCTGTTTTTCTGTTGAACAAGCACGGTCTGATTAAATGCAGCAACTATCATCCTCTGCACCATGTTCTGTACACACATGCAGAAACAAGGATAAATTAACACTACTAACAAAGCTATAATGCCTACGATAACGCTAACCTTAACAATAGAGCATAACCATGATCCCAGACCTAAAGATTTGAGCCATCCATCAATACCAAAGCCTGATTCTACCTGTGTGTTTCCAGTTAGCCTTCGCAACTCAGAGAGCTGGGAGTGGATGGACTGCAAATGATCAGAGAGGTTCATGCAACACATGCCCTCAAATTCTTCACAGCCGTGGCCTTATGCAAGTAAAAGGAAGTCAATTGCAGCTCTATTTTGAAGCATTGCATGACAAATAGAATCAACATCAAGCAAAAGGCTAGAAAGTGCCAAAGAGATGGCACTGGTTTGTTTACCAAGCCAGCATCCTAACTTATTTAAAATGGCATGGACACCTGCTTCCGATACTCCTGGAGTCAAAAAGGATGCTGCCACTATGGACCCTGGGGACCAAACTTTTACATTGTCTTTGCAGTCAGCAGTAAATGCATGAGCCATTCTTTTATTTCAATGGTGGTAGCAGCTCATGTTTAAGATCATGGACGTATTAGGTGTGAGTAGAGACAGCCGTCCAATTGTACATGGCCCCCTGCTCAGCATCGATGGGACACCGGGCCAAGCACGGTCCCCACATATTAAAAAGTAACCTGCTGGTAATTGAATAGGGTCATTTGATGAAATTGACACCTTATCTGTGGTATAATTGCACCAAGCTGTTGCATTACGGTAGACAGCCATGCTGGAAGTTACAATAGTAGAATGGTTCTTGGCTGGCAGCTGACTTTTATGGCTAAATTTAAGGCATGCATCTGCCATCACTGAGCCTAACAGCTCCAATTCTTGGGGTTCCTGTGGTGCTGTGGGAAAATGAGAAATCCTCTAGTCCCAGTTATCTATACTGAACCTTGTGTCACTGGTCCTGCAGGTGGGTATTCTTGATGGGCATGGCCAGGGATCCGCTGGTAGTCCAACCAAACAGGTTGTAAATGGATTACCGGGAGAAGATAATGACAGGCAAATAGCCTCTTGGTTAGTCAAATTTGCCAGGGTGACCCAAATATTAGTCTTGGGCTGAGGTGGGGCCCATGCTTGATGGGTTCCCACTCCTCTAGCAATGTCTGGGCTGTCTATCAAGAGGGCAAAGATTAGTAAAGCAGCGGTATAAGTCTTCCACATCACCCTGATCTTCCCAGGTGCTGCTTTGAACCACCCAGACATTTGGGAAATTAACATGTTTATCACAAACCATTAAGAATGTCTCTTTCTTTCCTTTTCCCTTCTTCTTCCCTGATCTGCCCAGATATAATCTTTTTAGGCCTCTTAGGCAATTGTCCCACGCTTGGTTGGGATCTTGATTCCCCAGAATCGGACCTATTACATCTGACTGTGAAAGGGAAATGCCCCACCCACACTTAGACTGTAAGATATACAATTGAGATTGCCCTAAAGCGCGTTTGATTGAGTGTTGGGTTTCCCACCTAAACCATGCAAGAATTTTTTGTTCTGGGGATTCATACAACTGTAACCCTTGGCAGCCAGGTAACCCTGTAAAGACCTGGAGTTCTGTTTGCCAGGAATTCCGCTGCCAATAAAATGCACAGCTTCTGCACCACAGCTCAGGTAATTGGGACTGATGCACCCACTTAGTTTGCTGTCAACCCCCGCAAAAAAGCAATATCCACGCAGCACACTGTCTATTTTGAAACTTAATACAAGCTAAATCCTTAGGCCCTCTAAAATGAAACGTAGAAAGCACTGGAAGCAGGCTTAGTATATTATCTAGAGATTTGCACCGGTCAATTGCTCGGTCAATGGCAAAGCTACACTGTCCTTTCAGCTTAAGAAGTATCGGTCAAAGGGTGATCAACAGCTTCGTCTCTACTCGCCGTCAGTCTTCCTCGCTCAGTTGACTGAGGTCTGGCTCCATCTAACACAGCTGCTCGGGTCCAATTAGCAGGTACCCACAAGGATCCTGTAGGGGTAGAAACACAGAGATATCCGCGGCCCCAGTATATTACCTTAGCAGGACGTTGCCATTGTCCTGTCTTAGGATCTCTGTATTTTACCCACACATCCTGCCTCACACTATCTTTCTCTTGTACATAATGACGAATTACAACAGAGACTTTGCTTTCCCCAAAAACACACAAATGATTCAAAACAAATAGGCGCCTTACTAATCTTTCTTGTGGCTCTCTAATATCTGTGTATTTACCTAGATATCTTTTCAAGGTACCATTAGCTCTTTCTACAATCGCTTGTCCTGTCGGGGAATTAGGGATGCCTGTCACATGTTTTATCCCCCACATTTTCATGAACTGCTTCATTCTTTTGCTGCAGTAAGCAGGCCCGTTATCTGTCTTGATGCACTGTGGCACTCCCATTACTGCAAAGCAGCTACTGAGCTGCCTCTCTACATGCCCGGCCTTCTCACCGGTCTGTGCTGTGGCCCATATAAAATGACTATAGGTGTCTGTAGTAACATGCACATACTTGAGCCTCCCAAACTCATCAACATGTGTGACATCCATTTGCCAGGTCTCATTTGTATTCAGCCCTCTGGGGTTAACTCCCAGACCTAACCTGCAGCCCTCATTATGATGGCTACATATGGGACAGGCTTTGACTATTGCCCATACCTCTTCCATAGATATCTGAAATTCTCTATGGAGGCCTTTTGCATTTTGGTGAAATATGGAGTGTGCCTCCCTGGCTATAGTCTGGCTGGGAATTGGAGTCACTTTTGTGATTGAGACTAGCTTATCTGCTCGTGCATTACCCTCACCTAGACCAATATCCCATTTGTGACTTCTGATATGGATAACAGAGAAAGGATATTTTCTCAACTTAATTGCCCCTCTGTAACTGTATAAACAGCTCATGTAACCTTCTGTTTTGAACCTCTTTTATAGAGGCATCTTCTATTCGCTCACATACTCCTGCAACATACAAAGAATCTGTCACTATATTGAGAGGCCCAGAAAAATGCATCATGGCCCAAACAATGGCCAATAACTCCATCGTTTGTAAAGTATCCAATTTGGAGGCCTGGAGAATCTGATGGTGCCATTGTCCCTTTTCCTGCTAAGTCACTGCAGCAGTTCTGGATTTTCTTCCCGCATCTGTGTAGGCTGTGATGGCATCCGACAGGGGTTTCTGTGACCTTTTTGGTCATTGCATCCAACCCCACTGCCCTATCCAGTTCAACAGTATATTGGGAATATTATCAGTGGCAATCATGCTTCCGGCTCCCAACAGCGCCTCTTGTAATTCCATAGTGTTTATCAGGTACCAGGTCAATGTATCTTTCTTCATTGGTATCCATATCTGATCAGGTTCCTTTCCTGTAATCTGTAGCGCCTGTTCATGACCCTTCTTGAGCAAATCAGCCGAAATTTCAATTTTTTGAAGGGTCTTATGCTGTTGAAGTGGAGGAGATACCCATTCCAAGACCCCCGCCTCCCCCATTTTTCTGTCTTGCTGAGTAAGTGCACCCAGTAAATATTTAGTGCCACACCAGACTGTCAGCTGTATAGGGAGGTTAAGATCTCGTCTCCGGACACTGCCCTGTGTCACACAGTCCATTATCTGTTGAAGTGCCTTAACCTGCTCAGAGGTTATATGGACAGGCTGTGCCAGATCAGTTCCTTTTAGTAAAGGTCAAAGTTCATCCAATAACTCATTCGGGATGCCCACAATAGGGTGCAGCCATTGCAGATCACCAAGTAACATTTGTGCATCATGCAATGTATTTTAACATTTAATTGCAGTTTCTGGGGGGTAACAACCTGACCAGTAAGTGATCATCCTAGATATTTCCAGGGTGCAGATAATTGAATTTTTTCAGGAGCTACGACCAACCCATGTAGTTTCAGATTGAATTTTTTCAGGAGCTACAACCAACCCATGTAGTTTCAGAGCATCATGTATTTGTTGAATTTGTTGACCTGTAAAAGGTTGCGGCTGAGCAAATAAAATATCGTCCATATAATGATAAATGATGGTGTCGGACCAGGCTTGCCGCAAAGGTTGTAAAGCATTGTCAACATACAGTTGACACAAGGTGGGGCTGTTGTGCACGCCCTGTGGAAGAGTAACCCATTCGAATCTCTTGTCTGGCTCTTCCCTATTTAAAGCTGGTAAAGTAAAAGCAAACCTTTGGATATCTCTAGGGTGAGAGCAATAGTAAAAAAGCAGTCCTTAAGATCTACAATCAACAGTGGCCAGTCCTTTAGCAACATAGCTGGGTTAGGTAAACCTGGTTGTAAGGTTCCCATAGGTTCCATTTGTTCATTCACAGCCCTTAAGTCGTGTAACAAGCGATACTTTCCCAATTTCTTTTTAATGACAAAAATAGGGGTATTCCATGGGCTTGTTGACAACTGTAAATGACCTTGCTTATATTGTTCTTGTACTAGTATATGTGCTTGTTCCAGACTTTCCCTTTTTAACAGCCATTGCGTAACCCACACTGGAACATCTGTGGTCCAGGTCAGCAGGATTGGGAAAGTCCACGCAATGGCCACTAGTCCAAAGGGTGCTCATTTGTCAGCACTACTCCCATTCGAGCCAAAATGTCCCGACCAATGAAGCACTGCACAGTGGGGGGCAAAGGTACAACTGAGAAAACACTCCGTAAGGCTTTCCATCAATAGTTACAGATAACATAGGTGACTTTCTTGCAAGCTTTAAACCCCCAACCCCGGCAACTGTCACTGTGGTTGGCTGTAATGGCCAGTTATGGGGCCAGCAATCTGGACTAATAATGCTGTAGTCTGCACCAGTATCTAATAAACCTTCCAAGGTTTGTGTCCACCCTGATACTCTATTATTACAGTGCACTTTGGCCGATCATTCAAAGTCATTGTTAATAAAGTAAGTCCCCCAGTGGAACCAAAGCCTCGTTCTCCCCTCAACTGTGATTGACAAGGGGGCAACGTTTTAGTCATCTGCTCCAAAGGAACCAATTGGGCTATCCTTTGTCCTTTCTCGATTGGTATCGGTGGAAAAGGAGTATGCACCATGACACAAATTTCCCCCGTATAATCAGCATCTATTACCCCAGTTAAAACAAATAATCCCATCATGGGGGCCGATGATCGTCCCAACAGCAAAGCTCCCATAGATTGTCCATCAATGCTAATTGGTCCCTTTATTCCAGTCGGCACCTTTTCCGGTTGGGTGGTCATCAATGTTACTGCTACTGAGGCTACCATGTCCAGCCCAAGGCTCCCGGCGGTGGCTGGTTGTAGTGGAGCTGGGCTGAGGTGTTGACAGCGGCTACTTGTGTCTTGTCTGGGCGTGGTGGCTGTTGGACACGCTGGCCTTCACGTTTCCTGAGCGGCATCGGCAAGCTCCGGTGTTGTGGGTGTCCGAGTGACAACCTTGGCACCAGACGCTAGCTGCCTGACAAGCCCGTCGCATGTGTCCTGTGCCTCCACACCGGTAACACTTAAAACAGCCAGCAGACGGAGTCCGCGGAGCATTTGTTGCCGCTGTTTGTAGGGGTGCAAGAGCAGCTAACACCTGACTCTGTGAAGCTGCTGCTTGTTTCTGTAATCCTACTCCTAACTCCTTAATAGCTTCTACTAACATCGCCTGATTTCCTATGGGCATATTTGCCAATCGTTCTAATGCTTCTTCTATAGACCAATTAGCTCCTAGGGTATTTAATATGTTCCTCGTAGCCTGGTTGCTATTCTGGAGTGCACATTGTTTCAACAAAGTAGCTTTTATAAAGTCAGGGACTCCTGCCCAATCCATAGCAGTGGCCTCCTTATCTATAAAAGATCCAAATGATTCATCCCTTCCTTGCTTTATTCCCATGTAAGAGGGAACCCCTCCTGGCTCTTTTATCTTGTCTATGGCCAGTCGTACCAGGCGCATAGCTTCCCAACATTTATCGGGACCAATTAACGCTTGTGCTTCCGTACGAAGAAAAGGCCCTAGACCCATTAGCTCCTCTAGGGTTATTCCGTGTAGCAGGTCGCCTGGCTGCCGTGCTATTGCTACGCATTCCTGGCAGAGTGACTGCCACTGTGCATTAAACAAGAGCTGCTGATGTTGAGTGAAGGTAAGCTTCCCTATTCCTCTACAATCAGCCGGCAGTACTACCTGAGTCCCCCAAATATAGTCAAGCATTTGCTTTGTGGGCTCACTGGTCACCCCAAACTGACTAACTGTGGACCGTAATTGTGACAATAGCTTCCAGTCCAGGGACGTAATTGTTGCTTGATACCCACCCCCTGCCAGAGGTGTAAATACCACTGGACAAGCAACATCCATAGCTGCTGCTATAGCCTCACTGTCCCCCGTATCCAAGATCTCTTTTGCTACCACTGCCCACGCCTCCCTTCGCTCTCGTGCAATGGCCCTCACTAGGTCACTTTCTGCCCCAGGGATCGGCTCATTACAAGGAGGAGGAGAGGGTGCTGTTAGAGCGCCCGTGGGGGGTGAGCTGCTACTTGAAGAAGGAGCCGATGTTGGTGGCAGAATGACTGTAGATGTGGCAGGGGGTAAGGGACAATCTGACAAATCCCCATAACTCTTATTCTTATCATGTGCCGCGCTAGCTTGCTGCACAGCTTTCTTTTCTGCCTGATGTTGTAATAACAACATTGTCCACAACTTGCCATAGCTTTCCCAACTTTTTTTCAGTTTTATCCTCATCTATAGCTGCCTCCCACAGCTTGTCCCCAAACTTGTGCCACTCCTTAAATTCATGCACTGTATGAGGATTTTGAAAAACTCCTAGTGCATACCTGATGCCGCTGGCCGGGCTATGGGGTGTACCCAGGAGCTGCATCAAAGCCAGATAGCAGAACTCTGAGGTGGGCTAGTCAGCCCAAGCTCTAGCAGTGCCTCCAGCCTGCGCCTTAGCAAGCCTTTAGTGATATTCAGCTTTAGTGATTCTCAGCTCATGAGTGATTTCAGCTCTTGGGCTTGCTAGGCTCGGCTGGGGCATGCAGCAGGCATTCGGAAGACCAGGAAAGAGAGGAGAGAGGCTGTGTGAAATATTTTGCAGCGATGTCCTTTATTATCTTCTTTCTGCAAAGGGGTTCAGTGACAGCTCTTCTCTGATGAGCCGTGCAGAAACAGGGGTTTATATAGGGCAAGAGGGGATCGAGAATTGTCCAATGGTAAGGGTTATAGGAAAGTGACCTATAGCCTTACAGAGAGATAAGCAAGGGTCCGAGAGCGGGAGAGAGGGGCTCCTAATGTCCAGTCATCATGACTCAGCATCTTGCCTGTCCTAGGCCTCAGAATGCCAAGGCAGGTTTGCAGGGCCTGCATCTGCTACACATACCCATAAGCTAACAACCCATGAACCCTGCTTGCCTTTCCATTTCCATTTTAAAAACATCAGCGCTGTTGCAGCCCTACAAGGTCTCAGCAGCACATATTGGCCAGGCTCTCCATTGAGGTCACCCAGGGCACGGCACCTTTTGCTTTTCCAGCGGTGCTTATTCGCCGTCCTTGCTGCGACAGGACCCGAACTCCTACACTGATCCACCGTGGAATCACGTTATGGCTATCAGGTCGCCTGGGTCACCATTTTGTCGGAATCGGCGGGAAAAAATGCGGCACGCAATATGACTGATCAGCAAATCTCAAACTTTATTGATAGGCACACATATTTATATTGGTGTTAATGAGACTAATACATATTGCAAAAAGCGAGCTCATTATTCGTTAGTTACTTATCAGCCAGCTACACCTACTTTTGCATTCTTGTGGATATACTGCTACAGCTTTTCTGTGTTTCTTCATATTTCTAACCAAAGATCATCCTCCTTATCCTGTTGTTGCACCAAGGGCACAGTGTCCTTGCCTTATACTAATTGCTGACTCCTGTACTTACCTCCTTCTTGTTTAACCAATGGTATTATGTCAACGTGACCTTTCTCAGCTAGCCAACTGTCCACAAAATCCTCCACACAGGTGTGTGCCAGTGTGTCCAGACCCAAACATTCTCGTTCAGCAATCATGTGCTGAGTGCATGGGCAAGTCACCTTAGTACCTTTCCAGAGTTCAAGCTGAGGTGTGCTTTGTGTTCAGTCTTATTGTGTTTCCCGGGAAACAGGAACAGTGTAGAATAATAGTATTTTCCCAAACAGCTGGTAATACCATGATTGATGGCAAACTACATTGTATGCCATGATGTTGTTTTTCCTTGGCTCTGTATAAGCAACATTCAAGGGTTTTTTATAGATTTAAAATACCAAATAACTGTTTCTCTTGGAATTCAGGAGAAATGTAGGATTTTTTTCACTAAGCACACACAGAATTCCATTTTGACTTCTCTTCCAAAAATATGCCACCAGTCTTTCCTTTGTGGTTGGCAGATGCTGCCTTACCTGTATTCCTTGTGTGATTCTGCCTTATGTTTCCAAAAAGAATATGAAGATAAAAGTATAAAAGGTAAGGGTTAAAAAGAAACAAATTGTACTTTCCTGCTTCATTCACACAGATAAGCAGAGGTAGAGGGATTTTGAACAATTTTTTTTTTCATTTACCAGGGTAGTTAAAAAGAGTGCAGTGTTTTGAATCTTAACAGACCATTTTTCAGGGAATTTGTGGTCATGCTCAAAGAACTTTTATCATTTTAGAAGAGACTAGAAATTAGCTGGTTGTTCACACTGTCAAAACAATGAAATAACAATAGAAAGAAGGATGTGTCTACTTCCTAAACTGAAATCTTGATTATGTATATACTTGGATCAGTTTGCTTGGAAACAGTTATGTATTTATTCAGGATTTGTTAAACCAGAAAATCACAGTGAAAATCAGAGATTCAAAGCAGTGAAGTAGTGATTAACAGCAATGGAATAGATAAGATTACAAGTCAAAAGAGGATACACTATGTGATTGTTATGTTTTTTGGTTTGTTTTTTTTTTTTTTAAGAGAATGTCTTTCTGTAAGCCATTCTGGAAGTAAAAGAGGAATTATAAAAGCATGGGGACAAGTAGGAGAGAGCAGTTAGCATTTTTGGGTTAATAATAAAAGGAATAATTGGATAATAAATTGAATTTTGCATAAATCTCTTCTTGTCCCTCAGTCTAGTACCAGAGATTTTTAGATGGAGTTCTCCTGCTTTCTGTGGCTTTTTTTTGTGTTGCATGGTGGCTAGGACATGCCTACTCATGGGGATTCATTCACCCATGTGAATGGTGGGCAGCTTCTGTGTTGGATGTGTGATACAGACACTGCAGTACCCTTGAATAGCCATTATGCAGGATAGGCGCAGCACTGCTTAATTATCTCCAGGAGATATTTCTAGGTTAGAAGCAGGGCTCTCTGGAAAAAAAAATAGTTAATAATTTTCATATCAAAATGCTGTACCCAAAATTTTAGTCAAAGTTTTTAATGGGTAGGATGTTTTATTTACTTGATTCAAACCAGCCATTGTTGAAAAATATTCATCTAGTGGACTTAGATCATGTATGAAATGATCATGTACACTGTGGTTTGTTAAGGTACTTTCCTCAGACAGGAAAAGAAAAATTATTTTAATAAAATGCTCAGCACCCTTACTCTACAGAGCTGTAGAGAGCTAAGCAACAATGAAATGAGACAACCATATCTGAGCCTTCCAGACTGATAAAATTGCTGAAAAAGGGGAACTCATTAGGTAGGAGCACCAATGGCGACAATGCTGGCCAGCAAGATGCACCACTTCTCAGCTCCCTCTCTTACCTTATAATGTGTGACTGTTCCCTCTGCTGACCCTAATTAATCAATCAATCAATCAATCAGTCAGTCAGTCAGTCAATTCCTACTCTACTTACACCTTGTAAACTCAAAATGCATGACATGAATACCTTTTTCTCGATATTGCTGTGTCAGCATACACTTTCTGCAGAGATGCCTAGGGTATTATGGTAAAGATAACTCTAGACAAAGGTTGATAATATGTTTTGGCATAAAAAGTTACATCCAGCTGGGCGTCTCTTGAGTTATGTACTATGAAAAAGCTAAGTGATAACCTCCCAGCATGGGAGGCCCTTGATATATTCTATTGCTATGGCAGGAAAAAGAGAAGTGAAAGCACCACTAGAAAACTGTATGCTAATTTTTATAGGCTGATGTTCCAAATGCTATCAAAAGAGCTGTAAATTGCAAGCTTCTAGCACAGGGTTTAGCATTACAGAAATACAGAAAGTATTTTTTTTCCACAGAATAACATTTCATGCTTAATAACAAACAGTGTGAATGTAGCTCAGTGAACTTTAACAAATCAAGAACAACGTTCTTAAAGTGACCCTCAAAGGTGACAATATTTAGTTCTGGTTTTGTAGACGTTTGAAGTTAGTTTGTTTAATTTGGGGCAAGTTTATATACCTGAAAGAGTGCTATATTTTAGCTTTGGAATCTGGACTGCTGTTTAGCCACTGTTCATAATTATAATATTACTTATTAATCTTTGCAGCATTAAGTCAGTAGAGGTCTGAAATACAGATTTGCATGGCTTAAGCATGTCAACTTGTCTCTTCATTTCTAGGGGCAGATGGCTTTAAAAATAAGCACAGCTACACTATTTAGTACTTTGTGTAATTTTTTTAACAGCCCACTGCAAAGTGCTTAAAAATATTTAAAATCTTTGTGTTGCAGATAGAGACAGTGAGAGGCAGAGAAGCATTCTTTAGCTTCTGTGAGTCTTTACTTTAGAATGGGGCAGAACCTGGATAAATTCAAGGCCGGGTTCCTTCAGCCTCAGTCCAATGCTCTATTTACTTAATGTGAAAAGAACCACTTAGTTAAAAAAAAAAACAGACTCAATTTTTGTCTACCAAGTCTATAATCCTACTTTGAGATAATAACCAAAATTAAGATCAATACTATATTCTTTGCTTTTCCAGAAATTTAGTTCTCTATCAATTGGGATTTTCTTTGAAAGATCCCACTTTAAGGAGGCATTTCTATCTTAAACTTTAAAAGATTCCCATTGACAAGAGCTCAAATTCTCTGTTAAATTTTCCATTAAAAAGTAGTTTCACTCTCTGAGACTATCTGCTGGAATTCAAGTCTCTGGAGGTTTACTCAGGGTTGTTATTCAACAGGCAGTATTCTTCTTGCTCGTTTTTGAACCAATGGTATATATTCATTGTTAAGATGTTAATAATTAAACAATGTTCCTTAAATAATAGTATCCACTTTGAGATTTAATATAGGTAAATGTAAATATAGGGGAGTTTTTATGTTTCTCAAAATAGTTCACTTGAAAGTCTTCAAAATTTTGCCTGCCTGCAGAGTTCTTTCTCATTTTCTTGTGTATTTTCCTAGGTTTTTCCACAGTAGATAGGATGCAAAATTCTTACCACAGGGCAGATACGTTGTAATTTTCCATGTGCCACTGAGATGTTTATTGGAGATTTGGAATTAATCACTTATACAGCTCTGTCTCATAATGTAGTTTAGCTGTTACTGATTGACCAGGGTAAGTAAAGAATTCTTAAAATATTGATGATTACTTTCTATAAATTTACAACCTCCACTCAAGCAATGAATTTTCCTGAAAAATCTCTCATTTGAGAAAGAAGTTGAAACCATAAAGCCCAAGAGGTTTTACTTATGGTAACCCTTGCTGTGCTAAAAACATGCTGTGGCTACATATAAATATCTCCTTTTTTTTCTTCATATAAATTTATGTAGACTGAAGTGAGCAGTTGAATACTTTATGGAGCTACAAAAAAATTATACTGGAGCCAGAAGTTTCAATCTTTTTTCCACAGGAAAAAAAGACTTTTCTTTCTTAGCAACTGGAACAGAAGCAGGAAGAATTGGTGCCAGTGGTTCCATTGGTAGTTTTCCCATTAACAAGAGGAGGGAAAGGGGGCAAAAGGAAGAGGAGGAAATAATTTTTAAGGAACATTAATTCTTGTCCACAAGCATAATTTTTCAAATAGTGTCTTGTTCTTCTCTTATGCTGGAAAATACAAACTACTCCAGTAAATTTATGTATCTTAAGAGCTAACATATTTTCAACTTCAGTAGTGAAGACTGGAGGTAATTAATGAGTGAAACAGCCATAGTGTCCAGTCTCCAGATAAACTACATGCCAGTAGGAGAAGGTATGAAATTACGAAAATTGTTTTCTGATTACAGTGATAAACATTTCTCTCTATGGGTTCTGCATATAATAATTAGAAACTATGAGTGTTTAGTTAATGTTGGATTCAGAAACAGCTCTTCCACTTTTTCCTTCTTGGGAAAAAAAAATTACTAGGATAAAGGCAGGGATGAGATGGAGTTATGTTGAATATTTAAGACTTATTTTCAGGTTACATGAAGAGTTAGACTGTGCTCAGCAAACTACTCTGTTCCTTAGTAAGTGGTGGCCATATCTTACCAGCAGTAGAAAAAACAAGTCAGGGGAAAATGGTGATAAGGAATCTTACTGTTTATACCAGCCTGTGCAAAAAGCAGCAGACTTACTGGTTATGTTTTGTAAATTGGTAAGCAAAAGACATATTTGAAGTCACAGTGCAGATATAAACCAGTTATACTTTCATGCTAATCTTTTCTGGAATTTGAGAAACTTCACTCATCACTGAATTTTTAGGTGAGATGAACTCTTGCCAGGCACTGACAGCGTTTGCTATTATAATTTCACTTCCTAATTTGATACCTGTACTAAGTGCATATTACTGCAAGAATATTTTTCAGTTGCTTGGTCTTTCTTTATTTCTTTTGTAAATCAACATTCGTTTCAGTTTTTTCATGGGGAGAGATGGAAAATGGTGCAGTATAACACATACCTTACCTTCTTCCATACTGCAGTAAACTGCACTACATTGCATAATACCAAAACACAAAATACTGTGCCATATTGTAGCTTATGTACTTCAGATATTTGCATTTACAACAATCACTGATAAACGGTATTTGTCATCCTTTTTGTGTATTAATAAATTTCTATCTGTTGCTGACAGCTAGGCTATTCTTTTGTACCCAGTGCACTACTGACAGACCCAGTGCCCACTCCTTTGGAAGGTGTTGTCTCCTAGCAGTTAATCTTTTCACCTCCACTTTCTTCTCGGAAATGATACCAAAGTCCTTTGTAACTGGTCTTTGTAATTTTTTCTTTCCTTCAACTGCAAATAAAAGGACATGAAAATTCTAAATGAAAGAAAATGAGCATTCTTATTAAGGGCATGAAAGATATCTGTATGGTGGCATTCATGACAGATTTATTACAGCGTCTTCAAACTGACAAACCAGCCTCCAGCTGTGAAGCAATTCTATTTACCGACACGCATTTTTAAATGTGAAAACCATTTAAATGTACTGACTAGACAAAGCTAATAATATTGCT
Organism: Motacilla alba alba; assembly: GCF_015832195.1. Lineage (NCBI taxonomy): Eukaryota > Metazoa > Chordata > Aves > Passeriformes > Motacillidae > Motacilla > Motacilla alba. The sequence goes on from NC_052046.1 coordinate 26,089,296, forward strand.
TCTATACTGAAAACTTCAAAACATTTTGTACCTTAATTGTCTGATTAACTGGCAAAAATATTTAAGACAAATGGAGAATTATTTAACTTGGCTGATAGCTGGTAGTTCTTCCTACAGAGAACACAAAAGATTCTCAAATGTAAATAACTTAAAACTCCATGTAGAAAGACTAGCACCTCTCTGATGAGCATAGGTGCCAAGTGCACTCACAGCATGGCACTGTTTTTACTTAGCTGTCCTCCAAGAAAAGGAAAAATTATTGGGATAGTTTTATATAATATATATTGGGAATGAAACCCTAAACTTATCTATGCATCTAATAATTTAGTAATATTTGTTTTTTGGATGAAAGTCTGTTGTGTTTTTTAACCAAGATACAACACAGTTTTGAACATTCTGTGACATTGCAAAGGGCTTTTTGTCTTAGAGGATAGTCAGCTTGAGAATTAACTCTTTACTGGGTTATTTGAACATGAAAAGTAGCTGTCCCAACTCCAAAATACCAACTTGTTGAGGGCAATGGTAGTACTTCTGTCATAATTTTTAAGAGCTATGTAACCTTTTATGCATGGTTCCTCAAAACATGAATAATATTAATTTTCAGTGTCATTTGAAGCCCTGTCTAGGTTACTTTTTTATAGCTTTGTAGCCCTTTGCTGCATCTACATCTGGTGTTTTTATACTTCCAAGTATTTTGCTTCTATGCCTAATTTTAATAAAATATTTTGATTGTTAAACTGGATATCAGGAAGAAAAGAAAACAAGGACTTTAAGTCAGGGAAGATGGTGGGGAAAGAGAGAACAAAGGAGAAGCCAAAGAATATTCATTTTGAAGTCAGCTTCTCTGTAACTCATACTTTGACAGTCTGGCTTAATTCCTTTGTTAGGGTCAGTTCAGGACTAGAGAAAAAAGGGTTTTAGAAGAATAAAAAATATGGAAACCTGCTTGACTGCTCTTGGAGCATAGAGCTTGAGAGGTCACTGCCCAGCAGTGTCCTAATACCAAGTGCATGCTAAAACCGTGTTCTCCAAGTTTTGTGGCTTGGCAACCTTTCAGAGGTGCAGCCAGCTCATTAACTGATTTTCTCAGTCCTGCACAAAGAACGTAAACAAACTCCATTTCAAAAATGTCTTGTAACCATGGGACTTGAACCTAGAAACAGCTGGTCTTCAAGAAAACAGGTGGGCTTCAAAGATTTCCTTCTGAAGGACATAACCTATTACTTTTTCTCTCCTTCTGTGCTCTGATTTAGACTTTCTAGAAATACTGCATTGCAAACTCTCCAATTAGCATCCCTCCAATCCTCTGCAACTTTATTTCACCCTGTAATTTTTTGTTAATGCCTCTTTCCTCTCCCACCTCTGTACCAACCATTTAGGCTCATCACAAAGCAAACAGCAGTTTTGGTTTTGCTTGGCATGTTCTGTCATGTTTAAAAATAGTGGAAAAAAAGTGCCTTTGCATGAAGGTAGATATTTGCAAAAGCACTTCCTGAGACTAAGAAGTTGTCTCAGGGACAACCGAGGGAATGAAAGTAATATAATGAAAGTTTCAGAGCACTACATTTCTGGAAGAAGATAGAGATTAGTGTAATAAAGTTACTATAAACAAAAATCAAAACTGGGAGATAAACACTAGAAAAATAGCCCTATAAATAGAAAAATGTTCTAATTTCCATCTCACTTTTATGTCATTGCTGTTGAACTGCTTACTTCAACACGAAATAAAATATGTCTACTATTCTGTCAAATAGTAGAATAGGATAATAATCTGCTGTTTGGTCTTTATGTAGTTCATAGTAATCTCTTCAGAATTGTCTTTGTTTTCACATACTCACTGTCATCAAAGTATTACAGAATACCGTACAGATTGCCTCCTGATTTTATTTTATTTTATTTTATTTTATTTTATTTTATTTTATTTTATTTTATTTTATTTTATTTTATTTTATTTTATTTTATTCCTTAGACTTTTTTGGTGGTTTTATTTTTGTTGTTTTGTTTTCATTGTTGTTTTTTATTTTAGTTTACTAGTGAAAGCAAACACCCTTTAATTTTGTTTGAAAGACATGTAGTGTAAGTTAAGGATTTTGAGAGCAGAGTACTGGCTACTTACCCATGGTCTTGGTTGGGGAGCAATGAGTTAATACTCCTTGTAAAATGATCAGTTCATTATGTTTTTTCAAGAACTTTGCTGACATTAATCTTGTCTGGGTGGAGGGGGGAGGAAGTTATAAAATTAGCCAAAGTATACTTGAATACAAAGAAAAGATCACTATTTATATGTGTAGCTGGAAAAAAAAAATTATTCCCAGATAAGCCTCCTGTAATGTAATTTCCATTTCTTCTAACTTGAAAGATGAACTAAAACCAAAGGGGGGAGGTTCAACAAGACCATTGGCTGGGTCCTGCACTTTGGCCACAACAACCCCATTCAGAGCTACAGGCTGGGAATGGAGTGTCTGGAAAGTGGCTCAGCAAAAAAGTGTCTGGGGGTGCTTGTCAGTAGCTGGCTGAACATGAGTGAGCTGTGCCCAGGTGGCCCAGAAGGCCAACGGCATCCTGGCCCAGTCAGAAGTAATGTGGCAGGGCAGTGACTGTCCTACTGTACTGGGCACTGGTGAGGTCACTGAACTGGATTCAGTTTCAAACCCCTCAATTTAGGAAGAAGATTGAGGTGCTTCAGTGGGTCCAAAGAAGTGCAATGGAGTTGATGAAGGGTCTGGAGCACAAGTCCTGAGGAGTGGCTGAGGGAGTTTGGGTTACTTACTCTGGAAAAAAGGAGGCTCAGTGGTGACTTTATCACTCTCTAACACTCCAGGTTTTAGCCAGGTGAGGGTCAATCTCTTCTCCTGGACAACTAGCAACAGGATGAGAGGAAATAGACTCAAGCTGCACCAGGGAAGGTTCAGGTTGGCATTAGGAGGAATTTCTCCACAGAAAGAGTGATTAAACATTGAAATGGGCTGCCCAGAGAGGTAAGGCTGCCCATTTAAGGGAAGACTGGACTTATTGCCATGGTCTCATTGACATAGTAGTCTTCAGTCAGAGGTGATGTCAGAGTTATTTTCCAGCCTAATTGATTCTGTGATTATGTGTGATTCTGTGATCCTGTTATAACAAATGTAATGGTGCACTAAAGTATAGTAAATCATAGGAATTGCTGAATTTCTTGGGAAATGCTTGATGGCAATCTTGTTCAGGTTTATTTGCTTAGTGACAAACTCACTAGAGTTTGATATGATGATGATTTACAGTTGCTTAGGTGACTTTCACTTTGACACAAACAGATGTGTCCACTGAGAGGCAGTCTTTACCCACACTCCAATCCAAATGCTCACAAGTTTCACTCATGTGGGATTTTTATACTTATTCCATGTGGATTTTATTTACAAGTAATTTGCCTAAGGAGACCATGAAAGGGAACGTCATATGTCTCTAAAACATTTTGAATTGATGCTCTGTAATAAGCAGTCATATCAATAGCTCTAATATGGTACAGATACTAGCAAACAAAATAAGTAACAGTGTTGAGACTGTGAAAGGGAAAAACTATGAACAGAATTTTGGGATTTTTGTTCTGAATTGATACTAATTTTTGTAACCTTAGAGCTTTATATTTCTACTCAACACTCAAAAATGCAGTAAAACATAAAAATATAATACCTTCTTCAATTGCATAAATTTATGATTCACAGTGACAAAAGGTTTAAATGACTAATCCTGTAGAGTGAAAAGTAGAACTTACATTTTCTGATTACATTCACATTGCTTCCAAATAAGACTCCAAGTTTTGCTGCTGTCTGTCTGCAAATCAGAGAAGTGAAGGACAATCTTCAGTGCGTGATCTGGTCTGTATAGGAAAGGTTTAGGGTCTGTGTAGGAAAGGTTTAGTCTGGCATATGCTGTACATCCAGTCTTTTAAACATTTACCTAATTCTGTATTTTCAGAATGTGACTGTTGTGTGTTTACATCCAGTCAAAGGCAGAGATATACACGTTCAGAGGGATATGCAAACGATTCTTGCAGTAATACTGCTATAGCTACACTTTGCTCACAGCACAATTTGTAGGTCAATATGTTTTTTACACTAGCAACACAGTTGGACAACCTTGGTAAGGCTTCTAATTTGCCAACATTTTTGGTGATGAAGAACTGAAGAAGCAGATAGCATTCCTCAAATTCTTCATTTCTTTACCAATTAGGTACTTTACATAAATTTTCAACCTCACCAAATGGCCAGTCTTGTCCAAAGAAGCCATTGTGAAAGTCTGCAATTGCTGTGAAATTTTAGGAGCTCCCTATATATTTTTTTAAATTTTTTTTATCCTAATTCTTCTTAAGCTCTGTAATGCCTTGGTCCACTTGGCAGGTTTAGAGGAACGTTTTTTGACTGTGTCCAGGTGAAAACAACAAAATTCTGAAGGATTTCTGGAGAACCAACAAAATTCTCAGGAGGTTCAAAACAAATTTGTACTTGCAAACTTTATAACATTGAGGTAGAATAAGGTAACTTGGCAAGTTTTAAAACAATCCAGAGAAAGTAAAGCACTTCACCAACTAACTTATTGAAATATAACAAGGCACTTAACAAGTCATTGTTTGGAATTTTTATAGTCTAGCTTACTAGACTACTTTTATAGTCTAACTTACTTTTATAATCTAGCTTAGTCTAGCTATATTTTGAGGAGGAGGAGGAGGAGGAGGACGAGGAGGAGGACGAGGAGGAGGACGAGGACGAGGAGGAGGAGGAGGAGGAGGAGGAGGATGAGGACGAGGACGAGGACGAGGAGGAGGACGAGGAGGAGGACGAGGACGAGGAGGACGAGGAGGACGAGGAGGAGGACGAGGAGGAGGACGAGGAGGACGAGGAGGACGAGGAGGAGGACAAGGAGGAGGACGAGGAGGAGGATGAGGAGGAGAAGAAGAAGAAGAAGAAGAAGAAGAAGAAGAAGAAGAAGAAGAAGAAGAAGAAGAAGAAGAAGAAGAAGATTGGAAAAGGATGGAAAGAGAGAAATGTGTTTAGTTGTTGCTGATATTGGAGACAGGCATATGACAAAACACACCAAGGATCATGTGACAGCAGCCAGCTTTTATTGAGTGCTAATCTCCTTATATAGAGTTGGAGGTCCTCATGGTTAATCCTGATTGACCGAGCCAATTGCCACCTGGCCAACCAGGCAATAGCTGCCCATGTCCCCAATAACCTAGGCCTTCTCCCCAACAGCCCAGATTGGTCATCCTATGTAATCAAAGTAATTACATAATTAGTTATATAATCAGTTATGTTTGAGTTATAAAATTATAGTTAGGGTTACTTATAACTGTGAGGTCTTCAGGTCAGCTGTTAGCCACCACATATAGTCACCATGTGTAATCCAGTCACTATATGTGTAATCCAGTGTGGTCTCAGCTGCTTTTGAATCCAGGGCAGTGGAACACCTGAATTTTGCACACGTGTCACCATTCTTTTATCTGCTCCTGTTCACTGGTACTCTCCTCCAGGCATGCAACTGCACTTTAATGCTTCCAGCAGGGCCACATGGTCAGCCTGGAGCAGGCACCAGGGGACCAGGGCAAGCAGTGGCTGTCTCACCAACAAGCTTAACTTTGTCCTCCCCTAATTCCTGCCTGGTTCTTTTGAACAATTCCACTGGTATCCTAAAAATTCCCATCCAGGTGGCCATGCAATGTGGAAAATGAAGTATATGAACCTAATCTTACCCAGGAACATTTTATTCATCCGGCCATGGAAAGCAAGGATATGCCTGTGAAGTCCTTCCTAGCAGAAAGGGTATAAATATACACTTGCCCTGCTTCAAACTGGACTCAGGGCAGCTCTGTTTAGCTTCAGTTAAGAGTAGCATTGTGTTCAAACTAATGTGGGGCTTGGCCTCTCAACAAGACTTATTTTCTCAAGTATTACACAGTGTTAGCCAAACTATGCAGCTTTTGATCTGGAGCTAGCTCATATTCAGCTGCCTTAAAGCATAAGGCAGATGAAGTCACATCTGTGTAGAAGATACAACACAAATTAAAACTGGCCTTACACAACATGGACATTGGCCATGCATGGCAGAAATTCTCTCCTCACTGTGCCAAAGGACCTGTGGACATGCATTTGGGCTATTTGCAAACATGGCTTGGAGGTGGGTGGCATAATGGGGAGGTGGAGGGAGCGAGAGTGTTAGAAGGTGCTTCCACAGATGAGAGTAACTGATGAACTAAGGAAACTGTTGGTTTTTTTTAAATGGCAGAATTCAGTTTTGCTATGGTGTCAAAAGTAGCATGTAATCAATGCAAGTTTAGAGCTCAGAAGATATTTCTGTGATAGTATTTGACTGCATGAACATATAAAGAAGAAACAGAAAACAAAAACATGGTGATGAGGTAATTTCAGTTAATAAATGAATAAGCTGCTTTATGTACATTTCACCTTCTGGTTTTGACTAATTTAACACACGAGGGGTATGAAGAGAGCACTTGCTATAATTAGTATAGTCAAGCATAGAAATCATTTGGAACACTTAGTCACAGCAAAACCATCCCTGTTTCTGAAGGAACAAAAAAAATGTTGAAACTAAGTATAGGAATGAACTCTATAAGGAGACAGGTTTGACATGTGTGAGTGTTTAAGAAAAATACTCTGTAATTGGCTGACATTTCAATAAAATATAAGGAAAATATCACGTTCCTAGAAAAAGAGAGGTTGCAGAAAAAGTGCTTTTGTTCCTGTCTTGAAGGTAAATGTAACCACATTGCTTTAGAACTATCAGTTAAGCAGAGAGGGTATTTGCTTTGTTTCATGTGCTCCCATACACAAAACAGTTCTGCTCAGCCTGTTCTCATTGTATATGTAATCTAAGTATACACTTTGCAAAGCTGGTTTTCAGAGCTCTGTGTTCTGTCAACTTCTTTTTGCCTACAGAATTACCCCACATGCATGAGAAATATTCATAATTTTGGGCCTGCTGTGCTTTAACAGCTCTAAGTTTTACAGCAACTGACCTGAAGAGGAGCTGCAGTCATCTGAGAGAAGGAATGTAAACTGGTCTAGGCAGCTATCAGCTTACAAATAACTCTTTTTTTAAAGAAGTTCCTTGATTCTGTTGTATCAAGTAAAAAGTAGTCTTTGTGCAATGAGTGGCAGGAGCATATCCAGTATTTAAAACAATCCCAGAAAAAATTATTATTAAGCCATAGGTATTTATCCTTCTCATGCTGAATGCTGTATGTGAGTTATGATTTGAGAGAAATTCTCCAGTGCGCAGCAGTATACAGTACACATTCTATGAAGTCACAGAAGATTTTCTATTCTTGTGGCATTTTTTGACACTCAACTAGTGGCACATGGAGTGGTCTGGATATCAGTTTAACTGATATTTCATTAAAAATACAGTGTGATCATTACATATGACAAGCTTTCCTCACTGTTGTAGAATGTACAGTAGAAGATGTCATACTTGAACCTGAGAATACCTTAGTGTCTTAATCACCTGTTAAATATTTTATTGTTGAGAAACAATTTTTGTGCAAGAGGGTTGGTTGGAAAATAATTTGAATTGGTTTTGGTTTCTTTTTCTAGTTTCACTTTGACACAATAAAACTGAAAGTGGTTTGGAAACTGCTGCCTTGTTAGGAATCATATTGATAGGAATAGGCACATCCATTGGGTCAATGTGTGGCTCTGAGGCTGATGTAATTTGAAAAAATTGGGGCTTTTTAATTATGGGATAATCTATTCCACACCTAGTCTACTGACATGTGGTAGGATACACCTTTATCAGAAGGAAGAAAGAGCTCTAGCACAGTAGGTAGTGGAGTTCATGGGCAGAGCTTTAAACTAGCTTGGAAAGGGAAAAATACCAGGCTCAAGTGGGATCTCTCAATCTGCTTCAGGAGGTGTTGGCTACAATGTACAATGAAGGATCCGTGGGTTTTGGGCTGTAAATCCCCCCGGCTAGTTTGGGATTTAAGCCAACACGGATCCTACATAGATGAAGCAAAGGACAAGAAGTGCTCTTTCTCACGTGGTTCTGATGTCCTGTTTTATTAGCTGGAAAGCGACACCTGCATCGTAGACCATCCAGGTGAAAAAAGAGACCGAATTCCAAACCCAAGGGACTTTTATATCTGCGGAATGGGAGGCAGGGACAGAAGGCCGCAGCCAATGGAATACCAGTGAGGAGGGGTGAAGGGAGGGGCTACAAGGGACAGATCACCTTACCAAGGGAACAAACCACCTGAGAGAAAGGGGAACCATTCATGTAACATAACACCCAGTGCAGCATCTAAATAACTATTCAGTGCATCACAACAGTACCGCACGTGAAATCTTTCTACGGTAATGCACAGAACAGTGAGGAACGCTGTTCAAAGAGTTCAAGGAGGAGTTCAAGGCTTTTGCTGGATCCCAGAGATTTGACATCACTGGCATAAGTGACAGAATGAGTCCTGTGATTGGAGTTGGATGGTTCCAGGCTCTGCAGGAGGGATAGGTAGGGCAGAAGAGACTGGGGGGTGGCGTTGTATGTAATAGAAGGGTTAGAATGTATGAAACTCACAGCTAGTAGTGCAGTTGAGAGCCTCTCTGTTAGAACCAAGGGGCAAACAAATGAAGCGACAGTCTACTATAGATCTCCTGGCCAGACTGTGCAACCCTGGTGTATGGATAGACTGGGAAATGAGATGCTGGAAAGCAGTGCTGTGGAAAGGGCCCTGGGGGTCCTAGTCAATGACGAGTTGAACATGAGTCAGAGCCAAAATGCTGGAAATACCCTTCCCAAGATTGCACCTGACTGGGGTGTCGCATAACTTGAAGGACAAAGGGACAAGATGGTGTCAGATCCCTCCCAGGAAGGCAGAAGCTTACAGAGCAGTTCCAGCGGCAGATGAAGACAGCTCATCCAGGGTCAATGCCCTCCTCAGCAGGGAACAGCAGGGTGGGCACAGCAGGTAAACCAGTGGGCTGGACCCATTCAGTGCTTTCTTTCCGCTACTGGGCGCTGCTGACAAGCCACCAGCAACACAGACCAGAGCGGGACTACTATTTGCAAGCAAATTTACTTAAAAAGAGAAGATAATGTGGTAATGTGTTCTGTATTCTCATTATATATATGGAAACTATTATAAAGACATTATATTATGTAGTGTTCATTAGAAGTTCTGGACCCTAAATATCAAAATCTTGTAGCAGGCACTACTGAGTAATTTTTCAGACCAATTTCATAGGCTTGTGCTCTTATTCCAGAATAAACACTAGTGTATTTTAAATAACTTTTTGTGTTAAAACAATTGGAATAACAATAATTTTAGGAATAGCTGATTTTCTCTGTAGTTCATTTTCACGTTGGCAGAACCACAGAGCACAGGTTCTAGCTAGATAAGGAGGTTTATCTGTTTCTGTTTGAAAAAGTGATTCAGTCTGTACCCCTGAACAAAGTCCATGGCAGGAGGATTCACCTTCTGAATTCGATAAATACTTGAACCATTTCTGGATTTTATTTTTACAATCGTGTGTGTACTAAAAGTTATACTTAATACTTAATCAATGCTATTGCTTTGGGGTAGGTACAATGCTAGAATCCTTATCTTTTTGGCATATTTAGTGCATTTGTCTTTGTTTGTCTGTTTTATCTAAGTTAATAGCCAGAGCACTAGTGACCCAGTTGTTTCTCCCCTTTGTTTAGAGATGAGATGAGTCTATAAAGAACAGACAAACTATGCCTACCAAGACATTATTTGGCTATTTAATAATCTATATTAGCTGGCATGGTCCCAGTGACTTTGTTATACACATCTGAAAGGCCCTGTCTTCAAGTGGTATCACCTTAAATCTTTGCTGTTTGTTAAAGCCCATGCAATTTCTAAGTGGCATTGATTATTACGGGCTAAAAATTCAATCTTTCCATTAGCACAACAAAATCTAGTGGGTTTTTTGGGTTTTTTGTGTGTTCTGTTAGGTAGGGAAGCCTTCTGCTGCTCTGTAGTTTGAAGCCTTTTGCCCAGTGAAAACACTAAATAAAGTTTCCTGTATCATTAAAAAAAATACAGATCACAGAATCAGTTAGGTTTGAAAAGAATCCTAAGATCATCAAGTCCAAGTTTTGACTGAACACCACTGTGACAGCTAGACCATGGCACTAAGTGCCACATTCAATCTTTTCTCTAACACCTGGAGAGGTGGTGATTCATCCACCTGCCTGGGCAGTCCAACATCTTATCACCCTTTCTGTGGAAAAGTTCCTTCTGCTGTCCTACCTGAACCTTTCCTGCTGGATTACCTATTAGCCCTTGTTGAAGAATGCTTTGTTTGTAAGTAAACGTTATGTAAATGTGCTTATGTTTTAAAAACTTCTGGCAAAACCTGAATTGCATCAATTAAATATTCATTCCTCTCACACCAGACTTAATGTTAGGATAGCTCTTCCAACTAATAGATGAAGACAGATCCCACGGTCTTGTAAAGATCTCTTTCTATGAATGTAAACCTCAGGACATTTTTGAGACTGTAGACAGCATACCAACAGAGGTACTGCTGAGAATAATAACCAGTTACTATGACCAGCCTTCTGTTAGGAGTTGCATTTTTAGTAGACCTGTATTTTGATCTGCGTATGCAGCCACTGATTCTGTAAATGTCTCAGATTACCTCAAATAAGGAGTTTTTGCTTAACCCATTGTCTTTTAACTGAAAAAATAAAAGGAAAAACCCCTCAAGATGATTTCAGAGCTGTATAGAGGAGCTAATATTTAGGCAGAGTTTTGCTGCTGAAGCATTATGAAACCACAAGACACTCTTTGGAATTACATCTTGGTTATTTCTTATTTAAGAAGATGAATAAATAGTTATAGAATCATAGAATGATTTGAGTTAGAAGGAGCTTAAGGGTTTTTTTTTATTTTCAACCCTGCTGTTGTGAGCAGAGACACTCTCCACTAGAGCTGATTGCATTCCTGTCCTCCAGCATGTGACTACAATACACAGCTTATCCTTCACAATTGACTAGCCTTGTGGAGGAACATGAGATTCCTTTTCTACTATGCTTAAAATACTTTCCAATGCTGCATGCTGATTGTATCCTGACCCCAGTTTATGGTGAGTCTGCCCTACCTACCCTGTGCTGTGACTACTACTGGGGGAAATCTGCAGGCAAGCAGGTGGAGAGTTTGCACGTTACTCCAGCCAACATCTAGGTTCTGTGGAGTAATTTTCTGATTGGAAGGGACCTGCAATAATCATTGAGTCCCATGGCCTGATCACTTCAAGGACAAGTAATTGCTCAAGCATTTTTTAAGGGTGTTTTCCAAATCCCTCCTAAACACTGATAGGCTTGGGTCATTGACCATTGGACATGGGACACTGACCATTCCAAACTATTTACACAAAGGATCAGAGGTCATCAGATGTTTTTCCCTTGCTGTAATTTTACTTGCCCAACATTACATTTTGTTGGACCTGTATAGAGTCCTAAATTCAGTTTAGAGTTTATAAATGGTCATGTCATCAAATTTGTGTGTACTTTTTGCTGGAAACTTATACCTGAGCTTCAAGAAAAACTCGATCCAGAAATGTAGGAAGTGAGAAGCCATGTTATTGAAAGCTTTTCTTGATAAACCCCATAAGTAAATATAGATCCAAACTGAGGAACCTCTACAGTAAATTAATATGTCATGGCAGATCTTCTCAGGGTCTTATCTGAGCTTCTAGACAGAAAACAATATCACACAGATCTTACTGTAGAAAATCAAAATCCATCAGAGGAGCTTGTTTTGGACCTGCCAAACTAGCACATTTGGAGCAGAGGTCTGAGCTCTGTGTGAGTACTTGAACCTTGGAGACTGTAGAGAAATTTTTGATAGTTTTGCAAAGAAGATTTTTCAGCTTCTCTTTGCAGCATTACATTAAAACTATTATGTTATTGTGAATCTTGCAGCAGGACAGGATGTCTGGCTCTTGTTCTGTAATGAGTAACAAAAACAACATGTATCTTTGCTGCAGATCTAAATGAAGGTGATAACAAAAACTTTTTTTGAGGGTACTTTTTCTGAATCTGGTTTTAAAACCAAATGGGTTAGGACCTTCTAAGAGCATGTTAGTCCTTATTTTTCCTCAACATATTTTTTATAAGGTACAGTATGATTGGAGCAGAAGACAAACTGTTTTAGAGGACCTCATGCAGTTGCATGCTTGTGTCAGGCTTGTTTTCAGGAGGGTGTGAGCTACCCCAGTCTTTCCCCAACAGCTAACTTCAACTGCATAGCCAGCTGTGTGCTGCTGTGCTCTGCATCATGGTGCCTCACACCCTCCTACCTCTATCCTGCACCCTCAGATTGCTACCTCCTTGCTCAGAGAAGCAAAAAAATATCCATGTGCCTAAAAATGGGAAGCAAAGAGGGCAGGGATTGAACACAGCATGAAACCAGCTACCTTCCTGCCCAGCTGGGGGAAAGGAATGAGTAAGATATGGTTACTGATGTCTAATCACAACTGAAAATGATTGCCAGTTCTGCTGCTTAAAAAAGTGTAAACATCTTTACAAAAGCACTGTGGGACACTGTTGTAAATATAATTCCAGCATTTCAAGGTATTTCATTTCAGTTAGCTGTTTGGCTTTTCTTACAATGTCAGTTTACAGTGATAAAGAATAAACAATCTAAGTAAATAAATTGTAAACATAAAATAGCTCCGAAGTATAAAAATGCACACAAATTATAGAGCAAGACTATGGCACTGCTGTTCATAAGGTACATATTTTTTAATATGTTTGTTTACTGACTTATACTGAAAATACAAATAAAGCTTAACCCACATATATTTTTTCTGTGATGTCAATTACAAAGCACTCCTCTCAAATAAACCACTTAATGATCAGTGAAGTCATTTAGCATTCACATAAATTCACAAAGGAACCTTAGCTGCTTATTAAAAAATATTAATACAGAATAAATATGAAATAAAAAGCTAGTTATGGAACTTTTCACCCAGTTATGTACTATGTTTTGAATCTTCTGACTTATATAACTTTTTTCTCTGTGCTCTGACACATGCTGTATGTTGTATTGTTACTATTTCCAGAAAGAGTGGCTTAGAATATTTGCTGGTGGCCATGAATCTCTCCAGTTTTTTGTACATCCCTTGTTGGTATTTTTGTCCTGGCATTTAATATCAGAATATGAAACACAAGAATACTTGACTCACATCAGTGCTGTCCACTCCAATGAAGCAGCAGCAAAAAGTATGATTCATATGCACTATCATTGAGCAGTGTCTGTGGGTTCAAGGGGGGAACCCCTTTTTTTAGTCATATAAAGTAAAATCAAAGCATAAGAGAGCAGTTCAGTGAAGACATGAGGGTTTAAATGTGTTTATTTTCCTTCATTATTATTCATTGCAATTAAATCCAACAAAAGGAACAGCACTTTAAATTATGGTCTTGGTTCTGTTCCTCTATTGAGATTGGGTTGGTATAATCATAGATAGCATGTGGTTGGGCTCTTTATTTTCTCTTCTTTTTTAATATAGATCCATGTAAACCATCTCTGTAAGGCAGACAATCTCCATTAAGACAATTTAATAAAATTTATAAAACACAAAGAATTGTTTAACGTGAAAAGAAATTAGATGGCCACTGGTAGGATCCATTTCAGTAAGATATATAAGAACCCATTTCTGTCTAGAAGAAGAGAAGGTCTAAAGCTTTGTGGGTTCGTACTGTGAAACAGCATTTTAGATAAATAGCAAAAATGTGGCATAAATATACTGACATGTTTCTCACAGGCACATTCCGAAGTGTTTTAAAAGAGTTGACCAGTTGCTCTATGGGTTTCTCTAGATGGGCAGGATCTTTTTCTCAGCTGCAGGAGGCAGAGTGCTTCCTGCTGAAATGGGAAAGTAAAACTATTGTGAGCAGATTTGTCAGACCTTATGCCTATGCCCTCTTCCATGGCTAAGTGCTTGCTGTTCAGCTGCTTGATGCTTTTATATTTGCTGGGGTTAGCTTCTCCACAGCTCCTCCCCTAAAGTATTGCAAGACGTTATTTTTCTTTTTTCTTGACCCATCACAGCATGCTGTATTTTTGTCACTTATGGCGACTAGGAAAGATTATTCTTCTCAGATTTATTCTCCCCTTGTGAAAACATTTTTCAGTTATTAAAACTATAAATTATATTTTACTGCTTTATTCATTTTTTTATCTTTTATTTTACTTACTCTCTCAGGGTTTTAACACTTGCACTATCAGTGTTGAAACTTCCTGGTTTACAACTTGTATGGCTAATAGTGCATAGACTTGGTTCTTTGTAAAATATTTTTTTCAGTATTTATGGCATTGTCAGGCTGAAAAATTGGGACAGAACATTAAGACAGACTGGTTTAAGTTGATTGGAACATGGTAGATCAGTTATCTATGGTTTTTAAAAGACAAACCTTCTGGTCCTTCTCACTGGGTGTTGCTTTTTCTCTGAATGGAAATAAAATTTGTGATATGGTTTGCCACAAAATGCAAGGAAAAACGTTTTCTTTAGGTTTTGTGGGGTTTTTTTGGGGTGGTTTTTTTTTTTCCTTCATTTTTTGTTTGTTTGCTTGTTTGTTTTTAAGGAATATTCTTTCTTTTGTCACAGTGCTTCAAATTCATCAGCTTCATTGCAGCTCTTTGAACAGGTCTGAAGTGTTGTCACATAAACCACTTAAAACCAGTACTTTCCAAGCAAGTTCAAACTAGTTTTGAGTCAACTCCACTGTCTGCATTTCCAGACCACAAGTCAACAGCTCATCTATGAATATCTTACTAGAGAAAAAGTCAAAGTCCACGCAGACACATAGTCCAGGTGGACTTAACTAAAGTCCAGGTAGACAATATATGCTGCTCTCTCTTCATCTACCAGGCCACTGACTTCATCACAGAAGTTTATCAAGTTGATCAAGCATGACTTTCCCTCGATGAAACCATGCTGGCTACTTCTGGCAATTGTCTCATCCTTAATGTGCCTGCAAATTGTTTGCAGGATTTGCTGCTCCATCACATTCCCAAGGGTAGAGGTGAGGCTGACCAACTTGTAGCTGCCCTGATCCTCCTCTTTGCACTTCTTGACCTTTGCTTTCCTCCAATCTTTAGGCACTTCCTAGTCACCCTATTGTTGAAAGGTTATCTCAAGTGGTGTTGCAATGACAACAGCCAGCTCACTCAACACTCATGTGAGTATCCCATCAGGTGCCATGGTCCTGTGTGCTAAATTATTCCCTGTCCTGACCCTCTTCCACAAAGGGTATATCTTCCTTGTTCCAGCCTTATCCACTAGCTTCTGGGACATGGCATCCCTGAAGGTTGGTCTTACTAGAAAAGTCTGGGGCACAGTATTTAGTATTTCTACATTTGTTGCAAAAAAAAGATAAGATTTGTTTCCTTATTTCATGTGTTGTATTCTTATTTTAAAGCCTAATATATGGTAGTGTTTCAGCACTAACCATGACAAAGTGGAATTACTACTGCTTTATATTGCACTTGTTTATTTTTCATACATAGTTCTTACTCCAGTTTTCAGACAACTTACTTCTCTGTTGATTTTTTTTACGTGATTGGTATGGAATTTCTTCAGTCTTCTGGTCTTTCCTTTTTCTCTTTTGTACAATATTAAAAAGGCAACTTAGACTCATTGTTTTCTCTGTAAATTTCTGTTATGAGGCCAAGTTAAGGTCTGCTAATTCTGAACTTAGAGTTTAATAAATTTTTTAATAATTAAAAAGCTCATTGAATTGCTCACATCATCTATAGTTGGTGTCAGTGAATAAACTTTGTACATTTGGTTTGGTTCACAATAATGTTGTCTTCTTGTGTGGAATTTTTAATGTTGGTTGATTAGTTGGTTGGTAGGTTATCAGTGATGATGAGAGAGATGGGGAGGCTCTGAGATGGTCAGAAGAATCCAATCCTATTGTGGACTACATATGTTTGTGGACTATTTTAGGAAGACTAGTAATGTTTTATTACAATGATTGGGTTAATCATCACATAAACAAACCTACACATTTTACAACATCTCTTGCTTGCGGAAGTCTTGATGTAATTTTCTTTTCCAGTAAGTCTTGATTTAATCTTCAGCTAGTCTTGATTTAATCCTCAAATTTCTGTTTGCTCTTGCTAAGGCATCCTGATTACCAAATCTTTTATGCCAATAATGTCCACTGTCTTGTGTGCCCCTATAGTAGGTGAGTGGGGGTTTCTTTTATATAAATGAAGGGAGAATAATGTAAAATTTCTCGTAAAAATTTGCAGTGAGGCAGGAAAAGTAAATGCATTAGATGTGACTCCAAACAGAAAAAAGTTCAATCTTCCCACCATCAGTGAAGATGGTGATATTAAAGGTCATCACTGAGATAAGGTCAAGATGGTGTAGAGTTAGTAGCATGGAGTGAAGGTAGTGGACACCAAGAGAGAAGGAACATTCAAAGGATAGGTGCATTCATAGTTTGAAACAGAAAAGCTCCCAATCATAACTTGGACAAGACTTGTAGAATACCTTGCAGCTCTCACAGCAAGTGCTTTTAAAAAATCTTGTGTTTCTGAGTGCCAGTATGTGACTGGAAAACAATTTATTAAGAGTAATATATAGTAAAAAATAATTAATATTGGCAAGTGGAGGCCCATTAATACAATATCAGAAGCATCTAAGAGTTAAAAAAAAAACCTGTCAATAGTCAGTAGTGATAAATAAAGGGGGGAATGTGCTCACGTGTGCTTATACTTAGATCATAGCAAATTAGTCTGATAATTTTCTTTGACAAGAATGTGTCACATAATTAGTAAAATAATAATGGGGGAGGATTAGCCTAGGAACTCAGATCTGAGAAGATACAGACTAAGCAGAAAAGACAACAACGAGAGAATGACAAAGAGAAATATTGCACTGGTTCTAAAGCCCTGGTTTGTGGGACAGAGAATAACATGCCCAGCCAAATGCACCAATGGTGGGAAGTAAAGAAGCGCTGACACTAAGGGGTAGTGAAGTAGCATATAGAAAGCTGTGAATAGCTTTGAAGACTGAAGAATGAAATAAAGGAATATTTTCTAGAACAAGTTGAACTGTCATAACTTGTAGGCTAGCAGCAAAATTCTGCACCAAGAAGTAGCTGATTAAAAATAGGAAGGAAATCTGTGTGTACCACTGATGATCACTGGATGATGATCACTGAGTGATGATCACTGAGGTATTACCATATATCTGCCTAAAAAGACAACTGCATCCTGGGCTGCATCCAAAGCAGTGTGTCCAGCAGGCTGAGGGACAATATTTGGCCCCTCTGCTCTGCTCTCATGATACCCCAATCATGCCTGATGTTTCCAGCCCAGAAGGGGCATGGACCTCTTGGAGCAAGTCCACCAAGATGATTAAAGGGATGGAACATCTCTCTTATGAGGAAAAGCTAGGAGAGTTGGAACTCCTCAGTCTGGCTTTAGGGTGACCTAATTGTGGCCATCCTGTACCTGAAGACAACACACAAGAAAGATGGAGAGAAACAGTTTACAAGAGTATATAGTGACAGAGCAAGTGGAAAGGACTGAGTGTAGATATTAGGAAAATATTATTTGCTATGAGGGTGGTGAAGAACTGGCACAGATTGCCCAGAAAAGCTGTAGCTGCCCCTACCCTGGAAGTATTCAAGGCCAGGCTGGATGGGGTTTAAAGCAACCTGGTGTAATGGAAGGTGTCAGTGCCCATGGCAGAGATTTTGGAACTAGATGATATTTAAGGTCCCTTCCAAACTGTTCTGTAAATCTGTGACTGTGATCAGAAGTTTTTGCATGGATATAGGGAGATAAGGGAAGTGCTGGATGAGAATCATGTGAAACCTCTACAGCTTTTCACCATCCAACCCTAAGTGTTTTTATGAAGGATGGAATCAGGGTGTCACCAGAATAAAGAGGGACAATGAAATTGAAACAAGCTGCAAAGACTTGTTGCACAAGGACAAGTTTTCAAATGTGTGCGCATACATTTCAGTATGTAGGGTTACTGTGAGAAACAAGGTAAATTGATCTAGGCAGATGCTGTATTCATGAGCTAAACTGCTTTTCCTATCCAGGTCAATTTAGGCATCTCTACAGAGTACTTGTTGTGCAGTGGCTCAATTAACCCTGAAAAAATGGAGCCTGAGGGAGAGTACTACTGCTTTCTCTAAATTCATGATAGTACCAACCCCAAGGAGGAGGAAATCTTGTGTAGCTTCAGAAACTTACAACAGAAATAAAACCAGATATAAACTGACCATGAAAAAGTGCAGGCTGGAAAGTAGAAGCAGATCTCAGCTAGTAGAGGAGTGATGTTCAGATACAGCCTACCACTTGGAAACAGCAGTACAAAAATACTCTTCATACACATCTTGGTTTGAAAAGACAGGTGTCTGCTAAGGAAGGTAGTAGCCTCTCTTGAAATGGAAAAAGTCAACCTCCTCCCTCCAAATTATTATAATTTTGAAATTAAGGGGGCTCTCAGACAAAGACATGGGAGTAGGAATAACAGTTCTTTATTAGGAAAAATAAAAATGCAGTAATACAAAACAACACTGACAGAGTGAAATTACGACCTGACATCCTGTTGGTCAGGGTGTTGTTAGCAGACTGATTAAATTGTGGCTGCAGTCCTCCTGGAGTGACAGGTTCTGTTGAAGCCGTGATCCTTTAGAAGGGTGTAGTTTTTCTCTGAAGGTCTAGTGGTGGTATAGATGGGCTTGGTCTTCCTCTGGGAATCCAGTGGGAAAAGGCTGCTCTTCTGGGAATGCAGGGGGAAAAGGCTACCTGTGGTGTTCTAAATGTCAGATTATATCCAGGTAGGAATGCTTGGCTCCTTCCCCTGGGCAGAGCTTCTCATAACAAGATGATGTAATTTTATCAGTCATGTAGTGAGACTCAGTGGCCCATTAACAGAAGATACCTCCCTGGAGGGAGGATTGGTTGTGGAAGAGATAAAGAAAACTGCCCCACCTGGTTTTAACAGGTGGTCCAATTAACAGAAAATAACTGCCCCACCTCTAACAGATGGGAATAGAATACACACCACTGGCCACATCTTTGCAAACTAAGACAATACAGGAACATATAATTTTGTAAATCATCTCATGTTATTCATTTATAGTTTGGTGTTATATAGTTATATAGGTGTATAGATGGAATTGCCTGGTAATAATTTCCTTCAAATAATTGGTAGATAATTGTCTTAAATTTTTAAAAGAATTGCAGTGTCCTTCAATTAAATGACTGTCAGATGGGGACCCTGTCAAAGAGGTTTTTGGTGTTATATGGATGTGCATTTATTTATCTTATTTTTTAACTTATTTTTTTTCACTTTGTCAAGGGGCCTTTTGACTTATATGCTATCACCATAATTTTCAGTGTGGTATGGAACCATCACAGTCAAATTATTAAAAGTATCAGCCTGCTACTTGAGGTATTTAAGGAATTATCTATTAACTAATTTTGGGTCAAGACTGATTTGGAGGTTTTCAGTGCTGGCTGAATGCCAGTGTACTCACTAGAATATGCTTACTTATTTTTTTGCTGTGAGATTGAATTAGGAGAAAGGCAAAGCAAGCTCAAAACTTTAAAAGGATATGAAGAAAGCTTTATTAACAGCGACTTAAAAAAAAAAAGAATAGTAAGAATCAGAATAAGACCATTAGAACATTTTTCCTCCCTCCTACAACTTTTCATTCTCACTAACGATGTACAAAAACAGTTCAGTCAGTTTATCACTTCTAGAATAGTCTTTCTTCAGTTCACTTAGAGAGAGAAGTACCTCTTGTTAATTTATGGAGACTGTTCCACAAGAAAATAGTTCTCTCGTGGTTTCTAATTTTCATGAATAGCAGCCGCCCTGAAAATCTGCAATTGTGAAGTTCCTCCCATTTTTCATGGTTTTTCCCACAGCTGTGTTTATGGGCCGTATCAAGTTATGGGGTACTGTTTTAAAGATGAGCTGTTTGTAAGCAAATGTTCTCTCTTTATCTATCTCTGAGATCATCTTCATCTCTGTGAACAGAGATCTTTTCTCTCCCTGAGGGTTCAGGGTTTTCATCATTCTTCTCTCTTTCTGTTCAAACTTCTCAAATTCACAGCTATTTCAACATTTCCTGCTTCAGCACAGGTTTGAACAATCCATCCCCCTATTTCTTCAACAAGTTACAGGGAAAAAAAGAGTCTGATGTGTCAATTACATTCTTCTCCATAGCTTTACAAGATGATTTCAGCCCCAAGATCAAGGCATCTCCTCATTCCTCCCATGTGGGACTTGACTTCCTCTTCACTGACCTCGATGTCTTCATGTTGTTCTTCTACAGGCCTGCACTTCGATCTTTTCTCTTACTTGGGGGAGCATTGAAGCACTGAAAGAGTTAGTATCTCACCTGGGGCCTGCAGATGGTCGCCTGACCCCAGCTGGCGGCAGCTTTCGTGTGGAGCTGCAGCTGGGCTGGAGAGGGTGGCTAGGATCTTAGCAGCCAGGCCAGAACTCAGCAGCAGCACACCAGGGCTGATGGCTTCTCCTCCTCCTAACCAGTGGTTGCGGGCAAACCCTAACAGCAGCAGAATCTTGCCCAAGTCGGCCTGGCCCTGGGTGCTCCTGAGGCCCAGAGGACCACAGCTCAGCCTGGGCTGGTGGCAAGGCAGGGCTCAGTAGTGGCAAGATGTTAGAAGCCACAGCTGTGGCCCAGTCTGGCCTCAGCCCCATGGCCTCCTGTCCCCCTGTCTGACAGCCAATGTGGCGTAGTGGGCTTCCCAGGAAGGGGTGCTGCCCTGCAGCAGGGGCTGCCTGGCCTGGCCTGGCCAAGACAGGGGCCAGGCCAGCCTTGTTACCTCTTCCAGACTAGAAGGAAAAGAGACCCTCCTGGGCTTTTTTCATCTTTAACATGTGTCTTCACAGAGGCATGTACAGTTTTCTTAGTGGTTTAACAGATTGTCTTGAAGCTAATTTCTGTTTGGTCTTTTTGTCAGGCGTGGAGGAAATTGCTAGCAGCTTCTTTTAGAAAGTCACTTCCATGAGTGCTTCCAATATAAAACCACCAACCACAACTGATCACCCAACAAGAATGAGGAAGAAGCATTATGTTATCATTTCAGCATAGAACTAAATGTCAGTATATAAGGATTGAAAAGGGCTATTTAAACTGTATATCTCTGTAAAAGGAGCTCTGGATAATTGGTATGATAATGACCATATATTTTGAAGATCCAAGAGTGAACAACTTGTTCCAATAGATGGCACATATTTGTAGCTTGTCCCGGCTAGGTGGTAACAGGCAGCCACAGCCCCTCTCTCCTTCGCTGATCCCCAGCTGCCAGGAAAGGCAGAGCGCAAAAACAGAAGCAGCAGTCATGGATCCTGGGGTATTTTTATTTGATGTTACTGTTCCCCTTGGCTTCTCCAGGACCCCAATCTCGGGGCAGACAATACCTTATATACTGGGGGAGGGTCACAGGGGAGGATACAGAATTCAACAAATCAGGAGAACTAGAGATAACAAACAAGGCAGGCATTCTAATATCACTCAATGAAGAATCCCAAGGGAAAAGAACAGTTTCAGTAAACTAATGAAGTTTAGAGAAATACTAAACTGACAGAGAAGTTTCTCAAGAGAGGGTAGTTTTTAGGAGGAGAATGGCATTTCCTGCCAGGAGGAGTAAAGGAAGTTCTGGAAAAAGGGCAGAGACCAAAGGGCAGCACAAGAAAATTACAAATCAAACAACAATCATATTAATAAGACAAAACACACTACAACACATATTTTTGTTACTAAAGTAATATGTTCCTTGTTATAAAAGGCTGCAGCCTACAGTTAATAATTAAGTGAGGCACAGAAGACAACATGAGGCAATTAGTCTGAGGAACATTTTATTGGGAAGGCATTTATTGGTTTGCGGGGTTTTTTGTGTTGTAAACCAACTCTTATTTGTAGTTTCCAACCAAGATACAAGATAACAAGTCTATGAAAATTTTATATTTTTACCTTTTTTTTTTTAAATACTCCAAGGCCACTAAGTACAGTGTAGCTTAGCTGAGTGATTACTCCATCCATATTGCTGTCTTGTTTCTTTAAGAAAAGTCAGTTTCTGTCAAAGATATGCATTTTTAGCACATATTTGGACTCTTTGCATTGTTTTAATTGGAAAACTGTTGATACAGTGATATACTCCTCTTTTTTTAATGTGCAAAACCTTATTTTTCTTGAAGCACAGGAGGGTGTTAGGAATTTAGTTTCTTTGTTAAAAATGTAAAATGCTTTCAAGCCAACATTCAGTCCAAAAGGGGTTAAAAATATATTTCCAGAACTCCATCAATCTGCTTTTGTGTTTGCATCCCCTATTTGACTCAAGCCTGGCAATCTGTCCTTGACATATACACAAGCATTCAGAGAGCAAAAGGTTATAAAGCCTTTCCACCCAGATGCATGTTGTCAGTAGAAACATTTGCTCAAGTCTTAGACAAATTACTACTGGTAATGTTTGAGAGAGCTGGGGCTGTTTCCACAAACACTTCTTGTTTATCCCTCATGGCTGGCAGCTTTTGCAGACATATTTCAGTTGTGTGTAACCCACTCCAGATGATGGCATTTCTTTCAGCAGTGCCAGAATTTGGCAAAGACCAGTCTTTATTAATCTGTGTGTTAACCTCTTAATAACTGAATGGTTATGTGGCCATGCTTAGATGTTGGTTCCCAGCAGAAGCTGATAAATACCACATATGTTTGGGGTTTTTTTTCCCTTGAAATGCTTTTCATAATTATTTTTAGTCCACTTGTTTCCCCAGTTGCTCATTGTTATTCTTCAATTTCATGGTGAGGTAACATTATGCTGTCTTTATAAGGGTACTTTTATGATAAAGAGACTGTGTAAAGGTTATTCAGTATCATATGAATATTTTGTTGCAAATACAGTGTCCATATGTATCCCAAATCACTTAATTTACTTTAACTTTCTTACCTATCCCATCTCTGATTTTATATACATGAAATCTGTGTCCAGAGCCCATTACTTTCTGTTACTAACAAGTCAGTGGGCTGTTGGTCAAAAAAGTAGCACTTTTTGTCAGGCAAAGAGAAAATGATCAGCACAGTGGACGAGTAGAACCTTTCTTTATGGTTCACCTTTAGTGAACACTTTAAGTCTTTTGTGAATTTTGCTTGTAGAGCCATTTCTTCTGTAAAGAAATGCACAGAAGACAGAACTTAAGGTTTCTGAGTTGTGTTTTAATTTAAAATGCTATGTTGAAATTGTCTAGCTGCATTCATTGCAATCAGAGTTGGAATACCTTTATTCCTTAGACAATGCATTGGCTACTTATCCAGCCAACATATAGTCCTTTGACATTTGGCATATTTGTGGAAAAAACCCAAACTGCAACTGCCTTGTGAATGTGAAATCCTGGTATGGTATTAGGCAAAGGAATAGTTGCTTCCTCCCTTTTGTCCAGTATTGCTATTAGGGGATGAGGTATTATATTCCTACAAATCTGACAGCCTGAAGACAGTTAATGCCTCAAGTTTGTTTATTTCATAAAATATATGGATTTATTTAAATCAGAAGACAACATCTCTCTTAGTCTTATACAGGAAAATCTGCACCCCAATTGCAAAACCTGTGTCTAATATTGCATGGGAACAATTTTAAACAATAAATATTTGGTCTCTCTGTAGTCTTGTCATATAAGGGCGCAGTGTGTGGAGAGGCCACTGCCTGAACATTGGTACACCACTTAAGGATTTACACATGTGCCACCTGAGACTGTCACTGCTGGGACTGGGGTCCCTTCACAGCAGGCAGCTCTAGATGGCCCATAGGTGCCTCTCCTTATTCTTTACCCACACATACCCTCTCTCTCAGGTGTGCTTCCTCATTCATTAAGCTTTACCTTTGGTTTCCCATAGCAGAGTCTCAGGTGTCAGATTTGTTAAAAAAAAAAGTAATTTAAGAGTGGTACAGCACCTACTAGCTGGCAGAGCATGGGAAATTAAAAAGCCCTAGACTTTGGATAAACATCATCTAGCAACAACAAAAACATCAGTGCAGTATCAATATTCTTTTACATTCCAGCCAAAAAATATATCTAGGTGTAAAACCACAGCTTGTCAACTAAGGCTTGAGCAAATCCAACTGCTTTAGGGGTTGACAGTGTTTAAGCATTCTTTTAGGTGAATATTAAATGTCCAAGATATCTTTCCTGAGTCTCTGAAACAGTAATTTAATGGATGTTTTACTTCCAAACTAATTTTTCACCTTATTGTTAATATTAAAATCTTTCTGTTTAATTCCAATATGCATGTATTCTTTTTTTCCCCATCAGGTTTCATTTCTGGCCTCTGCTTACATAAGCCAGCATATCTCAGAGGAAAGCTGCTTTGCCCTTGCATCTGTTACCCATTACCTTTACCTCTGCCAGTTCAGCTGGATGCTTATTCAGGTTGGTTTCTTAGTCCTTTTTATCATTTCCCAAAAATACCTGTAAAAGTAACTGATAGTTAGATTGTATTTCTATTATATTACAGTGCATCTATATACATATCTGTATAACTATATATAAGAGAGATATAGAGTGGTGAAATTGAACGCTGCTAGAAGGCTAAAACTTTAGATGACTTTTATTAAATCTACAGTGTCACAATTCCAAGGGTAAATATACAAACACTATGAAGACTTTTTCCACTAATTTCCATTACAACTATTTATTCTCAGAACAATGAAGAATTGTCTCAGAGCAAGGAAGAATTATTTTTCTTACTCTTAACAGTTTTTCTAAATGTCTCTTATTTGGTCTTTTGAAGCAGTCTCTTACAGGTGGAGTGTAAATGTAAACTACACTGTAATTTCTTGAGTCAGTGGCATTTTAGTCATTAAACTTGTATAACATGACAAACATACCTTCACAAATTTGCATTAAAATACACAATATATGTAGTCATAATTATTGCCAGAATTTTTATAGAATCATAGAGTCATTTAGGAGAAGCCCTCTAGGATCATCAAGTTCATCTGTTAACTCAGTACTGCCAAGTCCACAACTAAACCACGTCCCTGCATCCTTTTGTATAGACTGAACACCCCCATCTCCCTCAGCCACTCCTCATCAGTCTACTACTCCAGACTACTCACAGCTCTGTTGCTCATTTGATATATTACAGAACAGTAAATGGTGGAAAAAACAATTGAACTAATATGGAACTCCATGAACAATCAAATTAGTTACGGAAAATTACTAGTTGTAAGTTAGTCAAAGCAACAAGCTGCGGGGTTATTAGAAAAATACATTAATGTGCCCTCCTTCAGAATAGTATATTTAGCACCAGTATTTGAGTTAAGTGATTTATTTTTCTGTTATTTTAAGAGGATTTGTCCCAAGCAGGTTTATTATAGCATACAGCTTTATATATGCAGCTCCATATCTTACCGTACAAATCCTCCAATATGCAGGCTGTCAGACCAAACCAAGAGTAGCAAATTAGGCTGCATCTAAATGCAACTTCCTTTCCCAGTAATATTCATTAATGTAATATGTGGCATTTTCCTGGAATATGTCAGGCTCATATTCATTGAGAACCTTAGCGGCCTCTCCGACAGCTCAGCTGTGCTCATTAGTCTTAGCATATAGATGACCTCAATAGAGAA
This sequence comes from Motacilla alba alba, assembly GCF_015832195.1. Lineage (NCBI taxonomy): Eukaryota > Metazoa > Chordata > Aves > Passeriformes > Motacillidae > Motacilla > Motacilla alba. The sequence goes on from NC_052046.1 coordinate 26,114,947, forward strand.
ACTTGTTTGCTTGGCAGATGATGTTCTTGTAGGTTAACTACTCTAAATTATTTTGTAAACTGTAAATTGTATTCTTCACAGTTGCATATGCACTTTATTTCTCAATTGCTTCAGAGCTCTTCACCATTTGCTAATTTGGACAAAGTAACATTTTTCTTTTTTACAGGGATGCCTCAAGCTTTGGCAATTCAGTGTTTGATAGTATTTCATTCTATGTGTTTTACATTGCATTAAGTTGCAAAAATTACTTATAATGGCAGTCAGAAAATTTGACTGTTAATAGTTGGTCATTTTTATGTCTGTAGTTGAAATCCACTGTTATTTTTTTTAATATACTTTTGTCAAATCCTAAGAACTTGCATAATACATTGCATTTAGTGGAGCCTCAGGCTTGTGTTAAACATGAAGGCTCTTCATGGAAATCTGACAGGACAAAAGTGCTTAAGAGGGAATCCATCAGCCTGCTGAGTAATGAGCTGCCAGGAGTAAAACTCAGAATGAAGATGATTCTTCTTTTTGTAGATGCAGGTCTTCAGCTGAGAATAATTCCTGAACTTTGAAAAATCCAAAAGGAAAGAAATAATCTGAAATATAGATCAACCCAGTCCTCAGCTACAGTTTGCTCCTCTTGACTGGGAATAGGTCTTGGATTTATATATCTCATTATGGAGTGAGTAAGCTGTATCAGGGCACAGGAAGGAGTGCTGGGGACATCTCTGTGCTTGAATTGGTGACAACTGTGGAAAAGCTTGTGGATCCAAGGGGAAACCACATTGATTTGGGAAGTCTGGATGCTACTTCTGTTTGAAGAGCAGTGTTAAAAGTCTGGGAAATTAATGTTTGTATTTCTCAGCATAGTTTACTTTATATGTATGACTTGATTTGAAAAGCAGAATTCATAATATATTTATACTTAAACGGGACTTAAATACTTATGTCTGAAAAAGAACAAAAATACAGGAGAAGATTCTGTGTCCTTTGTGCAGTCACTCTGCTGTTTATGAGGCTGCATAGCATAGTGCATATGTTTGATCATTCACTTACGTCATACAAATCTGCAAATGGCTGCCTTGATCACAAGATACAGAAATGGGTGAATATGATAATCAAGCAAAAGCAGCATTCAGGCATATGAAACTGAAACATACACAAAATCCAGGCAATTTTTAAGTGATCAAAAGTGATGGAGCAACATTCCAGGCAACAAAACTCAAAAAAACCCCACAGATTTAACAGTACTGTTGGACATTCACTGATTTATTTCTGGGGTCCAGATCAAAGATCTTCACTTTCTAGACTCCAGGATAACTTCCTTACATCTTTTTGTTTTCTAATTTTTCCATCTCCATAGTGCTAGGTATAGTAATTATGCTTAACATTTTGTCTTACATCAATGCTCTATACAAAACCATTTATGTATAGCTTCATGTTTTAATTCTTGTTCTCTTTTTAGCTTCTTGTATTTGTAGACATATTCAATATCAGTATTTCTGCTACAAATGTAACTACTGTTCAGATATTGACTGAAATGGAAAGGATCTCAGAGTTCACCTTCAGCATCAGAACAAAGATTCCATCAAATCATCCTTGCTTGTCTGTTTGTTCCTCTCCCTTTTTTATTGTATGGTCTTGTTTCTTGCTTTTTATAGGGAGAAGTCACAGAAAGTTGATAGCATTACCCATTTTTTAAAAAGACAAAGCTTTCTTAACTGCAGAAGAAAAGGCGTAAACATGCAAATGAATCTTTATGGTCCTGAAATATTTGCCTTATATTAATGTCAAACACCCAGAGGTCTTCATCCTGACAAGTGTCCCTTTGTACAGCTGAAGAGCATAAACCTGTATTTTCAAATGGATTTATCTTAGGAGCACACACTAAAAGTGTCTTTCATCATGACAAGGAAAATAAGTTTCTTCTCTTAATATTTTCTAATATGTTGCAAAAAGTAAGTTACAGAAAAAAATAGAAGCTGTTATTAAAAAAAATCTTTTTTTTTAATTTTTGCTTGCCAATTCTGACACTGAGTAAAATTATGAAAAATATGATTCTTTGTGCTTTCTTGAGCTATTGCTAGAGTGAATTAAATCAACAGTGAAAGTGCCAAATCAACAAGCAAACCAGTATGAAAGTCATGAACTTGATATCACCCATACCTGAATCTTTCTCCTACATCAATTTAATGGCACTTTAAATTTTCTATAAATTTTTATAAATTTGTGTCAGACTCGTAAGATATCTAGTGTTATGTATGAAATTGCCAATCAAATTGAATCAATAATTTGTGAGAGCCAAATTATTATAAAATAACAAAGTATAAAATTTATTTCGCGATCGAATGACAAAATCTGGGTCAGCCACGAATAGGACAGAGTCTAGCCCAGGACTAGACTCTGGGTGACATGCTACACAGCTCTGAGCCCTGGTTGCCTCAGAGTGGAGCGACACGATGTTGTGCGTTCAAGTCTAGTTTTTATACTCTTTTTCTTGCCGTGGGCCCAGGATGTCCTTTGTCCTTTTCTTAATCAAGTAAGTCCAAAAAGCTTCTCCGGTCCAGGATAATGCTATCAGATGAAGGATGGTCCAGCTCTCGATGTCTTGGGAATAATTCATCGACTCCTTGTCTTATGCTAGACAGAACTCAAAAAAAATGTGTTTGCAATACACAAACCCTATGTCTGGGGAGATATACAAGTCGAACAGTCTCTTACTGGAAATCTCTTACATGTTAAGGGATTTCCCAGAAACAGATTACAAGCCTGATAGGATTTTCATCGGATGTATTGTCCCCCCCTCCAGCCAGGTGTGCTGCTGATGGCATAATTCTTTACTCAGCTAAAACCTCCGAAACTCTGTGCTGCTGTTCTCCTTTACATGTAAATGTAGTCCTATTATGTGGTATGTGTGTGTGTCAGCCAGTTTCCCAATCTTGTGAGCTGCTTTTCTTAGCTCCTGAAAACATGCCTGGACAAGCTTCCTTGTGCTAAAACATAGCTTTCTAATTCTTGTAACTATTTCTAACTTATTTATATTATTCCCACATTTATAACTATATTACATTCACCATATCATGTATTTTCTTATGAATTTTTGACTTCATTCATAACACTACTGATCCGAAAGTAAGTTCGATGCTTTTTATTTTAAGAATAATTTGTAGACTGCTTAACAGCTTCAAAAAAGAAATTATATAAAATAATACAATTATTACAAAATGACACCTCCAGCTATTTGTAAAAAGAAGAAAGAAGGAAAATAGCAGTTTTCCTACTGAATTGAAAATTATTTTATTTAAAGTATTTTGCACGTGTTTTTTACCAGCTATCTGCAGATTATCACAGGTGGTGGGGCACTGGAACAGGTTGCCCAGGTTGCCAAGTTGTGGCTACTTCATCCCTGGAAGTGTACAAGGGCAGTTTGGAGATGAGACTTTGAACAACTTTGTTTTCCTGGTTTAGGGCTGGTATTCTCCAGTTTAGTGCTCCCACTGAATCCATGCACTGCTCTCTTGGTCCCAGCCTCCCCCTCCTTCTGCCCTGCAAAGATCATGGGTTGAGAGAAGAGCAATGTGCTGGAGCAATGAGATAAGGGAACAAACAGTACAACAACAATACTGACAGAGGGTGCAAGAAATAGGTGAACCATTCATACAGAAACAGCCCCACCCAACTGCTCCCTCAACCACACTACACTGACCCAGAACAAACCCCTTCTCCCCAGAAGTCTCTTCCCCCAACCCCCAGGATTGATGGGAGGTGATATAGGATAATCTCTGGGTCCCAGCCATGGCTACTGCAGAAATTAACCCCATTCTGGATGGTAAGAGGACACTGGTCCAGTGGAAAATGTCCTATGGTGGGAGAGGGGGAACTAGGTGGCCCCTTCCAACACAAAAAAAAATTCTAAAATTCTGTGATTATCACTAAAGATAAATGAATGAATAATTAAACAATTAAATAAGTGTGTCCCAGGTTTGAGAATGTAATTTCCATTAATTGCTTCATTTTATAAGAAAAAAAACCTTCACTGAATTTCACATTGTCTCATTAGTGTTATGTGAATAAACAATTATTTTGCTTTCTATATCAGAACAAATCACAACTTGCCCATTTTTTCTTCCACCTGAGCAGCGTGAAAATGGACTGTACATTTTATTCTTCTGTTCAACTGGTAATTGTTGCAGCATGGCAACAGGAAAGGATTTGCTAAAATTAGCTCCTGTATTATTTGATTACATTTTGAAGCATCAAAAGGGGTTGAATGTAAGAACTAGTAATTATCAAAACACAAGTGTGACTATGCAGAAAATGTGGATAATCTAACTTCACTTACACCTTTACAGCAGCTGTGGTTTTAAGTGTTATGCTGTGATAAATGAGGTGAGATAACTAAATAAGGCTAACCAAACACAGAACAAGGACATAAGGTATGCCTTCTTAGAAAGCAATTTCAGTTGGGTGACTGAGAACAATACTCACCAGATTGTCAGAATTAGTAGAACCAGTAGTCCCTGAGTGTAATGGCATATATAGTTGAAGGATTTTGCTGTCTGGAAGTGCTTTCAGTGAGGCACAGCCTAGCCAGCACTATAAGGGAATGTAATTGAAGTGTGTTTACTGACATGAAGTGACAAACAGAATTTTGAATGAGTTTTCAGTCTCATGTAAAAGGGAACAGAACAACCAAATATTTCCACAAGCTGTGGAATTTTTTTGTCCAAATACAATTTTCATCTGTTTAATATTTTCTTCCTATGCATGTCCAGCAATGGAATTAATAGTTTTTCTGTGTTCTTTCAACTGACACAGGATAGTTGCAATTATGTGGTGGGATTTACCTGTGATCTTTTAAGGAAAATAAACTTTGCCTTTGTTCATATAGCCCCAATCACCAAACAAAAAACAAAAAAGACATAATAGTTATTATATAATTAATATAATTATATACACTGGATATAGCTATGAAATCTCATTCTCTAAAAAAGGCATTTAAAACAGTTACTAGCCTTTTTAAACAAGGTGCTACCATGCAATGTGCTTTATTATCAATGAGAGAAAGTATTGGATATTCATACCATACAAATCACAAAAAAAAATCTGAAATGATAGGTAACTTATGAGACCTACAGGAGGAATCCAGAAACAACTAATTAAGCACTTCAATGTGAAAATTAGGTGTTCCTGAACAAAGGGGTAGACAAGCCCTTGGATGAGGGAAATGTGCAAAATTTCCCTCAATAAAATAATCATGTTGCATTGTCTTGTCACAGTATATGAATTTTTATTTATCCTTACAATAGATGGCTGAAAATGAAGCATGTAAATCAACATTATTATATTACACCCTTATGTAGGCCATAGAGAGAGATGATTATGCTTGTGTTAGGATTAATGAGTGCCTGAAGGTGCCTGTCTTCTCTCCATTGACTGACAAGACATGCTTAAAGGCACAAGCTCAAATTAGAAACATTATATGCAGAAAAAGACTAATAATCCCTTATGCACCTCATATAAAAGGCCAGAAATCATAATATAGCATGCGAACCTGTAGATGGTATAACACTTTTGAAGTGGAGAAAGTAAAGAAAAAATTTTTAAAAGAAATTTTTATTATGGATAGCTTAGTTGTTTATTAGACAATAGTGTGTAGATTTGCTTTAAAAAATGCTTACACATGACAGTGTTTCTAGTATGAATATCTTGAAGAAAATTCAAATATCCAAGCTATATGTTAAGTATTCTGCTTTACTTGAAGGATTTCCTTATTCATACTACCAGTTCTTTCAAGGAGTTTCAGTTATTCCACTATTTTGATTCATATAAGGTTTTAAACCAGATTATGCTGCTTGATGATGAGTTGATCATAAGAAAACACACTCTTTTAGAGATGCCTGTGAGTTTACATTCATTTATTTGCAATTTTTTTCTCAAACTGTTATGCATATATTACACAGAATCATAGAACTGTTGAATTTTCAGGGGTACCTTGAGGCTGTTTAGTGCAACACCCTACCTCAAACAGCTAGGGCAGGTTGCTCAGGACCATGGTCAGTTTGGTTTTGATTATCTAAGGACACATAGTCCACAACCTCTCTGGGCATCTTGGCCCAGTGTTTGATCACCCTCACAGTATGAAAGCTTTTTCTTGAATGCAGGTGGAGCTTCTTGTATGTTAATTTGGGCCCATTGCCTCTTGCCCCACTACTGGGCATCACTGAGGAGAGTGTCTCCTTCTTCATCACTGACTCATATCAGATGTTTATACATATGGATGTAATCCCCCTGAGCTTCCTCTTTCCAGGCTGAACAGCCACAACTTCCTCAGCCTCCCCCTAATGGGAGAAGTTTTTCATCCCTCTGTCATCCTCATGAACCATAGCTGGACTTGCTCCTTGTCTGTATTGTACTGTTGAGCCCAGAACAGGATCACAATCATCAAAGGAGCTTGGTGTGTTTTCTACAAGATAAATACAGCTGAACAGTAAGATAAAAATATTAAATACAGTAAGATTTAGAAATACTATATGCGAGTCTTCTATGTGAAGGTACAAATATCTAGAGAAAAAAGTGACTTTTGCCGCAAAAAGCTATTTTTACATCATAAAAAATAGTGTTCTCTACTAAACAGGGTTTCTCTTTCTCCATTAGTCTAATTCAAAATAGTTATATAAATAAACATATTTTTTTATAATGCCTTTTCATTACTTAAGGAGAAAAAGTCAGGACAAAGTATTTTTGTTGAATAGTGTTTATACATACACCTGCACTGGGGCATTGTGACCTTCAGAGTGATTCGTTTTTTGGCATAGTTTATAACCAGCAAGTCTACTGATTGTTTTTGTGCTTTATTCTTCAGGCAGTTAATTTCTGGTATGTCCTTGTGATGAATGATGAACACACAGAGAGGCGCTATCTGCTTTACTTCCTTTTGAGTTGGGGGCTTCCAGCTTTTGTTGTTATTCTTCTTCTAATTATCCTGAGAGGAATCTACCATCACAGCACAGCACAGATTTATGGCCTTGTCTACAGTGATCTGTAAGTGTTTCCTTAAAAAAGCATGAACCAGGCATTGTACTGTCTGTTTTGGTTTGTACTTAATTTTCTTCCATGTGGAGGGTCATATATAAACACAGAAAAGCGTCATAATTAAAACAGTATATCTTCATAGAACCAGATGCATTTAAGTGGAGATACATAGATAAATATTTTTGTTCTTTCCTGTAATTTTTTTTTCCTCTGGCTCCTTTTCTGGCATACTTAATCTGTGATGATAGGTCTTCTAGGATATAAGGATATTATACTTATTGATTTTGAATCACAATTACGTGCTTCATGTGCAGAAAATAAACACGTCTCCTTTTTAAAACAAATGTACAAATTCTTTTTATGAAAACATCATATGACATTGCTTTCAGGGTAGACCCACAGCAGGAGAATATTCATCTGTCTTTAATAAAAGAGGAAGATACAGTGTGCATCATTCCATTATAGGAGAACTAAATTTAGTGTTATGGTTTTTGTCGCACCAAGGGAATTCCTGTGAGTAGATACTTGAATTTCATACTGTTGTTTAAATATATGCAAGTATATATATATATATATATATATATATATATATATATATATATACACACATGTGGCCTCATAAATATTATTTGTATATGCATATCTGTGTGGGAATCTGTACTGTGAATGGTAAGCAGGAACATCTGATTTTGATGTAAATGAGTTACACTGGGTACCCCAAGTTCTGTGACCATGTTGGCGGAAGTTTAGTCCTACACTCATAGACACCATTGCTGATGTTCATGTTATATCAAAGAGTGCTCCATAGGTGTATACCATGCCATACACGTCAATATTTCTTCACAGAACATGCGTTTTTCTTTATGGTAAAATGCTTCTTTGTGCATAGTAAACACAAGGAATGTGTGTAGCATAATCAAGTTCTCCAACTGCAGCCAAACTGTGAGTTGATGGTATCATTATGTAGTGAAACAGTTTTCTAGTGGTTTTCTTCTGATGTCCATGTCCCTTTCTTTGAAAAACTAGGAAAAACTTAAAATTCTGATAAAATTATTAAGTAGAGGACAATTACTCAGTCCAACCCATTGCCTAAATTAAATATAAAACTTTTCCAGCATTCTATTACAGTGGGAAAATGCCAGAAATCATCTGAAGCTTAGTGAATGTGCAGCTTATTCTATCTCAGTCAACATGAGCACTCTAAGAGATATCTGCAAAAATTTTCATAAATAGCATCAATGCTAATTCTTGATTTGAAGAGCATTGTAAGGCTTTTTCTTATTTATACAAGATGACTTTGAAAGATAGAATGTAGAAAAGGGGACAGATTGAACTACAGCACTTGGTTTGTTTTATCCTAGCCAGAATGCAGTAATGGAAAAAGTGACAAGGAGATTTACAAATCCAAACTCATTGCATACTGACTTCAGAATCAGCCTCAGAAATGGTTTGAGAACAGTAGTGTGCTGGTAAGGACTCCTCACATATGAGAGCTGTAAGACTGGTTAAAGTAACAGAAGTAGTGAAGCCTGTTATCCTAACTCTCTCCTAAGACATCATTTCTTCAGGCAACCCATTTCTGCATTACTGTGGTATCTGACCAACTGTTTTGTTCTTAACCTGTATGCCATGGGCACAATTAATAGCCAACAGTATAAGTTCCTTTTATACTTGCACTGAACAAAAAATTAGTTCAGCCATGTTGTTTTTTATGCTTCAAAGGAAGTATTATTCCCTCCAGATATGACAAATTCTAAACAAAAATGCCTGTATTTTATACTGTGACTCTCATGTCACAGTATAAAACAGTAGTATACTGTTGATTACTTTAATAATTAGCAGTGTTTATATATGGTATAAACAGTTCTCTCTTAGGCTTTGTGGGATTTTTTTTTTAATACTGGTAAATTGCTCTGTATAAATGCCACCAAGCAGCAGGTTTGGTTTTTTTTAAGGTTGGAGTTTCAGTGATAAATGAAAGACCTAACTGACACAGAAGGGCTCTTTCACTCCTAAATTTGGAGATTCCCTGATTGCTCAGCTGCAAAGGTTGAAGTCTCTTTGAATAAGCCTAGAAAACAGGCTAATTCTGCACAATTTTAAAGTAGTACAGGGTTCTTTTATAACATCTTTTAGAATGCTGGGCCATCTCTTGGGTACAAGTCCAGGGAGTGTAGCATAATTAACCTTTAAACTCATGTTTGTGAACAAAAGCTAGTACTTGTCATTAAACAATTCTGGCTTCTGATCTCAGAAACAGATGAGTTAGGGCAAAGCTTGCAAATGGGTGTAGTTCACGAACTTTTCAACAGCACTGAATTTTTCAGGGCTACATGAGAAATTAGAAAGCAACTTTACTGACAAAGATTTCTATTATAGCTCTTTTACTTGCATCTTTGTTCTGTAAGTGTTAGAGAGTGACAAGTGGCCAGGATGAAACTGGAGAGAGCTAGATTTTATGTAATTATTCAGATTTCTCCTTCTTCTTACTTCTCCATTGCGCTATACATCTCTTTGTCAATATCTACAGTTTGAATTTGCCTCTTTATGTTTTTCACCTTATTAAGTGAACTGTGTTTTTGTACTTTAAGAGATCTATTAGAAAGAACACCACTCTATTTAACTGTGAGATAAAACTTTTCAGAACTTCAATGGAACGATTTTCAGAAATGAGGTCTAGCTGTATATACCAAGAATGCAGCAAATGCTGAACTCTCTAGAGTTTGGGAACCACAGTAAGCTTTGGAATTTGATTTTAAGGTGAATTTTGTCTTGTTGTAAACTCATCTGTTCATAAGTTTTTCTTTATTTAATAAAAAAATTCTTCTGAATGGTGAGCTTGATCTTTTAACTGCTTGGGTATTTTAATCTCTTACATACAGTAGCATGTTTTTATAAGCTCAGAAACTACTCTTATTGCTGCTTTAAGCTTTGAGTGTGATTAGACCTTCTTGAAATCAAATTCAGATAAGAAGGCCAAAGGACTTTATTTATTAGAGTATAAGCTATAACAGTAACCTTTGAAAAGGAGAAAATTAGAAATTATTACACTTGACAGAGTAAAGAGTAAAAATTTGAAAGTTTATAAGCAAATATCTCCCTGCCCACTGTATCTTTGCAAATGCTGTATTTCAAGCATGATTTTTGTCATGCTGTATCCTTTTTTTTTTTTTTTCAATTGCAACCAACTCTATAATTTCCTGTAGTTCCTAGAAAGTAGGAGTTTTCTTGTTCATGTTCTCTCAGGGATCAGTGTTGGCCCAGTCCCATTTAATTATCTTTATTGATGATCTGGATGAGGCAATTGAGTCTATCGTTAGCAAATATATGAATGAAACCATATATGGTTTCATTCAATATATGAGTGAAACCAAGTTTCATGGGAGTGTTGATCTGCAGGAGTGTAGAAAAGCTCTGCAGAGGGACCTGGACAGGCTGGGTTGATGGGCCAACGCCAATGGCATGAGGTTCAACAAGGCCAAGTGCTGGGTCCTGCACTCTGGCTGTAACAACCCCATTCAGAGCTACAGGCTGGGAATGGAGTGGCTGGACAATGCCCAGGAAAAGAAGTGCCTGGAGGTGCCTTGTCAATAGCTGGCTGAACATGAGCGAGCTGTGCCCAGGTGGCCCAGAAGGCCAACGGCATCCTGGCCTGGGTCAGAAATGTGTGGACAGTAGGACCAGAGCAGTGACTCTCCTCCTGTACCGGGTGCTGATGAGGCCATGCCTCGAGTGCTGAGTTCAGTTTTGGACCCTTCTATTTAGGAAGGACATTGGGGTGCTTGAGTGTGTTCAGAGAAAGGCAGTGGAGCTGGGGAAGGATCTGGAGCACAGGTCCTATGAAGAGAGGCTGAGCCTCAAGAAAATTAATCTCAGCAGAGGCCTTATCTCTCTCTACAACTCCCTGAAAGGAGATTGTAGCCATGTGGGAATCAGCCTGGTCTCCCAGACAGCTAGTGACAAGATGAGAGGACATAGTCTCAAGCTGCACCGGGGAGTGACTAGATATTGGAATGGGCTGTCCAGGGACATAGTGAAGTCGCTTGGAGATGTCAAAGGAAAGGCTGGGTGTGGCACTTAGTGCCATAGTCTAGTTGCTGTGGTGTTTCGTCATAGGCCTATTTTTCAACCTAATTAATTCTGTGATTCTGTCTGTGTCTTGTCTGTCTTTGCTTGCTCTTTTCCCTCTGTTAGTCTCTCCAGTTTCTAGAAGTGTCTCTCTTTTAGCAGAATCTTGTATTTGCCAAAGGGAGGAATGATCTCCTTTGTCAGGAGGAGAGTCTCCCTGTCACACATTCATTTTCCTGTTTAAAATACCATGTAGCAAACAAAGTACCAGAAGAAGATATGTGCCATTACAATACTTTAAATTTGTACAAATATCCATTTACTTGGATTCAGATTCATATTTTTGCATAGCAAAAAAAGGGTTAAGCTAAACGTTCTCAAATATCTTCTTTGTATCATTGTCATGAAATATACATGAGAAATAATAGAAAAAAATTTCCAGTGACATTCCTTTCTAAAAAACGCAAAATACTTCTGTGTCCTCTACAGTCCAGCTCAAAGCAGATTTTTTTTGCAGGAAAATCACTGGATCTTTGATTATGGAGCCACATCTGTGGGATAGGGAAACTAAGCTAAAGAAAGCTGGATCTATGAAATTTTTGCTGTGATTAAAGGTTACAGCTCTTATTGTTGCTCACACTGAAGTTTCTCTGAATCTTACACATAGGGAGAGCTCAGGAAACAGATGAGCCTGCCATGGTTTTAAGCCCAGCTGGACATGAAACACCATGCTTTACCTCTTCCTCTCTTCCTCCTCCATCCCAGTTGAATGGGAAGGAGAATCAAAGTAAAACTTTTATATTGAGATAAAAAGTACTTACTGTTTGAAAAGAAAATAATAATTGAAAATAATCATAATCATGATCCTAATAATTAGAATAATAACAATGATATCTTTTTCTTTAAAGTGATGCACAGTGCAATTTGTCTCTCCAATTTGGCTGGCTGATGCCAAACACCCCTTCCTGAACCCAAATTGACTGCACTTACCATTTTATATACTGGCCATAAAGTTCTGTGGTGTGGAAATATCCTTTTGGTCAGTTCAGGTCACTTGTGCCAGCACAAAACTTCCAGTTTATTTTGCCTACCTTTTCACTGACAGGGCATGAGACAACAAAGAAAAGTCCTTGGCTTAGGGTAAATATGACTAGCTAAACCCCAAAACATTAGTGTCTTATCAATACTATTTTCATTCCAATCCAAAACTCAGCACTTGTACCATCTACTGAGAAGAAAATCTGAGACCAGGGCAGAGTCATTGTTAACATTACTGGGATAAGCAACTCCGTGGAAAAAGTGCTTTGGTACCAGGCCCTTTGCAATGAGTCATGGGCACTTAGTGCCATGGTTTCTCTCTGACCGAATGTCTGTCAGTCTGGTGCACTGACCCTTAACCCAGTCAGAAAAATATACTGGGTGCTGCTTTGGGTCTCACCCAGTTTTATGACTGTCTCAGCATTGGCACACATCCCAGGAACAGATCCCTGGCTTACTAGCTGTTCGCTAAAATGGAAATCTGGTTTCTTTAAACCAAGGACCAGTAAAAAGAATATTTTAGCTTGAGTGAGCTAATTTCTGTCCAAGCTTTTGGATTAAGTCTCATGTCTCCTTTTCCGTATCATTTCAAAAGTGCTGAATTCAGCCATGAGCAACGTTTGAATCACCAGACTTTTACAGGCAGGAATAGGTAAGAAAATAGCTACGACTTGCCACAAAAACATTCAGGGATTTTAATTTAACTCAAAGACACACTAAGAAGAAGAGGTTTGTATGACACATCTATGAGGAATTACCATCCTCTAATGCCTGGTTTTATATTCTGCATGGACTAGAAGTGTCTCCCCGCATGGCCCTCTCTCTCTAGCTTCTTTTTCCTATTATCCAAGTTTCTCCACATCCTCTCTCCCCAGTTCACTGGCACATCATCTAGGATTTCAAAGCTATTCCAAACTGCTGTTGCTAGACCTCAGCACAGATGCTTGACTCTCTGTGTGCACAGCCAAGTGCTTCATGAACCACTCAGCTGAAGTTGGGGGACAAAAAACCTACAGTTTTCACTGCTGATGTCCCACCATTTGTGCTCTGTCCTTTTCTGCGTAGTAAATTAAACCATCCTGAGCTACTGCTACTGTAATAGCAGTATAAATGTGGATAGTAGTAGTAGTAGAGTGTAGCAGCAGGATAAATGTTTCTGATGAACAAGAGCTACTTTAGTTATGTTGACACAGTGCCACACTACAGGCATTCTTATACATATATATACATACACACATATGCATACACATGCATATACAGATATACACACATATCTATATAGGTAACTACAGAATAAGTTAATAAAGTATGAAGTTTGATCTTTTTGTATACTGTACTTGTGCTTTATTTTCTAAACTTTTCCTGTGTTTCCAAAGGAACACAGGTAGTCTGATGTACAACCAACTTCTAAGGATTATTTAAAATACCTCATTTCTAAATGGGATGGCTTTAATTAACTTTCACTTATACCTCATTACCAAGATAAGTTTTCAGTGAGGAGAAATTGCTGGGGACAGTGGCAGGGGGTTGAATGCCTTTCATATATTGGCAAATATTTCTTCTAGCACATCAGAATCAGGCGTAATCACTGTACTGTGCTTTTTAAAAACTACAGTAAAGAAAGATAAATTCTGGCCACTTTGACTGATGGAATTTTGAAACATGAGTAGAGAAGAATAGTTGTTATAGTAAAATTTCCAGTCATTATGGGATGGTTAATTTTGACAAATCATGGTATCATGCTGTCATGGTAAAGAGTTAAAAAGATAGGTCGCTATGGGTGAAAGTTACACTCACTAATGCCTGTGAGGCCTGATCCTTCAAAAAGGTTCAAATGAAGGGATTTTTTGTGCCCAAACAAACTCCAGGAACTTTTCTGATGTCCCTGTAGTATTATGACAGGAGTACCAAAGAACATCTGCAGGATGAAGTCTTACATCTCTGTCATTGATAGCTTTTAAAAGCTTCATATTTTCTTTGAAATTGTACAAGTAACTAGTAATTTCATCCCTCCTACTTTGTTATCTTTAATCATTACAATACAGCCTCCTGCTACTAAACCAAATAGTTCTCAGTTTATCTGTTTTCCACCAAATTAGAAAAACCTTTATCTGATACGCCAGAATAAATGGAAAAATGCTAAGAAGCAAAAGTGAGATCAGTATGAGCCACTAGTTCTGACTACCCCATTAATACTGACAAACGGAGTCTGTATATATAGCTTCTTGCATTTGATCTTTCTAAAAAAGAGGTGAAAAATAGTGGGATTTTAGGTTGGTTGGGTGGCATTTTTTTGAGGTTTTTTTTTTTTTGTCTTTTTAATTTCACCACAGGGCTGTTCTACAACTGCTCAATTTTGTGCTCAGATTTTAGTTCCATGAAGTTTTAGTGTATTTAGTGTAATAAGTTGTACTTGGGAAGGCAAACTCTTATCTGTCCAATGTAAAAGCCACAGTAAACAAAGGTGTATCTCACTGACCTGTACTAAGATGCATATGATTAAAAGGAATGCAGCTTTAGCAGACTGATTTGTGTTATTAGTATTACATTTAATTGTCAGTATGAAAAAACAGATTTTGCAGATGTTATTCTTCTTGCCAAAGGGCAGGACTGTGAATGTGAGCTTCATTTATGTTTGATAATTTGCACATGGAAGTGTCTTCTTTTTCAGCTAGATTTGTAGTAAAACCTTGGTTTAGAGAATGCATAGGAAAAGATTAGAATGTCTGCCTTAAAACATAGTACTCAGGAAACATTTTCTGGCGCTGTAGAAACTGTGACAAGTCTTAAATAGCAAAAAACCAAAAACATAGCCACAACAATATGTTGTAGTTTCAAAGCCATTGATAATGACTCATACACATGAGGAGCAAGATACTTAACTGAAATTAGACACATAACTCCTTATGTAATTTTAAAATTGCATTGTTAGCAAGATCCACACTCTGCGAGATTCCAAGCAGGTTTTTGTCAGCTTGGTTTCCCGGTCAAAGGCTGCAAATCTTCTGGGACTCCTGGAATGAGCTGCCTGGGAACTCCAGAGCTTCCAGTGCCTTAGAAGTCTCAGCTGTATTAATGTAGTGCTTATGCTGGATCTTTGATACTTCTTCTTTGGTAACTGTATTTCTTTAGTATTATCTTTCACATTAGGAAGAAAAAAAAAAAGAAGAAAAAGACAAAAACAAATAAAAATGTTTAAAAACTAGGTATAAAATTGTTCAGAGAAATTTCCAGGGGATCATATAATGAGAAGACTGAAATACAATAAGTTGTGTTCTAAAACAATAGCAGATGACCTTTTGGGTTCTCATTATAGAAAAGCATTATTTAGATATTTTCGTTTTCCCCTTTTTCCAACTGTTTAGCTCTACAATAACAGCAGCAGGAGAGAGCAACAAGGAAATTGTTTTTTTTGCTTTGTTATGCAATAGGTCTGGTTTGTTGACAAGTCTGTTGTTGCACACACTGGCTCAGACTGTATAGTTCTTTGCTATTCCAAAACAACATCTTGGCATTTCTTCATCCTTTGTTAGTGGAGGACTGGATTTCCCCCAATGTTTTCTATTGTTGGTATTTACTCTGTGGGTACCTCCATTAATGAGGGTGATGCTACTCATAATAAATTTTGACATGTCAGTAAAGATGATAGGATCAAATTTCTAGCAGTAATTCCAATGGATGTAGATTTGGCTTTCAAGAAACTGATGAGACAGTCTGTCCAAACACAAAAAGAATGGGCAAGCCTTCACTTAATTTCTGGCAATTCTAATTCTGCTGTTTCTTAGCTTACATTTCTTAACCAAAACAGTGTAACTATATTTTCATTACATTTTTTTCCTCCTTCTCCTCTTTCCCACATTCTTTTTCCTCTTTCTTTTGCTGCATAGACAAAAGAAATGAAAAGGAAACAAAATAATGTCAAAAAGTTGATGCCACATTTTCACTCTATAAAATTTGGGAGAACCATTATTAAACATTTTGCATTTCACTTGAAACTTATGTGCAAAATATAAAGAAAATAATTATTTTCTGAGTTAGGAATTATATATGAAATAAAACATTTGTATGGTGCTTACCATGAGAGAAGATGGATAATGCAGGAAACAGATGGTAGAACATCATGGCTATATGTTTATGAAAAACTTGCATATCATACACATATTTCTTCTCACAGATTTCTTGTGAAGCTACACAGAAGTGAACTTGTAGCTCCAGCTGCACAGGTGTTCTGGGGCAGAGGCTGTGTTTGCACAGGGGCTGTTTCAAATCTCTGCATACACAGCCGCAAGCAGCAATTTAGCTCCAGGTCTGTTCCTGCAGCACAACAATGTGGCTAACAAAGCACAGCTTTGGAAAACCCCCTTAAAAAAGAGCTGGTGGGTCCAGGAGCACTCAAACTGTAAAAAGTGGGGTACAGCCTGTGCACTCTGCAGGCTCACAAATTTAAATACTTGAGGCTGGTTATGAGCAAGCAAACTGGTACTTCCTCCAGAGCAGAAACACCGCAAGTTTTCGCCCTGTTCTGTGTCCTGAACACACTGTACTGAGACATATGTCTGTTTGCAAGGCAGGGGAAAAAAGACACTATGAAAACCCTTAACATACATAACTCTACACATTGAAAAACCTCTGGTAACATCCAGAGATTGAGGTTCTGTAACTGCATTTTTTGATGGTAAGAATTGAGACAAGGTTTTGAAAAACCTTTGCTAATATCAGGAATGGGTGGCTGTAGTTCACTTACCATCAAGAACATTTATTTGTATTAGTGCTCTTCGCTGATCAGTAACAGCACCAACATGAGCTTATGGTAGAAGTTCAGTGAACACTGTATTGTTTAGGTTAAAAAGAACAAAACTCTGAGAAATCCTTTAAAATGCTTTGTATATTTTGTTCAATTTCTAATTTCTTTTACCTGACTTTTTCATAGCTTTCCTAAATGTCTTGTCTGGCTGGTATAAAACCTACTTATTTTTAGCAAATTCACTGTGTAAATTGCAAAAAAAAATTTTTTTTTTTTCAGGACTAGAAGCAGCAGGAACTGACATTTAAATAGCTTCAGATACATATAATGCAGAGACAAGTGTAATATTTGCAACTTTTCTCTCTGTTACATTAAATTTCAGAGGTGCTTTACACACAGTAGGTCTTTCCTGGGAATGACTGAAACCCACTAATATTAGAAAACTTCTTCGTAAAATGTAGCTCCACCACAGTACTAAGTTGTTTGTTTGTTTTTTTTCCTTAAACTTTTGTAATCACCATGCACCTCCTAATTCCAGTGGAGTCAGATTTTAGAATCCAATTCCTTGTGTTTTGGGCCCAGTTCTCACAGCTGCCTAGAATTTTATGGGAAGAGATCAGGAAACTATTTCTCAGAAGAGCACGTGCATATATAAATAGCACTTAAAAATCTTAAATTGTCTCATTAGAAATTTCCAGTGTGTAACAAATGCATTTCTAAGATTTTTTTTCTAATTATTCTGGGATTTGAACTCATTTATAATACTGTACTGCAACTCCAATTAGGAAAATCAGGCTGCAGTTTAAAATTTGATACAGTCCATATAATTTGACAAACATGGGATAAACATTATGTTTGTTTGCAAATAATTTTTTTAAAAAAGCAAGTGTCAGGGATTTTCCAAGAAATGTAAGAAAGCCTGTGGCAACCATATCCTCCCAAGGCAGCATCAGTGTGTTGTGCCTCTTTGAAAGCTCCCACATCATGCTTGATTCAGTCATAAACCAGTGCTGCTTTCATCTCCCTATCAGACCATTTTTTGGAGTTACCTCATGCAAATATAAATCAGATAGCTCATTCCTGTTATTATTAGCTACTGTCTTGTTGCTGAGTATACAAAAAAGAAATGTATTTCCTGAGAGGAACCTCTTGCTGAAGGAAACCCTTGCATATTGGAATGTAATCAAAACATAATCCCAGAACACATTTCAGTCAACCTCCATTGCTTGAACAACTTCTCTAGCCTACCAAGTCTAATTTAGAGTATTGTGATGCAGCTGTAGATTTTACTGACCAATGCAAAATCATTCTTCCCTGTGGTGTTGCATTTTATTTAAATGGTATGCTCTGTCTCACCCCTCGAAAATGTAAGGTTTATTCCAAGATGTGATCCTCCCCTGCAGTATCATGTATCTGTAATCCCATTGGCCCAAGTCTTATTCCGTGCCCTCTTTGAATCTCCCTCTTAAGCTGTGCGGAGAGGACCAGACTCTCTCTTGGCCCCTTTTCTCTCTAGGCTCTTCCTCTCTCCCCCTCCCCCTTCCTCCTCCCTCCCCCTTCTCCCTCAGAAACCATGCTGCTCCCGGCAGTGGGACTCCCAATAAACCTTCATTTAATCAGTACTCTCAGAAGCCGTGTGGAGTTTCTGCTGAAGAGACTGCCTGTCTGCTACTACCAGCTTAGGGGGCCCCCGGGGACTCCCCGGGGATTCCCCAAACAAACTGTATCACTTCCCTACTTAGTACTGTAGAAAAGTCATCCCAGTCAGAGGTTCTTGCTAAGTGCACTCATACTGAAGCACTGAGTCATGAAAGAGGGCATAGTGTGTCTTCTTGAGTCACAATACCACTGTGCTTGCCTTACAGAGTTCAATTTACTCAAGATGCCACTTTTTCTTCTAAAATTTGCCAAGGTTATTCATAATATAATAACTTAGGTTTTTATGAATAATGAGACATGAGAAATGCAGAATGCATCTGACCATTAGTGCTCAGCTTCAGTTACATGGCCTTTTGTGCATATTTTGATCAAGGTATCTATAGCCTTCCTTTTAATGCATGTCATTCTGTAAATGAAGTACGTTATATTATTATGACCTTTTCTAAAGTAGCTGGAGTTTTCTGGCTGGGGGTGACCAAAGTCTTAGGAGGAGACATGGCCAGGACAGCTGACCCAAGCTGGCCCAAGGGATATTCCATGATATATCCTGTCTGCTCAGATATAAAACCTAAGAGAAAGGAGGAGGAAGGGGACACATTTGTTGTTATTATGTTTGTCTTAGGGAACAAATGCTACACATACTCAAGTCCTGCTTCCTTGAAGAAGTGGAAGTGGGAAGTGACTGGACATCCCCTGCTCACGGGAAGTAGACCACAAGTGTTTTCTTTTCCTTTTTCTTCCACATGCAACCTTGTCCTTTGCTTATTAAACTGTATTCATCTGACTCATGAGGATTTTTTCATCTTATTTGCTGTCCCACCCTTTCTCCCTGTCTTGTTGTGAAGGGGAGTGATGGAGCAGCTCAGAGAGCGCCTGACATCCTGCCAAAGGGAATCCACCAGAAAGCTCTAAGGCCTGGAGTAGGGTTTGAGTAGTGTTGACAGTCTGTAGAGGATAGGAGGAGTCAAATCTTACCTAGAATCATCCATAATGACCTCTTAGAGTCTCTGCCTTGGCATTGTTTTAGGAGTATCAAACTGGAGTGGTGCAAAACAGACTTAGGAATTTTGGGTAGGAAGAGGATCCATTCATGATCAAAGATCCTTAGATCTATTCTAGTGGGTGTCCCCCACCAAGTCAGATTCTTGTTTTTCCTTTCCACTTCCCTGAGTAGATACATTGTGCCAACATTGGACCAGCATGTAATTGCAAAATGTTGTTTTAAGCTATACTTTTATGCAAATGCATCCATAGAAACAGAGAGACCTGACTAAATACTTTTCTGGTAGCTGTAATCCCTTCATTGTACTTTTTGACCTTGCACTAACGTTCTCAAAAGCCTTGTAAAAATTATTTTATGTCACTAAGTTTTCTTTCTGAGATGCAAATTGGAAATTTTAACCTCTTTAGCCTATGCTTAATGTATGATAAGTATAAATAACAGAATGATTACTCAATGCTACCATTCGCATAATGCTATTACTCAAAGCATGTCTGAAAAAAAAGTTGCTTTCTGAAGGCTGGGGGTGGGAGAAAAGTAATGCTTTGGATGCCTCTGTGGCTATTGTATTGGAACACAATTTGCCCTTTTCAAAAGAAACAACAAAAAGGAAATCTTTGCTGATGAGTTGTTTTAGAATTCTTGTGTCTTATGCCAATCTTTAGAGAGAGATTATCTGGCCAGCATCAGGATGCAAGACATATTATCAGTGAAAATAAAGTTTTTGGTAAATGCTGTTTTGTGTACTTGTTAAAATAAATACTGCATCATTAGACTGGAGCGGTACATGTGGTTTTCATCCTTAGACATTGGAAGGATTACTCTTCTATTTTGTAGTTTGGATTGTGCGATGTTTTAGTTCATAACAGCTATAAATAGCAAAAAAGTATGTTAAAAAATATAGAACTAGAACTAGACAAATTCTCTGAATATCTGCAGGTGCATATCTTGTCTATGTTATGCCTGTGCATAGCTTGCAGTTATTGGTAATGAAGAAAAGGAAAGGGAAGGGCAAAGGGAGGAAGGAAGGGGAGAAAGGAAAGGAGAAAAGGAAAGGAGAAAAGAAAAGGAGAAAAACTGAGAAAATAACTACAGTGGAAATGTTTAACAAGTCTACCAGAAAAGAAAGCTTAGAACTGAACCTCAGAGGTTACATTGGTAAAAATGCTTCAAGTAGAGAAACAAGAGCTGTCTGACATCTTTCATTGTAAGGCATGTGCTTTAAGTATTTTTCGTGGTTTTTTTTCCTTGAAGCATTAGTTCTTGGGCTTGAAAGTACATTTCTAATTTTTGTTTGGTTGCTCTTCTAAGGTGCCCAATCCTGATCATTTTCAGTTTGCTAAATACAGCTAATTCCTCCTGTGACTACTCTGATAGCCATCTGCCACTACTGATATAATTTAAGCTCTTCAGATTGTGTTTTCCAGCAAGCAAAATATATTACAACATGGAGTATTCTAATTTTACTTTGTGTCTACTTGTAGATTGCCAATTCCTTGTCTACTTGTGGTTTTCCAGTAATTGTCCCTTCCCATTAGCAAAAACCTCACAAACCAAACAAACCAAAACATATCAGAAACATTTTTTTCTCATGTGTTCAGAGCAGAACAAATGTATAAGACCTCTGGTGGCTTTCATAGCTCTAGTGAGAACCTTTTTCATTCAATTTTTTTTCTTGAAATTTGCCAAACCAGACTGTTCTGGTTTTGACTGGTGCAGATGTAATTGTCTTCATAGTAGCTAGTACACAGCACTGTGTGTTTTGTATTCAGGATGAAAATAATGTTAACACCCTGATGATTTGGCTGTTGCTGCATAGTCCTCACCGTAAGTCCAGGACTTTGCAGTGTTTCATTTAATGCCAGTGAGGAGCTGCACAAAAAGCTGTGAGAGAGCATGGCCAGGACAGGTAACAAGAACTGGCCAAAGGGATATTCCACACTATAGAACATCATATGCAGTATATAAACAGGGAGAGTCACCTGGAAGGGGACAGATAATTGTTCAGGAATGGGCTGGGCATCAGTCAGTGGTGATGTGCGCTTGTATAGTGTATCCTTTGTTTCTTCCAGATTCGGTTACTATGTCTCATTCTCATTATTATTGTTAATATTTCAATTATTATTTTTATTATTATCATCATCATTGTCATTATCATCATGTTCAGTATTACTATACTATTTTATTTCCATTGTTAAATTGTTCTTAACTCAACCCACAAGGTTTACATTTGATTTCCAATTCTCTCCACTGAGAGGGCAGGTGAGGGGAGTGAGCAACTGGTTCTTACCTGCTAACTAGGATTAAACCACAACACAGGCTCAGCATGCCACTATGATGTATTTGTAAGACTTATTAGAGCAGAATGTTTACCTCATGTGTGTTGCAGAGTACACAATTTTTTGTAGATCCAAATATGACATTTACTTCTTTGGAAAATTACAACTCCTGTAATTGTTAATGTGGTCCCTAGTAACTTCTAGATTTTATTCTGCAGAAATAAAACTTGCTAGTGAGTGCACTAGGTATGCAGTGTGTTTTACATTACTTTCTTTGTATTGGCTCCTTCTTTGTAATTTAAATAGTGTAAAAGGTCTCAAGTCCATTTGTAAACCAAACCTGTAAACTCGTTAAATAATGAAATCAATTTTTCCTGATGTAGTCTGTTGTCCAAAAAATCTTGATCATGAGCTGAACACTTTAGCATGTCTCCTATTTTTTTGGTTTCTGACTTTAGTGAAATAATAATATATATCAAACAATCTCAAATTCTGCACTATATTCCAAGATATATTGAAAAAGACTGTCAGTGGTTCTCAGGTTTTCAGAATTCTTAGATGGAATGTATTAAGGAATAATTGCTTTAAAGTGGCCTTCAAATATTTTTCAACATTTGCCTTGATGAAACATAATTTTTTATTTGTGTAGTAAAGCTCATGAAAACCTCCAAATGCTAGATCGCCTTCCATCCTCCAAGGTAGCCATAAAGCGTATCAAATTGGGCCACACTCTTTAATTCAGTTTCACTCAGTTTGAAAAAGTGTGAACACCCTTCTTCCAGGGTGTTGCATGAACTGTTGTTAATGTTAACTGTGTGTAGAAGACTGTGTGAAGTCGACTGATTACTACAAGTCTAAACCCGTGTGCCTTCAGCAGTATGAATTTTTTTTTTCATAATGTAGAAATCTCTAGAATCTTGCCTACTGTAGAAACAGAAATTTCTTTCATGTGGCTTGAATTTCCTCAAAAACTAATGACTACCATCTCAAATTATATCTGGGATAAGCTTAGCATACCCTTTCCTTATGGTTTTCTAAACATCACTTCATAGATGCATAAGCTTTTCTCTTAAAAAAACAAGCCAAAAACAACTCAAAAAACCAAACAAACAGAAAAACCCCAAACAAACAAAAAATCCCCAAACAAAACAAAAGAAAACATATAAAAAATCAACAACAACAACAACAACAAAAAACAAACCACCAAAGAAAACCCCCTACACAAAAAAAATGTCCATATTTCATTCCCTGTCAGGGGACTGGAAAAATAAAAAAGAGAATTAGAATAGTTATTAGGAAGAAATTATTTCTTGTGAGGATGTTAAGGGACTGAAACACATTCTGGAACACATTGCCCAGAGAAACTCTGGATGCTCCATCCCTGGAAATGTTCAAGACCAGGTTGGATGCAAATTGGAGCAACCAGATCTAATGGAAGGTGTCCCTTCCCATGGCAGCTCAGTTGTAATAAGATGAACTTTAGGATCCCTTCCAATGCAAACCATTCTAGGATTCTGTGAATCTGTTGTTATATTGTTGTTTAATGTATTTATGGAAAAGGATAACTGTTACAACATAGAAGAAAGTAGAGTGGAACTCCATAATCTGATCAGGATGATTCATCAGGTTGAAAAGTTTTTGACACTGCAAGAGCCAATATGTTTATCTCCTTGGAGGGTTTGTCCACCACTGACTTGGTCTCAAACAGTTGTTATAACCATTGTTTTCCTGAGTGCCATTTTAAAGTAAATTAATATTATTCTTGTTTTCCTGTAAAATGCTTTGCTGTAAAGCTCAGTGTCTCAGAACACCAGATGTTTGATAGATAAGGACACTTGTAATTTTTTGTCAAATTTAGCCTTTTATAGTTTTAAGATACAGTCAAAAGACATTGTCCTTGGAACTGAAGGCAATGCAATAGTGGAATGAAATAGTTCTTACCACATTAAGCAATTTTAGAATTTTACAATTTTAAATGTTTTTTGCTCAGAAGTGAACAAAGAATGCCAGTCCTTCCATTTTTTAACAATTGTTATTTCCTTAGCAATGTAGCTTGTTACTTATTTTTATTTTCCTTTTTTAATATTAATTATGTAATTATTAACAAGTTATTACATACTAGTATGGAATTATACCTTGGAGGAGAAGCATACTGCAGACAATTCTTTCTAAATTTATTTTTGGCCTCTTTCATGGAACAGACCTTCCATGGAACAGATACAGACATATACAGAGCTTTTGAAAATATGCTTTATGTTCTGTTCTGTTATATTAGAAACATTTGAGATGGAAATAAAGTACTGTTTAAAGTGACACCATGCATGAAATAGGAGACTGGGAGGATACAAGGTGAAGTCTTGAAGATGATGAAATTGAATGAGTTTAGATAGTAGTAGTGCAAGAGAAACCAAGGGGAATATCTTAATTTCAAAGTATTATGGTCTGATTATAAGAGATGCTTCTGGCCAAATCAAGGTCTTAATGAGACCATATGCTAAAATCAGTAGTACAGATTAAATTTAACAGTAAATGTGAGCTAGAGAGATATTAAAAAAATAGGGAGGTGGGAGGGATGGAGATAGGGAGAAAAGAAATAGAGTGAGAGATTAAACAGAAGATGAAAAGATACCATATTCACTACATAGATTCCTGCAGCATCCCTCTGGTCCTTTTACACCCTGGTCTTCAGTCATGGGGGTCTCCCTGTTGCTCACCTGTAGGTACCACTTTCATACACTCCAAATTTGGGGTATCCACAGGGTATTGATGCAGTTTCCACACTTTGGCTGATATGTGCATCCTTTCTCACAGTTTTCGCTGTGTGTAATTTTTGTCCAGATAAGTCTTATCAGAATTTTCTCTGGTATACTAATTCCAGATCTTCACCTTCATTAGGCCTGGAGTTTATATCTTCCTATTTTGCCATCTGTGCTTATGTTGAATTCCGTTGTTGTGGCTTAACTTATGGAGACAGTGTCCTGGGCTAGATGACTGCATTCTTTAAGCCCTCACACCACCCCATGCCTCAAATACTGTCTTCCAGGTACTTTTTCTCAGTTTGTGGGTTTTCCACAGGGTTGATGCATACATGGAAAAGATAAAAGAGAAAAGACAGAAGCAACAGAAATAATAATGCCAGTAATCATAAAATGTACAACAGCTATTCCAATAATTAAATATACAAATACAATTGCAATTATCAACCCAATTCTCAGTAGACACAGCTCCCAATTTCTGAGTCCCAACTATTAGCATATGCATCTTAGCCAGGTATTGGGGCTAATTTCCTGAAGCCAATTTTAGTGTTAGAGTGACTGGAAAAGTTCTGATATGTGATTAGCCATTTTTGTGGCTCAGGCTTTTTCAATTGATGATATTGCGAATGGCAATTGTGCATTCAGTTTCAGTAAGACTTAACATTCCATATACACCATTTTCCTTTAATAGTAACACATCTTTACAAACTGACTTTGTAAAGCCATTTTTGACACTTGTTAGAATTGCAAGTTAAGATCTGTAACTCATATCTGGTCCATTACTGAAGGCGTGTACCTGCTACATACCATTTCCTAGGATCCACTGGTGCTGTGTAAAAACTACCTTAAACCTAAAACTTATCTTTTGTCCCACTATATCTGGGGCATATATATTACTGATCCATTCTTAGTTTTGTTCAGGAGAATTAAGTTCCTGTCATGTCCTTACTGCTGATGAATAGTGAAAGACATAATTTGGGCAAATGGATGGGACTACTATCCTGCATCGTGGACCAGCATGCAGAGTTAGGGTGAGTCACTTTTCATCAGAATATCCCCAGACTAATCCAAGTGATGTACTGCAGTGGCTTGTCTTGCAAGTTCAGATGTCTGTCAAGTATATTTGGGGCTTGAAATTAGCCATAGAATTACACAGCAAGTGTTGATTTTTAAATTCCATACAGGGGTATCCCAAACAAATACACATGTTACGTATTATGACATGCATTTTCTCAGTCAGCCAAGACTCAAGGGGATGACCAGGTCTTGCAGCACAATTGAGGATTACCTTTGCACACTGAAATAAGTGTGAAAGGTTTGTTGAGGATGTGTCTTCATGTACTTTAAAGGCTTCAAAATAGGGTTCTTTCTCAACCACATCAACATATAGTTGGAGAAATTTTGTAGATAATGACAGAATTACAGAATATTCTGACTTGGAAGAGTCCTACATTCCTGTCACACTGGTAATTCTACACACCATGAGAAATTAAGTTTTAGCACACAAAGTTCTCATACAAAATACAAAAAGTTCTCATATAAAAAAAGGTTTTCCGACAAACACATCTTCAAATTGAGCCTATGCTCAGTTCTCCAGAGGATAGGTTAAAGCTCTGTTGTGATTTAATTTTGACGCAAAACAAAAGCTGTGACTACTGTTGATGGAGTCATAGTGGAGTTAATTCCCTTTCAAATTTAGTTGGTTTTTTCTATTTTTTTATTATTATTGTTTTAAAATTTTATTTTCAGTGGGAAAATTGCTCTCATTACATTCCTTTGCAATTATTGCTACAGGAAATTGCACCCACGAGTTGGAAGCATGTGTGGTCCACAGTGTGCTATCGTTACCGTATTGATTTAAATAGATAAAAGAAGTGAGGTGAGGTTAAAATAATCTCTCAGGACATATGCTGGAAAACCTAACAGTAGATCTGGCATATTAATGTGAGAATACAAGTATTTTCAAAACCAGTTACGGGTCTTGATAGGTGGTAAAAGGCTTTTCTCAATTTTATCCATGAGGCATTTCTAGTCCATGGCTGTCTATCATTCTAATTAAGGAAGGGGGACTCAGTTATTTCCCATGTCATATTTTCCTTGGTTTTGCTAAGATCCTTTAGGTTACTTATTAATTCTTCTGATGTTTCTGAAAAAATTATGTCAAGTCATGATAAATAAAAGCCTTCTGCAGCAGAACTTGGAAGGTTAATACATGTTTGCATGATTCCAGCATGCATAAATTCTTGAACCAACTCCCATGCTAAATTTGGTAGAATTTTCTAATTCTCAACTGGTTGAAATAAAAGAATATATGCATGAGATGAAAGTAAAAGCTTTTCCCACACCATTCATTTTTTTAGTAAAAAGACAAAGTCAGCAAAAATAAAAGTAACAAAACATTCAGTGTTTTTTTTCTTATGTAATCTTACTAATATTTGATCTCTCAACATGTTCCTGTCAATTAAAACACAAACAAATCACAAAAATTGATAAACTGAAAATACAAGCAATTATGGGGGCCAGTTAAATGTTCCATCAGGTTTTGTTATCAGCTTTCTATAAAAAGGTACTTATGTCAAGTTCCTGTTGATGGCTTTTGTCATAGGGACAGTGTTTTGAGACATGCAATTGCATTCTGTAAGTCCTCACATAAAGTTAACAGAGAAATTTATAGCAATCAAAACAAAATTAAACATTAACAAAGTCAATTATCAAAACAAAGTAGTCAGCACAGAACTGAAGTTGAGCCCTCCAGTCCGATAACAATAGTTAAGAGGGGCAAGACTTGGGGCAGCTTGGGACAAAAGCTAAATAGCTGTCTTTCCAATGCTAGGAAGCAACCTAAGCTGGGATCAAAAATTCCCAGAAGGATGAGGGAAAAAAAATACATTTTGATAAAAGGAAGTGTTACTAGGAAGTCATGGTATCTCTGTAATAAAATGAGAACTGAAGAAGCTAAAAGTGCTGGTTTTCTGTTGGCTTTTTTTTTTTTTTTTTTTGGTTGGTTAGTTGGTTTTTTGTCTCTCTTGCAGAAGGCAGTATTTCAGTGGATAGATTTTTTTGGTTGGTTGGTTGGATGATTGGTTTGTTTGTTTTCCTGTTTAGTTGGGGTTTTTGCTATCACTCAAATTCAAAACAAAATACTTACAGAAATCTAGGGCCTTAAAAAAAAGAAGGAAAAACGGAACTTGCTGGAAAGATATACTGCAAGAAATAATGCTCATCTTCAGCCAAATAAGGTTTATAATTATGCAGTTTTTTAAAGTTTCTACATCAGTCTTTCTAGGCCTTTTAAAGTAGAGTAGTTGTGTTCTGAAGCATCAACTTAGCTGATATTTTGGGGTATTTTTCTCATATTTCTATCCAGTGCTAGGAATATGCAATACACAGTAGTTCCATGCAACAGATGTGTCATGGTAATGGAATAATAGCTGTGTCCCCAGTATTAAGTACAATAAATAATTACAGCTGGTCCCTATAATGTTATCCTACATGATTTCTATAATAAAATATATCTGTCAACAGATGTTGACAGTCATCACATGACTATTAATGAATAAATCTTACAGGATGATGTGGTTGTCATTGACTTGCACACCATTGCTTCAAGAAAAAAATTCAAAGTAAGCTTTGAAGATTAATATGGCTTTGTGTATTTCTTTACATGACGTTCCAGTATATATTTTTTAGCAAGTACCTAAGGTTATTAGTAAAAGGCAACCATCTTTGTAGGTTTTAATTTTTATACAGCTTTTTTAAACTGAATATAAAGGAGTGTTTACAATAAAGTTTCAAAAAACTCTGGTAGTTTTTTGGAGTGTATATTATCTTTGAAATACAAAAATTCATCAAGTTGAAAAAATACAGATTTCAGAACATAAATATGATTTTGTAGAGGATTATTCTTGTTCTAAGGTTCTTGCCTTCAGTATATTCATTAAAAGCAGCATAGGTTGTGGTAATATAATTTCATTTCTTAGTGCTAATTGTGCCAACTCAAGAATGCATTTGGGAAAAAAAATACTTTCATACCTAAGAAATAATAAAAATTAGAAAGATTAAATGAATGGCATGTTGTGTCCTATATCAGCCATGTTAAGAGCAGATCAAGGGAGGTGATCCTTGCCCTGTGCTCAGCGCTCATGAAGTCACACCTGGAGTGCTTGGTTCAGTTCTGGTCTTCTCACTACAAAAGGGAGGGACATAGACTGTACAAAATCCAGTGAAGGCCACCAAGATGAGCAAAGGACTGAAGTATCTCTTCTATGAGGAAAGGAACAAACACTTTAAATTGCAATGCAGAGTTCCTACTTTCCCCAATGCATACTTGTTCAGTTATGTTATCAGATGATATCTAAGCTTGGTGTCTGACCGAGCCTCTACATCTTGCAGAGAGCTGTGAAAGGTATCTAGATTGTGCTGGAAATTATTTTTGGGATTCACTGAGTATGCATGACTGCTGTTCTGAAAGATAGAACACAGGATGCAATCTTGACTTTCTGGCAATATATGAAAGTACACCTAAGCAAACCCAGAAGGTTTATCCAACCAGGTATGTCAGTGAAGCATATACCTAGGCCTTTCTCAGACATATATCATCATCAATGATAAGCTTACTTAGACGAGCTGATCTGAGAAACAGAAGGGCTGTAAGTTACACCCTCTTAAAAGGGATAGCAGTGATCACATAATCTCTAGACTTACCGACTCCCACACCATCCCTTGGGCTGCTCTGTTGTGCGTCAGTTGTAGAGTGGGTCAGTAAAGCTGTAAAGCCCATACTGGTCTCCAGGGAGAGCACAGAAAACGCTGATCTCTCATACCCCTGTGAGCTCTCTTTAATTATCCTTTCCTTTTTGTTCAAGTCATCATCACATATGCATAATTTGACTCTTTCAGGGATAATTCATATTCTTGACACATCTTTAAAAATTATTATAATTTAAATAAATGAAAAGGGCAAGGAGAGACTGAACAACTGGGGGAAAAAAAGGGAGAGGGAGTGAGTTACTGTGAGCAAATGACTTGAGAAGGAACAGTTACGTTATCTTTAGGAATTGTTCATTTATTTTAAAAGTATCTTTTTCAAAACTTAATTTGTGCTTTCAGGAGCTAGGTATAGAAAATTGCATAATGTCCTTTTAGAAACTGGTGACTAAGAGAGATCACTTTAAATGAATATAGAAGCATGTAGTTTGTTAAAATACAATATTTTTCATTTCAAGTTTAAATTTTTTCAAAATTGGTTAAGCTAAATATAACATGCATACTGGAAGAGCAAAACCTATACTTCTTAAGATATAATGATGAGATAAGAACCAACAGAACACAAAGGAACCTATCAAGGTTACTCTGGGAACAGAGTTAAAGAATTTGTGGTTTGTAAAGCATATCCTTTTTCAAAAATATTTGTTTCTGTATTCTATTTATGGCCTTTCAAGGTGTCTCTTATGCTTATCAACAGCATTTTTTTCCTTTTTTTTTCCATCAGGTGTTTCATTCCAAATGCCTATGCTGGTCTCTTCACTGCTGCTCTGGTGCCATTAATGTGCCTGGTGGTGGTTTTTGTGGTGTTCATCCACGCCTATCAGGTGACTCCTCAGTGGAAGGCATATGATGATATTTTCAGAGGAAGAACAAATGCAGCAGGTATGATATGTCAGCTACACGGATGCAAACAAGTTGTACTTTTGAATATTCTTGCCAGTTCAGAGAACCCCACCTGAAACCATGTTTCAGTAGATATCTATGCACTTACTTTAAGGTTAAAACTGCTAACGTGCCTTTGATGTCTGTGAAAGTACTTTGATGATCAAAGCAATGCAGATGCTTAACCATATGAGGGGGTTAAAAATATGTAAAACCTAGAACAAGAAATTAGTATCCCTGGCTTTGTGACTAAGTTTAGTCTACCTAAAGAGAAGAGCAGAAATAAAACAAAGCACTGCCCTGCTTGGAGCACTGTGTCCCCATTCTAGATTTTGGCTGGAGGTACTGAACATCCTATCCCCAGGGAAGGCTGTGGCTGCTCAGGTGCAATGATTGCCCACTTGCAGAGCATGATCACTTGTGGATGCAGGCTGTACCTCCTGCTCAGCCCCAGGTGATGGGCACAGCTTTGGTCATTGTGTTTTGAAGTGTATTTTGTGGCTGTGAAGCCATGCACAGGGTGCCTTGTGCACTGGACTATTTGGAATTAATGCCTGTTTTGATATTTTCTATGCTACTTGCAACTGAAACATGCTTGGAAGGAAAAATCTGTCTTGTGCAAAACAGGAAGTTTCAGTCGGCCTCCTCTATCAGAACAATTTCAACTGCAATGTTCCCAAAATAAAGTTGTGGCATTTTGGACCAATACTGTAATAATAATAATAATAGGACATTCCATGGGAAGCTTAGAATATTTCTGTTGTCTTCATGGTATTTTGTAAAAAGAAAATGGGCTTTAAAACCTAATGCAATTTTTTTTTTTTTTTTATATTTGGGGTACAGAGATATATTCCTTTCTTGAGAAAATTTGATAAATATGAAGTATTTATAACCTGGACATTTCTGCAAATATTTCTGTCCTTTTAAATGACACAATGTTAGGTTAAATCTGTATGAATTTGGATAAGGTCTGATGATATCCAAGACCTTTGTTGCACTCTTTCATTTCTCTCTGATACAAATGCACAGAGGTGGCTCCTCTTGTCAGTCTTTCAGTTAATTTATTTATAATTAACTTTGTTTGGGCATCTCTAGGGATATTCCTAGTAATATGTTGAGGGTTAAGTCTTGTCTCAGAGCAGTTAAACTAAATGAAGAAGCGAACGGAATATTGAATTAATACCATAAACAAAGTTGTCGTGCAAAATGGCAGAAAGTACTAATAGAAATTATAACTGCATGACATGAAGATACGAAATAGTAGGACTGAAACAAATCATATCTTTGTGGAGAATGCCAAAGTCTCAGAGGAGAAGAAAAAAATTAGAAAGAGAAAAGTTCAGTAAGATCTCTTCCTTCTTTTTTTTTCTTTTTTTTCTTTTTTCAGTCAATTGTAACTTTTACTTCTTGTGCACCTGCAAGGCAAACTGCTGTTTTGCTAGCAAAGAGCTTTTGTAAGCACAAATGAAATACTGCGTACAGTGAGAGCAAGTGGTAGAGGGGCTGTTTTAGAGAGAAAAACAAGCTGTCTCCTACAATTTATGGTGGCTGTAATTGTATAAGGAGACTAAAGTTGTGTTTATGATTTAAGCTTCTAGAGAGAGAATATGGTGATTTCTGTAGTTTGTAACATTGCCCATGACTACATAACACAGTACTAACTGTTGACTAAGTGTCTCTGCCTTTTTTGACTGAATATTTGTCTTCTGAAATTAAAGGTGTTGGTAGTATATTTACAAGTTTTTAATGTCTTCTGGGAATATTGTGCTTGTAAGACGTAGTCAAAGGCAGTTTGCAGTGGTAAGGCCTAGTATCACATATAAATCTTGAATCTTGACATTTGTTCAGCTGACTCTCTATCTTCTTTAAAAATTCCTAGAAGCTGCTCTTGTTCCTGTTATTGTAGCCACATAAGTGGCTGCTTTGGGAAACAACATTTTTCACGTCAGTAAATTTGTCTGCAGTCAGCTTCAGTATATTTTACTTTTGAAACATAGAAGAGGTCTTGGATTGTACCTGCACCAAGTTCTGGCTTACAAGACACTATGTGTTAGAAAAGTCTTTTGGCAATGTTTTCTCCTTAAGTTGCACAGACATACGTTATTTTTCTGTTTCTTATGGCAATAAATATGCCATAAAATACAAATATGCCATCTCTCTGTTTCATCCAAAATCAGAGGAAAGGTGAAGCCACCAAGCCACAGTTTATCTATGTCAAAGGCCTTAGAAAATTCAGGACAGATGACATCAGTTGCTCTTCCCTTTTCTACTAATACATCCACTCTATTATATACAGCTATCATGTTATTCTTCTATGTCTATTGGAATAAATTCTGTAAATTCTGTAAAACATCTTGCTGAACTTAGGTTCAGCATGGTGATTTACTATTTTTTTCTGCCATAGGAGCAGAGTTTGTTACTACCCACACTAAAGGAGACTCCTGTGTATTTTTTCTTTCCTGAGAGCAGAATAACAATGCTGGGTTTCACCATGCATGCCTAAAAGAAAATATTTGGTAGCTGCAAAGATGATCTGTTTCTACACAGATAAATATTTTCTTGGGAAAATATAGGGCATAATTGGAGGATCTATTACTTTTATTTATACAATGCCCCTTTTTTATTGTACCTCCTTTTCTGTCATGCATATATTCTTCCTAGTCCTCTATATTTTTCCTGGGTACCCTTAAGTAAAGTCTCACCTCTCATATCCTGTCCTGATAGTTTCAAGAAAATACCATGATATTTCTACCCATGTTATAGACAGCTAGCCCAAGAAAAATCACTTTTAGTGATTGGTGTCAATTCCTTTGGCAGTGGTCTATGATCTTCCTAGAAGGTGTTTATACTCTTTATTTATGACTAGGTTATCACTGTAAAATGATAGGATTAAAACAATTTTTTAGTGTAAAATAAACACAAGTAAATAGGCTAGCCAAATCTTAATTTGAGCAATATGCACACTTCTCATTACTCTGTCTGCAGCAGCAAATATGTGAGTTTGCCCTCTCATGCTCTTTTTTACTGTTTTTTACTCTTTTTTACAGAAATTCTGTTCCAGAATTTCTGTTACTGGTCATGTTGGTTTGCATGGTAATTAATATAGTTTACTGAATTCACTGAGTTTTCCTCGACAGTAGAGGGCTCAAGAAAGGGCAGTGGGAGAGTCAATAATTATTTATCTCTTAGAGCAGTCAGCTTTTCCTTCTCAAAAGTGAATATTGGAAAGAAAAGTGTGAAAGGTTGAAAAAACTGGGAAAGATGATTTGCAAGGAATGCTAGCTCCATCTCTGTAGTCATTCAGAGGTAGGCACTGAGTTTGCTTAAAAAGAGTCTTCACTTTGTACTCGTTCTGTTTGCCAGCCTTTCAGCAAACATGTTCTGTTGGCTGACTGTCCTCCTATATATAGAAACTAGATTCTCAAAAGTTAGCCTTGACAGGAGCCAAGTCAAAACATTCATTGGATAAACAGCCTTTGGGCTAACAAATATTTAGGTCAGCATCACAGGACACAGTTGGCCTTCCTGGCTGCAAGGGCACTGATGACTCATATTCAGCTTGTATTTAACCAAGACCCCAGGTCTCTTTCCATGGCACTGCTTTCCAGCATCTCATTCCGCAGTCTGTCTGTCCATTCATCTGGGGCTGCCCCACCCCAGGTGCAGAATCTGGCACTTTCCCTTACTGGACTTCATACGGTTGGTGATTGCCCATTCCTGTGCCCACTCCTGTGATTTGCTGACGTCTCTCTGTAGGGCCTCCCTGCCTTCAAAAGTCAACAGATCCTTGCACATTTGCATCATCTGTGACCTCGCTTATTGTCACTTCCAGTCCTGTATGTAAGTCATTTATGAAAGTATTGAAGAGCACAGGGCTGAGGATAGAGCCCTGTGAAAACCCACTAGTGACAGGTCCTAATATGCAAATGCAGAAAAGGAATAGGAACAGGATAGCAATCCAATATAAATTGTTTTGTTTTCTGTTTGCTAACCTTCCCTAATTTCACAAAAAGATTTAAACATGTAACAGAACAAGTTGATTGTCATCCCCCCCAGTAATTGTAAATAGATAAACTTCATTTATTGAATGAATCTTGAACTGACATAATTTTCACTGGCATGCCCTGCTCGTAAATATGCAGTACAATATGCTTCCCTGAATCAGATATCATATTTGCAAAGGTGCCAGAATTAATGCAAAGATTAAAACTTCATGTTGTCAAAATGGAATTTCATGAAGAATGCCTTGAATATTTAGTTGTAAAATTTTAACTACCTACTTTCATCTTTCTTCATATACATTTCTTTAATATGAAATCGTAGAATTGTTTGGGTTGGAAGAGACCTTAAAGATCATCTAGTTTCGGTCTCCAAGTATATTTAATGTGTAATTCCTTGTGTAATTCCTTGTCACAACAGAACACATTGAATAGTCTGCCTATACCTAATAAGAGTTATGGACAGCATTCACAGTATTCAGCACGCACACTGGATATAATATTTTAATCTTCATAATGCTCCAGGAGCTTTTCTTTTTTGTGATTAGGAGAAAAACAAATCTTTGCCTTCAAGATTTTTTACTAATTCTATTAGGACAAATGCACAAGCATAATTGGAAGCTGAAATAAAGAGCTAAGATCTGAATAAGGTAATAACATAAACACATCCTCTTCACTTGTGTAATTTAGATTGCTTGCAATGTTCTTCACATATTTAAATTAGCTTTTTTCCTTCAAAGAAATCTGTGGAAACAAGCTCACCTCCATGAGTTGTGACTGTACAGTTGCAATTTTACCACTCATATAATATTTTGCAATTGTGCATTTAAATAATTTTATGTGGAAATAAGTAGGCTCATATTTTTCTTTATTCTGTTGATTTGCCACTTTTCTGGGATTTGCCATGTTCCCTGCATAACATAGTAATAGCATAAGCTATGATAAAATGCACTTTTCCCCCCTTTTATTATAACACAAGATGTCTTAAAGTTGTATGTGAAAGTTTGCCAAAACCCTAAGATTTAGTGCAAAGGTTAGAGAGGGTAGTCTTTTATAATTTTGAAGCAGTGATGTATTTGTTATACTTAATGGAATATGTGCTTTTCTTTTAGAAAGTGTACTTTAATTTCAAAATTTTCCTTGCCACAAGGATCAGGAGCTCAAAACATTTAAATGAACAAAATATTTTGACACATTTTTACTTCCTATTTCTGTGAACGACCAGTGAACATTTTTTTCCAGTTCAATTTCATGGATATGGATCTACCAGCTTTCTTGTCTTCAGTATCTGGTGCTGTCAAATTTTGCACATTTAACATTCTCCGTCAAGATTCAGTGGTTTTGTTATGATTTATTGATTGCATTTTCTTGGTGGTGTATTTCCTTCTTTGACCTTTATGAGAGAAATCTGTTTGCGTTTTTTTTTGTTTTTTATTTTGGCAACAAAATCCTGTGACCAAATCGCTTTTTTTTTTTTTTTTTTTTTTTTTTTTATGCAGCTCTCAAAAACTATTGAAAACTGAGCCAGCAAGATTTGGAACATGGTTTTTCAAGCTATTTTTCTAAAAAAAAAAATTTCTGGCATATACATTGCTAAGTTTAACTGATAACTTCTTAAACAATGGCCTGACAATATTTTACTAATTCAGGTCTAACACACATTGTTGGAATTGTGTGAAGCAACACACTCTCCCCAGTCTTCTGGGAAAAAAAAAGGAAAAAGTTTTGCAGTAGGTCTTCATGTTTAGCTAAAATTGGTTAAAACCAATTAAAGGTGCATTATCACTTGCAGTATAACAGCCTAAGGAGAGGGCACGTAGTAAATATTTAAAGGTAAACT